>NC_092708.1:215054628-215373241 GCF_047496885.1 Scyliorhinus torazame | reverse complement strand
TACTCTCCATGGATTCTCCCAATTATAATGGTGGTTCCAGACCCCATCTCCTATCTTTCCCCACGACCGGCATGTCCAGTCTGTCGAGGAACTGCTTCATCCCCAAGTCCCCTTTCGGGGGGGCTTGGAGGTGTTCAGTCCCCGGTAGAAGGTTGCAAAGGCTTTGTTAACCTTTTCTAGTGTGGCGACTATCCTACTGCTACCGTCCGAACCTGGACTATTTCCCTTGTGGCTGCCTGCTTTCTCAGCTGGTGAGTATTTGTCTCTCATGTTCGTAAAATGTCCCCCATGTCTGGCGCTGCTGGTGCACTGCTTTCCCAGCCGAGAGTAGGTCAAAGGCCATATGTAGCTTTTTTCTCTCCGCCAGTAGTTCCACGGTCAGGGTCGAGGAGTACCATCGCTTTCCCTACAACAAAAAAGTTGATCTTGATGCACTATCAATTACGACGAGACGAGAGTAGAATGTAATCGAGGGTTTATTATACAGAGATGTGTGGCCTCCTACAGCAGCTTATGAAATGGCTGCTGTTCGGAGAGCACACATATTTCTACTCCGCCTACTGGGCGGAGCCAGCAGACAGGGATCTACCCCCGTACCTGTAGTACAGGGGCCTTACCGTAATACCCATATATACAATATAATACAACAGTGGTGACTACCAGAGATCTTAGTATGTACCCGGTGACCTGGAAGAAGAAGGAGAACTCTGTCCCCTGGGTGTGTGAACCTCCATGGGTCCACTGCCCCATTTGTTCCATTCAATTTCTTTGCCATGTTTGATTTTTTTCCCCTGACTTGAGGTTTGATCTCTCTGTCCGTGGGTCCTGTAGGCAGTTAAAGACCCCCCGCCCCATGATGAATCTGTGTGTGTCTATGTTGGGGATTTCCACCATGGTTTTCTTCATGAATTCCCCGTCGTCCCAGTTGGGAGCGTATGCGTTTACAAGGACTACTGGTGCCTCTCCCAGGACACCACTGATCCTGAAGTACCTCCCCCCTTGGTCCGTAACTGTGCTTGTCGCTGTAAATGCTGTCTTCTTCTTGCGTAGTAAAATATGCCAACCACCGCCCCCCCCCCCCCCCCCCCCTGCACAGCCCTTGTCGCACCCAGCTTTCTTATTCGGTCCTTTAACCTCAGGTGGGCCTCAAGTCTATATTGGCTTATAGACTTTCAGATGGCCAAAGACTCTGGGGGCGGAATTCTCTGTCGGCCGATGCCGGAATTGGGAAACGCGATTGGGCAGAGAATTGGTTTTACTCCAATTCACAATTCTCCAGTGCCTTGACAGTGGCATCAATACGTTCCACTCCGCACATACAGCAAACACCCTTGGCATAACATTAGCGGGTCCGTATTCTCCGGGGTTGCACGATTCTCCGCCTCCATTGGGTAAATTCCCGATGGCGCGGTTCACTTGTGTTTTTAAACGGGCGCCGTGGCTGCTGAGGGAGAGGGAGGGAGAATGGAAAGTGTCCAACATCGCCATAGTTTGCTGACAGTTGTGCCACTGGTCAGGGGGTTTCTGACAGGGTCGCGGAGGGAGTGGCAGGGCATGGCCAGGAGGTGGGCTGTGGGGTCATAGAATCATAGAATTTACAGTGAAGAAGGAGGCCATTTGGCCCATCAAGTCTGCACCGGCTTTTGGAAAGAGCACCCCACTTAAGCCCACACCCCCACACCTATCCCCATAACCCAGTAACCCCACCCAACATTAAGGGCAATTTTGGACACTAAGGGCAATTTAGCAAGGCCAATCCCCCTAACCTGCACATCTTTGGACTGTGGGAGGAAACCAGAGCACCCGGAGGAAACCCACGCACACACAGGGAGAACGTGCAGACTCCGCACAGACAGTGACCCAAGCCGGGAATCGAACCTGGGACCCTGAAACTGTGAAGCAATTGTGCTAACCACCATGCTACCGTGCTGCCCGGTTGAGGTGGACAGGCAGGGAACACCATTGCCTCAGCCTGCCAAGCAGCCATGCAGCTGCACACGCTGCTGACTGCCGACTGTGAACTTAGTGCCACAGGTCATATTGGTGTCCCCACAGGTCACCCCCCTAGTTGCCCTCTGGCCCCAGTCGACCCATCAGCGGGATGGGTGCGCTCCAGCGCAACCAGTGCCATCTTGTTGGCTGGGATGAGTGTGTGTGGGGAGTGGAGTGCTAATATGTGGCTGCAGCTTGTCAGCCTCCCGAGTGTCAATCCCGATCTCGGCGAATCCGACACTGTTTTTCTTTGAAATGGACCATGTTGCACATTGTGCAGGTAGTAGCCCCTCAATGGTCACTGAATCAGTCAAGGTGCGGCGCCAGGTTTGCTGTCATAGAAGTTCCTGAATCCTGCCCTGGCATCAACACTATGTCTCAGGAATGGAAAATCCCGTTGTGAATCTTTTCACCAGGTCGTTAAGGCCCCTGACATTCCAGGTGATTATTCTGACGGGGGATTCTGTCCCCCCTCTCCTGTGGGGTCAACCATACTCACCTTGTGGATGTGCCCCTGAACTCCGGGGTTTCCTTTTGTTTGAAGGTCCTCCAAAATGGCGGTTTTCGGTGGCCTTGTGTCCGTTGTCACCATGTGTGACCTGTTGTAGCCAGATTTCTACCCCTTCCCCCCCTACAGCCCCGACTAGCCCCCTGGGCCTGTCTGCCTCACCGCTCCCCACTCCCCCCACAGGCCCCTGAAGGATTCCCCCCCCCCCGCCCTCCCACCAGCTGCTCCCCCTCTGCTTTCTCTCCCTCCCCATTTCTCCCCATCTAGAGGTTTTTCCTCCCTGCTGCCAGGCACTCTCTCCCAGTCAGGAGTTGTACCGCGGCTTTCCCTTCACTCGTACGTCCCTGCGCTAGCTCACCTGCTCGTGTGGTGCCCTCCCCAGGAATGATCCACACTTTCCCTCGAACATTGCATTTCTCTCCCCTCCTCTCCCCTCCTCACCCCCTGCTGCGTCCTACCGCTCTCACCCTCTCCTTTCTGAGACTCATCGTCAGATCTAATTCAAGGCAGATCAGTTCTTTAAAAAAAAATTTAGAGTACCTAATTCATTTTTACAATTTGATGCACTATCAATTACGACGAGACGAGAGTCGAATGTAATCGAGACTTTATTACACAGAGATGTGTGGCCTCCTACAGCAGCTTATGAAATGGCTGCTGTTCGGAGAGCACACATATTTATGCTCCGCCTCCTGGGCGGAGCCAGCAGGCAGGGATCTACCCCCGTACCTGTAGTACAGGGGCCTTACCGTAATACCCATATATACAATACAATACAACAGTGGTGACTACCACACAATTAAGGGTCAATTTCGTGTGGCCAATCCACCCAACCTGCACATCTTTGGGTTGTGGGGGCGAAACTAACGCAAACATGAGGAGAATGTGCAAGCTCCACACGGACAGTGACCCGGGGCCAGGATCGGACCCAGATCCTCGGCACCGTGAGGCAGCAGTGCTAACCACTGTGCCACCGTGCTGCCTGGTACCTCCTTTTTTTAACCAATGAGACTAGAGTTCTGATTCACTGATGGTGTCATTGCCTTCCCAGCCCGAGCTTGCGCACAAATCCATCTGCTTCTGCCGGTGCGGTGAAATAGTGCTCCCTTCCCTGGAAAGTTACCCAGTGTTTGGTGGGGTACAGCACCCAGAACCTCACATTGTTCTGGGAAAGGTCCGCTTTGGCTGTGTTAAATTCCATCCCGTGCTTGGCCAACTTTGCCCCAATGTCCTGGTCCACACGGATTGAGTGTCACTCCCACTTATAGGACCGTGTGTGTCTTACTCAGTCCAGCATCTTTTCTTAGTCTTGGTACCGGTGCAGTTTTGCGATGATGGCCCGGGGCTGCCCCCGGCCTTGAGCTTTGGCCGCAGTGACCTGTGGGCTCTGTCTATATCTGGGGTCTTGGGGATGCTTTCCATACCAATAGGTTTGCCCAGCATCTGTGCCTTGTACTCGCAAGGTTCCTACTCTCGGTACCTTTGGTAGGTCCACAATGTGAAGGTTTTGGTGGCGCAATCGATTCCCTTGGTCCTCGATCTTCGCCCTTCGTGTCTCTTGCGTCACCGCCAACCTTGCGATCTCCGTCTCCAGTGAATGGATCCGGTCGCTGTGGTCGGGCGCGGCCTTCTCCAATTCTCTGATCGCCGCCTCCTGTCTCTCCGGACGCCGCCCCGTCCTTGTCAGCACTGCTTGAAGGGGGACCAGTGCCTCCGCTACCGGCACTTTCACCGTCACATTCATTTCAAGTTTAATGGCGTCTTTGAGCACTTGGAGCTCCTGTGTTAGGAGGTCCCTACGTTTGTTTGTTGGGGGTAGCTTGACATATATCCTGGCAGCCCATCCCGTTTGGGTTTGGCTGGATCCTCGTCACCCCACTTGTATGCCATCGCCTCAATCTTCCTCTCCAGATTTTTACTGGCTCGGCCATCTTTTCAGCTCCTCAGGTTGTTGTCTGGCAAAACGTCCGGTGGCGGCATCTTGGAGGTAGTCACCCGTTGGGTGGCTCCTGCTCGTGGCTTGATTTTTCAGGACTTTATGCCCGGTCCCAGGGACAATTTTTCAACAAATAAGTGCAGGAAGACATACGGGAGCGGGGGATGTCCAAACATCAGAAGAAAGCAGTCATGAAGAAGGGGGTGAGTGAAGGTTCGCTATTGAGCAAAAGGGTCAGCTCGGCAACTGGAAGGAAGGTGCTGGTGAAGGAGGCGATTGCCCCAGTGAAGGTGGCGGTGTCGAGGGCATTGGCCGAAGTGCGGGAGCAGGATGAGAGACTGGAAGGGGTAGAGGAGGCCTTGTCGCAACACAGCATTCAGCTCACCTCGATGGGTGAGGAACTGCAGAGGGTGGTTGAGGCCAACAAAGGTCTGCGAGTGAAGGTGGAGGCCCTGGAAAACAGATCTAGGTGGCAAAATCTGAGGATCGTGGGCCTGCCTGAAGGGGTGGAGGGCCCGAGGCCGACCGAGTACTTTGCCAAGAATTTGGTGGAGTTGTTGGGGGAGGGGGTAGACCTCTCCCGGTACAATCTCAATTGGGCTCATCGGTCGTTGAGGCCTAAACCGAAAGCGAATGAGCCGCCGAGGGCAGTAATTATGTGTTTTCACGGGTCCCATGTGAAGGAGAAGGTCCTGAGTTGGACGGAACAGAAGTGAAAGGTGCAGTGGGGTGGAGCTGGTATATGCATACCAGGACTTAACCATGGAGTTGGAGAGGAGGCAGGCAGCCTTCGGCCGAGTGAAGACGGCACTGTGCAGCAGTGGTGTGTGGTCCGGCGTGGTGTATCCAGCGAAGTTGAGGGTGACCTGCAACTCGAAAGACGTTTACTTCGGGATGGAGAAAGCGGCAGAGGCGTTTGTGAAGGCAGAAGGATTGGGGCAGAAGTGAGAGCGGGAGCTGGGAGTTTCACCTGGCGCTGCTGCTAGCCCCTCACCGGTCCGGGTTTCGGTGAGGGGTCGGCGGTGATCTTTTCATTGTCAACCTCCCGCGAATTCTCCCTTTGAGCTGGCACTCAGCCGCTGAAACGGAAAATCCAGCCCAGGGTATCGTTGTACTCGGACGAATTATTGGTACATATCAGAGCCGAGTATGCCAGTGGGGAACATAATGGAACTTCTCCGAAGATTTAGGTCTTTTTCAGGAACTAAATTGAACGTGGAAAAGAGTGAATATTTTGTGGTGTGGTGGGGAGGGGGGTGGGGGGGAGAGCCATTTCGCAGGGCAGCAACTCACCTCAGGTATTTGGGGGTGCAGGTGGCCCAGGATTGGGGGAGGGGGCTCCAGAGGGACAATTTTACTAGCTTGGTGGGGAGGGTGAAAGCGGATTGGGCAAGGTGGGACAACCTCCATCTGCCATTGGCAGTTCGGGTGCAAGCGATTAAAATGAATATGCTGCAGCGATTTTTGTTTTTATTTCAGCCTGACAGTCTTTTTGCCAAAGGCATTCTTTCAGGAAGTGGACAAGTCGATCACCTCGTTTATTTTGGTGGAGGGAAGGTAGCCAGGGTCAGGAAGGTGGTCCTGCAGAGTGGGCGGAAGTCGGGGCAGGGGGTCATACCTCCCGAATTTATTAGATTATTATTGGGCGGCAAACGCGAAAAAGGTGAGGAGTTGGGTTGGAAGGGGGGACTCCCGGGCTGGGTTGGAATGGAGGAGGGTCTGTGTAGGGGTTTGGGGTTGAGGGCGCTGGCAACGGCGCCACTCCCAATGGCCCCGGTAAATACTCTGGGAGTCCGGTGGTGGTGGCAACACTGAAGATTTGGAGGCAGTTGAGGCAGGACTTTAAAGCTTGGGGCTGGGTCAGGGGAGATGCTGATCAGAGGGAATCATAGGTTTGAGCCGGGGAGGCTGGATGGGAGGTCTCAGAGATGGGAGGAGAGGGGGGATCAGGGTATTTTTTTCTTGAAACGTTTTTTTATTGGGTTTTCGAACATAGTGGCTGTGATTCTCTGACCTGGCGCCGGGTCGATGAATCCCCGGGGGGATCGCGAGAATCGGGCCCCGCCGCCTGCTTCCCCATTCTCCGGCACCAATTTTTGGGCGCCGGCGGGATCGCCGCCACACTGGTCGGGGGCCGTTGACAGCACCCCCCCCCCCCGGCGATTCTCCGGGCCCGATGGGCCGAATGGCCGACGTGTTTGGCCGAGTCCCGCTGGCGTGGATTACTCACCTCCCGCACAGCGGGACCTGGAAGGTGAGTGTGCGGGGGACGTCCTGGAAGGGGAGCGGGGAGATCTGACCCCGAGGGGGGCCCCCACGGTGGCCTGGCCCGCGATCGGGAATATGCCGGCCCTTTCTCGCATGCGCGGACTCGTGAGGGCTGTTCCCCGCAGGCTGGAGCTGCGGGGACGACTCCGGCGGCAACCTAGCCCCCTAGAAAGGTGAGAATTCCTCACTTTCGGGGGCTGTTGACACCGGAGTGGTTGGCGCCGGTTTTTACGCTGGCGTGGGGGACATAGTCCCATTATTAGAGAATCCCGCCCAGTGTATTTAGAGATGTACACACAAGAGAACGGAAAAACTAAGAAGATATTGTACACAAGATAAAAACAACAACGCTATATAGTTAGCAAAATCACGTGATTAACAAGTAACAAAAAACATGTCGTTGGTGGGGGAAACTGGGGGGGGTATATATACATTGAGGTGCTGAGGAGACAATTGCACTACATCTGTATGCCCGTCTTGTGCATTCTTTCATTTTGATACATTTTTTTTGTCCAGTACAGAGAGATTGAACACACCCTCGACAGTACAAAAATGGATCTGGGCGAGGGGGGGGGGGCCTGGGTGGCACCCTAGATGTTGTTGCTTGCTTCTCCCGGTCAGCCTTCGCTGCCGTTGTTGTTGCGTGTTCGCCTCTGCTTCGGGCGTTCGTCATTTCTTCCTCCTGTCCTTTCTTACTCTCTGTTACTGTGTTTGCCGTGGATGTTGTCGTTTCCTGTGCTCCCCTTCCAGTTGGTGTTCCCTCGTCCTCCCCCCCACTCTAGTTCCCCTCTATTGTTCTGTGTCTCCTCTCTTTCCTTCTTACCCCCCCCCCCCCCCCCCCCCCCCCCCCCCCCCCCCCCCCCCCCCCCCAACCGACCTCCCGGGTCTTTCCCTCCTTTCCAAGCCTTGGCTACTTTCCCCTAGCTCTTGGCTGCTTGATTGTTCTTCAGCTTATTTGTTGGTTACAAATAGGCCCCAAAACAATTGGGTGAATATCATAGAATTTACAGTGCAGAAGGAGGCCATTCGGCCCATCGAGTCTGCACCGGCTCTTGGAAAGAGCACCCTACTCAAGGTCAACACCTCCACCCTATCCCTATAACCCAGTAACCCCACCCAGCACTAAGGGCAATTGTGGACACTAAGGGCAATTTATCATGGCCAATCCACCTAACCTGCACATCTTTGGACTGTGGGAGGAAACCGGAGCACCCGGAGGAAACCCACGCACACACGGGGAGGATGTGTAGACTCCGCACAGACAGTGACCCAAGCCGGAATCGAACCTGGGACCCTGGAGCTGTGAAGCAATTGTGCTATCCACAATGCTACCGTGCTGCCCCCACGTGAATGGCTCCCACGTTCTGTGGAAGCCGTCTTCCAACCCTCGGATGGCGAATTTGAGTTTCTCCATTTGGAGAGATTCCGAGAGGTCGGACGGCCAGTCTGCAGCTTTGGGTGGTGCTGCCGACCGCCAGCCGAACAGGATTCTACAGCGGGTGATCAGGGAGGCAAAGGCAACGGCGTCCGCCTTCCTCCCCAGGAATAGATCTGGCTGGTCTGATACCCTGAAGTCTGCCACCTTTGGGCACAGCTCCACCCTCACCCCCACCACTTTGGACATTGCCTCGAAGAAGGCTGTCCAGTACCCCGCAAGTTTGGGGCAAGACCAGAACATGTGGGCGTGATTGGCCGGGCCTCCTTGGTACCGTTCACATCTGTCCTCCACCTCCGGGAAGAACTTACTCATTCGGGTTCTTGTTAAGTGGGCTCTATGTACCACCTTTAGTTGCGTTAGGTTGAGTCTTGCCCACATGGAGGTGGAATTGACACTTTGTAGTGCATCGCTCCTCTCTGTCTATGTTAATCTCTTTGATTTTATTACAGTCATTCTCACTGATTTCTATACCTACACTGTCCCTCTCACAAGTGAACACTGACACAAAGTATTTTTAAAAAAAATCTTTTTATTGGCATTTTCCACAGTTATCAACAGTTATATACATTTTTTGCCACGTTAATTTAGTGTATTATACAGAAAGGTTTATCCTGTCCTTCCCATAATTTACTTCATGTTCATTTTGCCGCCCTTTGGCCTGGCCTGTAGTCCCTTCCACCCCCACCCCCCACCCCTCCCTGCCCCCCTTCTTGTATCCTCCCCCTTTCCCTCCCCCCCCTCCCTTTTGTTCCCCCCTTCCCCCCCCTGTCGACTTTGGCTGTGTTTGCCTTGTGATCGGTGGGGGGGGGGGGTTGCCCCCACGCCCCCCTCCCCCGTTGTTCCCTTTTTGTGACTTTCGAGCCTCTCGTCTTTCTCCTCCTCCCCAGCCTCCCTCCCCCCTCCGGGTTTTGCGTTCCTTTGGTTCCTCCTGTATCTTTGTTTTCCCCTTGTCCTTCCTCTATTTTCTTCCTATCTCTCCCGTTTTCCTATCTTCATTGCTGGCCTACAATCTGCCCCCAGGATTCCAGGAAGCCTTCTTCCGTCCCTCGGATGGCGTACTTAATCTTCTCCAGGTGGAGAAATTCCGAGAGGTCAGCGAGCCAGTCTGTAGCTGTGGGTGGTGCTGCCGATCGCCAGCCGAGCAGGATTCTCCGGCGTGCGATTAGGGAAGCGAGAGCTCGGGCGTCGGCCCTCTTCCCCATGTGTAGCTCTGGCTGCTCTGATACCCCGAAGATTGCCACAATTGGGCATGGCTTCACCCTCACCCCCAATACCTTGGACATTGCCTTGGAGAAGGCAGCAAGTTTGGGACAAGCTATGTGGATGTGGTTGGCCGGGCCCCTCTGGCACCGCTCACATTTGTCCTCCACCTCCGGGAAGAGCCTGCTCATTCGGGTTCTGGTCAGGTGCTCTCTGTGCACCACTTTGAGCTGCATTAGGCTTAGCCTTGCGCAGGAGGAGGTGGAGTTAGCCCTGCTTAATGCTTCGCTCCAGAGTCCCCACCCCACTTCTATCCCCGGTTCGTCCTCCCATTTCCGTCTGATCTCGTCCAGAGTTGATCGAGCTCTGTCCAGTAACTATCCGTACATTTTCCCACAGAGTCATCCTTCTTTGCTGCTTGTGCCTATCAGGTGCCTAATGTGGTTTCTGGGGCCCCAGGGTACCCTACTGTCTCTTTGCGGAGGAAGTGTTTTATTTGCAGGTGCCTCATTTCCTGTCCTTTTGCTCGTTTCCGTCAGTTCGTCCAGGGTTGCCAGTCTGTGCCCTACATAAAAGTCCCTGACCGTCAATGTGCCCCCCCAGGGTACCCTACTGTCTCTTTGCGGAGGAAGTGTTTTATTTGCAGGTGCCTCATTTCCTGTCCTTTTGCTCGTTTCCGTCAGTTCGTCCAGGGTTGCCAGTCTGTGCCCTACATAAAAGTCCCTGACCGTCAATGTGCCCCCGTCTTGTCTCCATCTTTTGAAGGTGGTACAAGCATGGCTGGGGGGAATCTGTGATTGCCGCAGATGGGGGCCATGGGGGACATTTTAGTTATCCCGAAGTGCTGTCTCAGTTGGGCCCACGTTCTCAGCGTGGCCGCTACCACTGGGCTTGTTGTGTATTTTGTCGAGGTGGGGTGGGAGTGCTGCTGTAGCCTGGAGGGTCGTTCCTTTACAGGATGCCTCTTCCATCCGTACCCATTCTGAGTCGGGTTCGTGTACCCATCCCCTCACTCTTTCTGCCGTTGCTGCCCAGTGATAGTATTGTAAGTTTGGTAAAGCCAAGCCCCCTTTGATTTTCCTTCTTTGTAGTGTCGGTTTGGGAATTCTCCCCCCTCCCACACACACAAACGCCATGATTAGACCGTCTACGTTTTGGAAAAAGGCCTTGGAGATGAAGATCAGAATGGATCCAAACAGGAAGAGGAACCTTGGCAGTACGTTCATCTTGATCGTCTGCTCTCTCCCCGCCAGGGAGAGTGGGAGTGAACCTCACCTCTGTAGGTCCTTTTTTACTTCCTCCACCAGGCTGGTCAGGTTCCACTTGTGGATCTGTGCCCAGTCTCTGGCTATTTGGATCCCCAGGTAACAGAATCTGTTCTGGGCCGTTTTGAACGGGAGCCCCTTCAGCTCTGTCCCTGCCCCTTTTGGGTTCACTGGGAATGTCTCGCTTTTGCCCAGGTTAAGTTTGTAGCCCGAGAAGGTTCCAAACTCTTTCAGGATTTGCAGTATTGCCTTCAGTCCCTCCTGTGGCTTCGAGACATAGAGGAGCAGGTCATCTGCATAGAGTGAGACTCTGTGCCCTCTGTCTCCTCTCCGGATTACCTTCCAGTTTCTCATGTCCCGCAGGGCTATCGCCAGGGATTCGATCGCTAGCGCGAACAAGAGTGGGGACAGGGGCAGCCCTGTCTTGTTCCTCCCTGTACCTGGAAGTATTCAGAGCTGGTGGTGTTAGTTCGGACACTCGCTTTGCCAGCGTTGTACAGGAGCCTCACCCAGACGGTGAATCCCGCCTCTAGCCCAAACCGTTCCAGTACCTTGAGGAGGTATTTCCATTCGACTCTGTCAAAGGCCTTTTCTGCGTCCAGGGAGACGATCACCTCTGGTGTTCTCTCCCCGGGCGGGGTCATTATCACATTCAGCAGCCGCCTGATGTTCACTGTGAGCTGCCTACCCTTGACAAAGCCCGTTTGGTCCTCTGCGACCACCTCTGGTACGTAGCCCTCCAGCCTTTTGGGTATGTTGAGTATTTTCGCGTCCACGTTCAGCAGTGAAATGGGTCTGTATGATTCACATTCCGTCAGGTCTTTATCCTTTTTGGGTATAAGTGAGATTGTGGCCTGCGCGAGCGTGGGGGGCAGGGTGACACTTGCTAGCGAGTCCACGAACATGTCCCTTAGGTGTGGGGCCAGGGCTTGGGCAAATTTTTGATAGAAGTCGGCGGGAACGCGTCAGGTCCCGGTGCCTTCCCCGCCTGCATGGAGCTGATGCTCTCCATGATTTCTCCCAGGTCTATTGGTGCTTCCAGCTCCCCCCGTCTGCCTTCCCCCACCACTGGCAGTTCCAGTCTGTCTAGGAACTGTTTCATTCCCGCGTCACGTCGGGGGGCTCGAAGTGTATAGTCCCCAGTAAAAGGTCTCAAATGTCTGGTTGACCTCCTTTGGTTCTGTTACCAGCCTGCCTCTGCTATTCTTTACCTGGGCTATTTCCCTTGTGGCTGCCTGCTTTCTCAGCTGGTGAGCCAATAGGCAGCCAGCCTTGTCTCCGTGTTCGTTGAAGGTCCCCCGTGTCTGACGGAGTTGGTACACTGCTTTCCTAATGGATAGCAGGTTAAAGTCCATTTGCAGCTTTTTCCTCTCCGCCAGCAGCTCTATGGTCGAGGCCTCGGATTACTTTCTGTCGACTTCAAGAATGGAATCCACTAGCTATTGCATGGCCAACCTCTCTTCCCTATCTCTGCTTGCCTTGGAAGCTATGATTTCTCCTCTAACCACGGCCTTCAGTGCCTCCCAAAATGGCCCGCCATGTTTTTGGCAGAAGGCCATGTTGGCCAGGAGGTCCCTTTCCAGCCTCCATGTGGGGCGCTGGGCCCGTCCTGTCTCCAACCTCACATCCATATAATGTGGAGCGTGGTCGGAGATAACGATTGCGGAGTAGTCCGCTCTCGTCATCCCTGGAAGAACCAATTTTCCCCACTGCAAAGAAGTCGATACGGGTGTATACCTTGTGCACTTGTGAGAAGTATGAAAACTCTTTTTCTCCGGGTGTAGGAAACTCCATGGGTCCACTGCCCCCATCTGCTCCATAATTGCTCCTAGTTCCCTAGCCATGCCAGTCTTTCTCCGTGTTCTGGGGTTTGATCGGTCGGTCAGTGGGTCCAGCACGCAGTTAAAGTTGCCCCACATAAGTCGGGCTGTGTCCATGTTGGGGATTTCGGCCATGGTCTTCTTTATGAATTCTGAGTCGTCCCAGTTGGGAGCGTACACATTTACCAGTACGAACGGTGCCCCTTCCAGGACACCGCTGACCATGACGTACCTTCCCCCTGGGTCCGTAACTGTCTTCATTCCTGTAAACCTCGTCCTCTTGTTGATCAGTATGGCTACTCCCATAGACCTTGTCACATAACATGAATTTTTTATTTTAAATTTAGAGTACCCAATAAATTTTTTCCAATTAAGGGGCAATTTTTTAATTTTTTGAAATAAATTTAGAGTACCCAATTATTATTTTTTTATTTTCCAATTAAGGGGCAATTTAGCGTGGCCAATCCATCTAACCTGCACATCTTTGGGTTGTGGGGGTGAAACTCACGCAGACATGGGGAGAATGTGCAAACTCCACACGGACAGTGACCCAGGGCCGGGATTCAAACCCGGGTCCTCAGCGCCACAGTCCCAGTGCTAACCACTGTGCCACATGCCGCCCCCCTTTAAGGAGCAATTTAGCGTGGCCAATTCACCTAACCTGCACATTTTTCGGTTGTGGGGGTGAAACCGACGCAAACATGGGGAGAATGTGCAAACTCCACACGGACAGTGACCCAGAGCCGGGATCGAACCTGGGACCTTGGCGCCGTGAGGCAGCCGGGGTAACCCACTGCGCCACCGTTCTGCCCCTCCCATAACATTAATGTACGTCTGTCCCACCCAGTCCTTCCTTACCAGCAGTTGGCCCTTCTCGCTCAGGTGCGTCTTTTGCAGGTAAATTATGTCGGCTTTTTGGCTTCTTAAGTGGGTGAAGACTCTTGATCATTTCACCGGACCGTTAAGTCCCCCTATGTTCGGCGACTTCCGGTGGCGTGGGCGAGCAGGGCGGCCGCAACAACAAGAGCTCCCGCTGGTGGCCGCGATTCGGAGCGATTTCGGGGAAATCCCTGAGTCCTCACGCACTCCCCGACTATCGTCGGCCTTGGGGGCTGTCACGAGCAGCTAGCGGGGCCGGTTTAAAAACCGGCGAAGAACCCCGCGCGGGTGTCGGGCGGCGGGGGCTGAGGCGCTGGGCCCGGCGCGGCAGGTTAGAGCAGCGGGGGCGGAGCCATGAGGAGGCTGGGGCGGCAGGCCCGAGGCCAGGGCACTTTGTAGTGCCCTGGCCTCCACGTCGGATGGCTCCTACCTAGGAAGAAGAAAGAAGGTTGAAGCCTGGTCCCAAGGGAGCTCTGGGTGAATGCAGAGGAGAAAGAAAGAAGGTTTAAGGAAGTTTGGTGAACTCTCCCCTTTTTTTTTTCAAAAAAAGAATGTCAGATTGATGAAGGGCAGGAGGGTGAAGGGGGAGAGAGGAGAAAAGAAAGAAGATACAAAACATTAAGCTGCTAAAGGATGCGAAGAGCAGCGTCGAAGAAAGGAGGAAACGCGGGTTCGCCGCAGAAGGAGAAGACGAGCAAAAGTGCTGACAAGATGGCGGAAGCCAAACCGCAAGGCGGGGCCGCACTACTTACGGTGGAGAAGATGACCGAGGTGATGGTGGTGGAGCTGGAAAAACAGTTTGCGAGGCACATGGAGGCCTTGAGGAAAGAGATGGTGGTCGTGGTGAGGTCATTGTTGGAGGAGGCAATCGGCCCGATGAGGGTGGAGGTGGCAAAGGCATTGGCCGAGGTGAGAGAGCAGGGCGAGAAGATGAAGGAGGTGGAGGAGGCCGTGACACGACACAGTGACCAGGTCACCTCGATGGGGGACGAGCTGCGGAGGGTGGTGGAGGTTAACAGAGGACTCCGAGCAAAGCTGAAAACCGCTCAAGGCGGCACAATTTGAGAATTGTGGGCTTGCCCGAAGGGTCGGAGGGCCCAAGGCCAATGCAATACTTTGCCAAGAAGTTGGCGGAGCTGATGGGGGAGGGTGAGAGCCCCACCCTGTATGAGCTAGGCCGAGCTCATTGGTCATTAAGGCCAAAGTGAACGAGCCGCCAAGAGCAGTAATTATCTGCTTCCATAAGTTTTGCATGAAGGAGAAGGTATTAAGCTGGGCGAAGCAGGGGCGTGAGGTGCTGTGGGATGGTACTGCGGTTCGGATCTACAAGGACCTGACGGTGGAGTTGGCAAAAAGACGAGCGGCGTTTGGGCGACTGAAGGCGGCTTTGTACAAGAAGGGGGTGCGATTTGGTGTGGTGTACCCGGCAAAGTTGAGAGTAACATATAACGCCAAAGACTTTTATTTTGAGGTAGCGGAGGCGGCTGAGGCGTTCGTGAGGGCAGAAGGCTTGGGACAGATGTGAAGAGCGGAACTGGAAGAGAGACTGTGGACTGTGTTTGAGCGGTGATGCACAATCAATTACTCGTGAGACAAGGAGAATCATACTAATCGGCTTTAATCAGCTAGAACTGTACCCAGCAGCTCCGATACAGAAAGTGAGGGCTGCTGGGACGGCATGGGTTCTTATACCCTGCCTCTCAGGGCGGAGCTATGTACGTTGGCCAATGGTAGACTCCTAGGTCTGGCCAATGGGCATCCACCTCTCAGGTACTGCAATACCTGGTGTTACCACAAGTGGCTGGAAAATGTACAAATGTTACAACTTTCTTTTTACTGATTTGTATTGAAATTTACTTCTCTTTGCATTGTTACAGAGTTCAAGTTAATGGCGTTCTGTTTTGCGGCGGTTAAATGTTATGTCAGTGAATTGTAGGGGTTGGATTGTTGGGTTTGTTTTGGAGTTTCTTTCTCTAGGACTGGGTGGAAGGGGGCGAGCGGTCTTTGCGGGGGAGCCACCCGCGCTAGCTAACTAAATCAGTTTGTGAATGGGGGTGAGGTGAGAGGCAGATCAGGGGGGTAGATATGTGATTGTGACAGGGGCACTGGAGGGGTGATTAGTGGCGCTGTTAAGTGTATACAGTCCCAATTGGGACGATGTGGGATTCGCGAGGAAGGTGTTTGGGGCTATTCCCGACTTGGACACGCATGAGCTGATTGTGGGGGGGGGGACTGGAACTTGGTGCAGGAGCCAAGGTTGGACAGATCACGGCCGCGCTCGCTGGTCCCATCAGGGGGCGAAGGCGCTGGCTGGGCTAATGGTGGAAATGGGAGGGGTGGACCCTTGGAGGTTCCTGCACCCAAGGGAACGGGAGTATTCGTTTTTCTCAGCGGTCCATAAGGTATACTCGCGGATTGACTTTTTTGTGGTGGGGAAGGCTTTGCTGGCTGGAGTCAAGGGGTCGGAATACTCTGCAATTGCAGTGTCAGATCACGCTCCACATTGGGTGGATATGGTGCTGGAGACGGGAGCAGCGCAGAGACCGGGGTGGAAACTGGATGTGGAGCTTTTGGGGAACCAAGTGTTCTATGAGAAAATTGAAAAGGTAATTAAGGAATATGTAGGTTTCAACTGTACGGCTGAGGTGTCGAAGGCAGTCGTCTGGGAGGCTCTAAAGGCGGTTTTGAGAGGTGAGGTAATTTCGTTTAAGGCCAGGGTGGATAAAAAGGAGAGGATGGAGTGGCAGAGGGTAATAGATGAGATGTTGGAGATAGATAGGAGGTATGCAGAGGATGGGGACCAGGCAAAGCTGGAAAAGAGGAAGGAACTACAGGCGAGCTTCGACCGACTGTCCATTAGGAAGGCGGTGTGCCAACTGAGACGAGCAAGGGGTGCAGTTTATAAACATGGAGATAAGGCGTATGTTAGCAGGTCAGCTCCGGAGGGAGGCAGCGGCAAGGGAAATTCTTCAGGTGAAGGATAGGGCAGGGAAGTTGGTGGTGGCCCCAGTGCTGATTAACAAGGTTTTTGAGGAGTTTTATGAGAGGTTGTACAAGTCAGAGCCACCCGGGGGAGACCGTGAGATGCAGGAATTTCTAGATGGGTTGGAGTACCCGCGGCTAGGGGAGGGGGACCGGGCTACATTAAAAGGAGCAATAGTGGAGCAGGAGATAAAGGATGCGATTGGGAGGATGCAGTCGGGGAAGGTGGCAGGGTCGGATGGGTTTCCGGTGGAATATTATAAAAAAATTTAAGAATAGGTTGGCACCCCTGATGGTGCGGATGTTTGAGGAGGCGATAGGGAAGGGGGTGTTGTGGCAAACCTTGGTGCAGGCATCGATTTCCCTGTTACTAAAAAAAGATAAGGATCCGACGGAGTATTGGCCCATAACACTTCTGAATGTGGATGTAAAAGTGTTGGCGAAGGTGCTGGAGGAGTGCCTTCCGAAGGTGATAGGGGAGGATCAGACGGGGTTCATGAGAGGGAGGCAGCTGTTTTCGAACATTAGGAGGGTTTTGAACGTTGTTATGGCACCGGCAGGAAGAAAGGAAACAGAGGTAGTTGTGGCATTGAACGCCGAGAAGGCGTTTGATCGGGTAGAATGAGGGTACCTGATGGCGGTTTGGAATTGGACCAAGGTTTGTGAACTGGGTAAAGCTATTATATAAGGAACCGAAGGCGAGTGTCCGCACAAATAATATCAGTTCGAGATATTTCTCTCTCCACCGTGGGACGAGACAGGGATGTCCTATGTCCCGCCTGCTGTTTGCACTTGCGATTGAGCCGTTGGCCGTCGCATTGAGAAGTTCGGGAGCATGGAAAGGAATAATGCGGGGTGGGGGGGATAGAGCATAGGATGTCCTTATATGCCGATGACTTGCTGCTGTATGTGTTGGAGCTGAGTGCGTCGATAGGAGGAATATTGGAGCTACTGCGGGTATTTGGGTCTTTCTCAGGGTACAAGTTGAACCTGGACAACAGTGAGTACTTTGTGGTGTCTCGGCCGGGGGTGGGGGCAGGGATGGGAGGGCTGCCATTCCGTATTGCAGGGACTCATTTTAGGTATCTGGGGTTGCAGGTTGCCTGGGAGTGGGGGAGACTTCGCAGGTACAACATCACTAGTTTGGTGGGGAGAGTGAAAGCCGATTTGGCAAGGTGGGACGGCCTTCCTCTGTCACTGGCGGGTCGGTACAGGCGGTTAAAATGAATGTGTTGCTGTGATTCCTGTTTATTTTTCAATGCCTACCG
Organism: Scyliorhinus torazame; assembly: GCF_047496885.1. NCBI lineage: Eukaryota > Metazoa > Chordata > Chondrichthyes > Carcharhiniformes > Scyliorhinidae > Scyliorhinus > Scyliorhinus torazame. The sequence goes on along the minus strand of NC_092708.1, from coordinate 215,355,685 downwards.
ATTTTCCTGCCAAAGTCTTTTTTCAGGGAGATTGAGGGAAGGATTACCTCACTCATATGGGGAGGGAAGGTGGTCAGAGTGAGAAAGGTGCTGCTACAGAGGGGAAGGCAGGCAGGGGTTTTGGGTCTCCCGAACCTGTTGTACCACTACTGGGCAGCGAATGTGGAGAAGGTGCGGAGCTGGGTCAGAGGGGTTGATTCTCAGTGGGTCAGAACGGAGGAGAGTTTGTGCAGGGGGTCGGGACTGAAGGCACTTGCAGCGCCGCTCCGGATAGTTCCTGGGAAATATTCAGGGAGTCCGGTAATAATAGCTTCATTGAAAATCTGGAGGCAGTTTCGCCAACACTTCAGGTTGGGTTTAGGGTCAAGGGAAATGCCGATGCGGGGGAACCACAGATTTGAGCCAGGGAGGTGGGATGGAAGTGTTCGGAAATGGGAAGAGAAGGGGATTAAGACGCTAAAAGATTTGTTTCTTCGGGGTCGGTTTGCAGGATTGAGGGAGCTGGAAGTGAAGTATGGGCTAGAGCAGGGAGAAGTGTTTCGGTACATGCAGGTTCGTGATTTTGCCAGGAAGGAGATACAGAGCTTCCCAGAGGAATCGGCCTCCACATTGCTGGAGGAGGTGTTGACAACAAGGGGACTGGAGAAGGGGGCAGTGTCAGCCATGTACGGAGCTAATCTGGGAGAGGATAAGGCATCACTGGAAGGGATCAAAGCAAAGTGGGAGGAAGAGCTGGGAGAGGTTACAGAGGAGGGGGTCTGGTGTGAGGTGCTCCGGAGAGTGAATGCCTCCACCTCATGTGTGAGGTTGGGGCTGATACAGCTGAAGGTGGTATAGAGAGCGCACCTCAGGGACTTCCGGGTGCGGCTATGCAGAGCTAGGTCGCATGTTCGGTAGCTCCCGCTTGGAACGGATTTTTGGGCTCTTTACAGGGCCCCCACGGCATTTGTTTGACATTTACCGGTGTGGGAAGAAGACTGCAACATTCCCCCGACAGTGTCCCCGAGGAATGGTATGTCTCTTGGTTACCAGACCCGGCAGAAACAGTAAAAGATTGGCTTAACTGCAGGATAAACAAAGCTTCTTCCAACATGCCAGCGGGGGAAGGGCAAGCTTAAAGCTGCAAGCTGACTTGAGGACCTTTATTAAAGGTGACTTCTAGCAGCAGAGGGAACAACTGTGAAAAGATCTATCAAGGCCATTGAAGAAGCGGGGATGAGGCTTCCGGTGGCGGCCATGGAGGAGTAGGTCGCGCATTTGGCAGCTCCCGTCTGGAACGGACTCTCAGACCTTTTCCAGGAGCTTCCACAGACTTTTTGGGGCAGATTGGTGAAGCGAACACTGCCAAAAGGATTCCCTCTCGAAACTTCCGGTTGCGGCTATGCGGAGCTAAGTCGCACATTCAGTGGTTCCCGCAAAAACGGACTTTTGGGCTCTTTTCTGTGCCCCCAAGGGCACTTTTTTGACGTTCCCCGGGGGTGGGGGGTGCGGTGGGGGGGGGGAGGGGTGCTGTGTAGATTAAGGGTGACTACGGGTAATCCTTGATTCCTTTGTGTCATTTGTTTATGTAAACATGCGGGCTGATGTTATGGGAATTGACATATCTTGCTGATTATTGTTTATTGTTGATGGGTGTAAATGTGGGAGAAAATGTGAAAAAGGAGGAGAATAAAAATATTTGTTTTAAAAAAGTCCCCGTACGTTCCACGTGACAATCCTGGTGGGGGGTTCTGACCCCTCGTTCCTGCAGGATCACCCATACTTACCTGGTGGACGAGCCCCTGCACTACAGGGTTTCCCTTTGTTGGGGGGCAGTGCAAAATGGCCACGGTCGGCGCTCGTGCCATGAAGTCAGGCCCCTGCACTCCGGCATCTCCCTTTGTCCAGGGGGCATCCAACATGGCCGGAAACTATGAGTACGCCACGTGGGTGCGCCCCTGCACTCCAGGGTCTCCCTTTGCCCAGAGGCCCTCCCGAGTGGCTGCTGGCGGCGCCATCTTGGTTCCTCGCCCTGCTCCACTCCATGCCTACCGAGACCTGCACCTGTTTCGTTTCTTGTCCTGATCCTTCCTGTCATAATATACATCTATGTATATAATGGAGTGCAGACAGGCAGTGATTGACACACAGGATGACCAGTAAGCACACAGAACAGAACAGCCAATCACCAGACAGGACACAACCACTATAAAGCCAGGGGGCACCAGTTTTCCTGCTCTCTCGGGACCCAGCCTCTGAGACAGTCAGAGTTTGTGAGCTGGCCAGTGCAAACACCATGTGGTAGCTAGTAAGTCTGGTTAGGCTAGGATCAGGTCACCAATCAAATCAGCATAGTGTCAACGCACAGTTGAACATGTATAATAGTTTAGATGTTAAATAAAATCGTGTTGCATCTTATCAAGTGCTGGAGGTCTGTCTCTCGCTACACTGCATCAAGTGCAGTCCACATCGACCCAGCCTACCCAACACATCATGGTACAAGTGAGTGATGCTGAAAATTGACGGACCTACCTTGAGTGAATCAGCGTTGACCAGCAAACAGACGGACCTACCTTGAGTGAATCAGCGTTGACCAGCAAACAGCCATCCGGTGACATGGAAAACGTCCACCCTCCTCCGCAGCTCCGCATCGCCGGCAACCTCGGTGCAAATTGGAAGATCTCCAAACAAAAGTTCCAACTCAATCTAGAAGCCACCGGCCTCGAGGTCGCATCGGATGCAAGGAAGATCGCACTATTCCTCTCCACAGCCGGGGACCACGCCATCCACATCTACAACTCCCTCACATTCGCTGAAGGCGAAGACAAGACGAAAATTAAAACAGTCCTACTGAAGTTCGACAGCCACTGCGACATTGAGGTGAATGAGAGCTTTGAACGGTACGTTTTCCACCAGAGACCTCAGGGTAAGGATGAACCTTTTCAATCCTTTCTGACCCATCTCCACATCCTCGCGCAGTCATGTAACTATGACTCGACCACTGATTCCATGATCCGGGATCAGATCGTTTTCGGGGTCCACTCCGATTCCCTTCGCCAGCAGCTCCTGAAAGTAAAGCAGCTCACCCTCACCATCGCCATCGAAACGTGTGTTCTCCACGAACATGCTAACAATCGTTACTCTCACATCAGGGTGGCAGAAACGGCAAAGCTAACCTCCCACGAGGTGGAACGGGTGCAAGTCATCGCTCAAATGCAGGGCCTAAGTATCGACGAGAGTGGCCATTCCGCGCGTTCTTCCCGGACCCCTACGCATGCGCGCCACGACCGAGGGGACGGCGAGACCGACGACCAGACTGCGCAGGTGCGTACGTCGTTCGACCGCACAGTGCATGCGCAATGGCGCATGGAACGCGCTGACGTTGGCGTCATGACGTGTCCGAATTGTGGCTCCGTCCATTTAAAGTGGCAATGTCCGGCAAAATCACGACGGTGTCTACAGTGTGGCAAGCTTGGCCACAACGCAGCCCTTTGCAGATCTGCTCCACTGCCCAGCAACCAGCGATTCCAGCAGCAGCGCAGAAGCGTCCGTTCAATACAGCAGGCCATGCCAGACTCCAACCCCGATAGCCCAACAGATCCTGATGCTGCGTGCCTCAAATCTCCATACCGGGTGGGCATCATTACGAAACATGCGCTGCCTTTCTCCAAGACAGCGACGCACCTCCCGATCCTCAGCGTGGATCCCGACGACGAGTGGTGTGCTGTCCTCACAGTCAACAAGGCTCGCATCCGGTTCAAACTGGACACCGGCGCATCGGCGAACCTCATCTCCAAATCCGATCTCGACACCATCTGCGTCAGACCAAGCATTCTTCCACCGGCCTGCCAGCTCTTTGACTACAATGGCAATGCCATTGCTGCCAGTGGCTCATGCCAACTCGGAGTTTCCAATAAGTCATTTAAAGCGACACTGCGATTTGAGATTGTGGGACCTGACAGAGCATCCCTGCTCAGTGCTCAGGGCTGCAAACTCCTGAACTTGGTTCAGCGAGTCCACACCATGTCATCCTCACAGGCGACGGCCTCACCTGATGAGAACTTCCAGGCTGAAATTGATGACATCATCACGCAGTACCACAGCGTGTTCAACGGAATGGGCACACTCCCATACTGATACAAAATCCTGCTCAAACCAAACGCCACCCCTGTGATCCACGCACCACGTCGGGTGCCGGCACCCCTCAAGGACCTCCAGGACCAGGGCATCATATCAAAGGTCACAGAACCCACGGACTGGGTCAGCTCCATGGTCTGCGTCAAGAAGCCGTCAGGGGAGCTTCAAATCTGCATCAACCCCAAGGATTTAAACCGCAACATCATGATGGAACATTACCCGATACCAAAATGAGAGGAGTTGACCAGCGAGATGGCTCATGCCAAACTCTTTATGAAGCTGGACGCCTCCAAGGGGTTCTGGCAAATACAGCTGGATGCGTCCAGTCGCAAGCTGTGCACATTCAATACCCCGTTCGGTCGCTACTGCTACAACCGGATGCCTTTTGGCATCATATCTGCCTCAGAGGTATTTCACCGCATCATGGAACAGATGATGGAGGGTATCGAGGGGGTGCGCGTGTATGTTGACGACGTCATAACCTGGTCCACAACTCCTCAAGAACACATCGATCACCTCAAGCAGGTATTACACAGAATCCATGAGCATGGTCTCCGACTCAACAGAGCTAAGTGCTCGTTCGGTCAATCAGAAATCAAATTCCTTGGTGACCACATCTCGCAGCAAGGTGTGCGTCCAGATGCTGACAAGGTCTCGGCGATCAACGCCATGAAGACCCCAGAGGACAAGAAGGCGGTCCTCCGCTTTCTAGGGATGGTCAACTTCCTCAGAAAGTTAATTCCCAACATGGCAGCACACACCAGAACCCTCCGCCATCTTGTCAAAAAGTCGACGGAATTCCAGTGGCTGCCCGCTCATGAGAACGAATGGCGTGAGCTGAGGGCAAAACTCACCCAGCCCCGGTTCTGGCATTCTTCGACCCTACCAAAGAGACCAAAATATCCACTGACGCGAGCCAGGATGGGATTGGGGCAGTGCTACTCCAACGGGATGACTCCTCCTCATGGGCCCCAGTTGCATACGCCTCCAGAGCCATGACGCCTACTGAGCAACGTACGCTCAGATTGAGAAGGAATGCCTGGGCCTCCTGACAGGAATCGACAAATTTCATGACTATATGTATGGCCTCCCAAAATTCATGGTTGAGACGGACCACAGGCCATTAGTTCACATAATCCAGAAGGATTTCAAAGACATGACGCCTCGGTTACAACGAATCCTTCTCAAGCTACGCCGCTATGACTTTGAACTTGTCTACACGCCAGGCAAAGAACTCATTGTTGCAGATGCCCTTTCCAGGCATATCACCACACCGTGTGAACAAACTGACTTTGTCTGCCAAATCGATGCGCAGGTGCAATTGTGTGCCTCCAACCTTCCGGCCACTGATGAGAGGGTCATCCAAATTCGTGAGGAAACGGCCAAGAATCCTCTGCTACAGCGTGTGATGCAGCACCTCACGAATGGCTGGCAGAAGGGACAGTGTCCCCAGTTTTACAACGTCAAGGACGACCTGACGGTGGTGGACGACATCCTCATGAAGCTCGATAGGATTGTGATTCCGCAGAGCATGCGAGCTATGGTGCTCTGCCAACTCCATGAGGGTCACCTGGGGGTCGAGAAATGTCGACGCAGAGCTCGAGAGGCAGTCTATTGGCCGGGCATCAGCCAGGACGTTGCCAACATGGTCCTCAACTGCCTCACATGTCAGACATTTCAGCCAGCTCAACCCAAAGAAACTCTGCAGCAACATGAGATAGTGACCTCCCCATGGTCCAAAGTGGGTGCCGACCTTTTCCACGCCAAGGGGCGTGACTATGTCCGCCTGGTCGACTACTTCTCCAATTACCCTGAAGTGGTGAAACTGTCCGACCTCACGTCAAAGGCGGTGATTAAAGCATGCAAAGAAACATTTGCCAGGCATGGGATCCCGCTCATGGTGATGAGTGACAACAGTCCCTGTTTTTACAGCCAAGAATGGTCTGATTTTGCCCACCTATACAACTTTCGTCATGTAACCGCAGTCAAATGGGAAGGCCGAAAAAGGGGTCCATATCGTCAAGAGATTACTATGCAAGGTTGCAGACTCAGGCTCCGACTTCAACCTGGCGCTGCTGGCATACAGAGCATCCCCGCTGTCCACTGGGTTGACTCCCGCACAGATGTTCATGAATCGCACTCTACGAACCATGGTTCCAGCCATCCATGTTCCAGACCTTGACCACCTCACGGTCATACAAAAGATGCAGCAGTCTCGGGCCCAACAGAAATCAGCATACGACGCTCATGCCACGGATCTCCCCGAGCTGGTCCCAACTGATCGTGTTCGTGTGCAGTTGCCTGATGGCGGCTGGTCCGCCACAGCTGTGGTGGCCAAGCAAGTGGCCCCGAGATCGTTCCTCGTCCGCATGGCTCCTTCCTACGACGCAACAGATGGGCGCTGCGCAGAGTTCCACGCCCGCCACCCAACCATGATGTCCCGCCTCACACGATGCTTCCTCCGGACGTGCCCTACCACAAGGCCACCGATCTACCAGCAATCCTGCCGACCTCTGCGACCACCGCATTGGCGGCGGTCCCGCCTATCCAAGTGCAGGCGGCCCCTGATCCACCCTTGAGGCGGTCAACCAGAATTCTTCGCCCGCCGCAGAGACTAAACTTATAGACTGAACTTTTGCACAACTGTGTTACCTTATCGTTTTGACCTCTGTAAATATTGTTTTTTACCGTTTCATCTGCCCTACATCTGCACTAGCGACACCTTCCTGTGTACATAAGGTCATTTTAGCACATTCTGTATATAGTCACGCACATATACACATCCACACGCACATGCACCTTAATATTTATTATCTCAACACACACAATACAAAACGAAAAAAAAAAAGGGGGGAGATGTCATAATATACATCTATGTATACAATGGAGTGCAGACAGGCAGTGATTGACACACAGGATGACCAGTAAGCACACAGAACAGAGCAGCCAATCACCAGACAGGACACAACCACTATAAAGTCAGAGGGCACCAGTTTTCCCGCTCTCTCGGGACTCAGCCTCTGGGACAGTCAGAGTTAGTGAACTGGCCAGTGCAAACACCATGTGGTAGCTAGTAAGTCTGGTTAGGCTAGGATAAAGTCTCCAGTCAAGTCAGCATAGTGTCAACGCACAGTTGAACATGTACAATAGTTTAGATGTTAAATAAAATCGTGTTGCATTTTATCAAGTGTTGGAGGTCTGTCTCTCGCTACACTGCATCAAGTGCAGTCCACATCGACCCAGCCTACCCAACATATCACTTTCCTTTGTCCCTTTTCTGTCCTGCGCTTCCCCCTCCCCCTTCCCCTTTCCCCCACAATCCCTGTCCCTCTGCCCCCCCCCCTTGTAATTTCCCCCCCCTTCTGCCCTGTCCCCTCCCCTTTTTGGCCAGGCGCTCCCTCTCCGCTGAGATGTGCGCCGCGGCCTCCCTTACTCTCTGTCTTCCCGTGCTAGCCTTCCTTGCTAGCACGGTGGCTCTCTCCCAGTGCTTGTCTAGCCCTGGCCCCGTTTTACCCCCCCTTATCTCGCCCATTGCCTGCTTTCCTTATCCTCGCTCCCTTGCCCTGTTCCCCCTCATCACATTGAGGGAAGAGACGAGCCCAAAAACGAGGCAGCATAGTCCCATGTAAAACCATATAAACATAGTTCGTATTCTTGCCTCTGTTTGCGGTCTGTTCTCCGCTCTCAGTTTCCTTCCTCTTCTGCCCCTGCCGCTTTCAGCGCTGCCGCGTTTGCTCTCCCTCTCGGTTGTTCGTTTTTTCAAAAAATATATTTTTATTGAAGTATTTGCAACATTTTTATAACAATAACAAACAAAATAATATTAACATAAACATCAACATGGTAGGCTAGACATTTCCCACCCAACCCCTTCTGTACATCCCTTAACCATATTGCATCTACCCCCCCACGCCCCCCCCCCCCCCCCCCCCTCCCCTTCAGATTGCTGCTTCTGTTGACATTTTAATTTTCTCTGAGAAAGTCGACGGACGGCTGCCACCTCCGGGAGAACCCCAGCATTGATCCACTCAAGGCAAACTTTGTCTCCAGCTTGAGAAACCCAGCCATGTCACTGACACAAGTCTCCACACTCGGGGGCTTCGAGTCCCTCCACATTAAAAAAATCCGTCTCCGTGCTACCGGGAAGGCAAAGGCCAAAACGTCGGCCTCTTTCACTCCCTGAACTCCCGGCTCTTCTGACACACCAAAGATCGCCACCTCTGGATTCGGCACCACCTACGCGTACCTAGCACCATGGACATTGCCTTTGCAAACCCCTGCCAGAACCCTCCAAGCTTCGGGCATGCCCAAAACATATGCACATGGTTTGCTGGGCTTCCCGCACACCTCGCACATCTGTCTTCTACCCCCAAAAACTTGCTCATCCTCGCCGCCGTCATGTGTGCCCTGTGCACCACCTTAAACTGTATTAGACTGAGCCTGGCACATGATAAGGAGGAATTAACCCTGCTTAGGGCGTCCGCCCACAGACATACCTCTAACTCCCCACCTAGCTCCCCCTCCCACTTGCCCTTCAGTTCCTCCACTGGGGTCTCTTCCGCCTCCAACAACTCCTGATAGATATCCGACACTTTCCCCTCCCCTACCCAGGTACCGGACACTACTCTGTCCTGTATCCCCCGTGGCGGCAACAGCGGGAAAGCCAACACCTGTTTCCTCAGAAAGTCTCACACTTGCAGATATCTGAAACCATTCCCCGGCGGCAACTTGAACTTGTCCTCCAGCGCTTTCAGACTGGGAAAACTCCCATCTATGAATAGATCTCCCATCCGTCTAATTCCTGCTCTCCGCCAGCTCTGGAACCCTCCATCTGTCCTCCCCAGTGCAAACCTGTGGTTATTGCAAATCGGGGTCCAGACCGACGCACCCTCCACCCTCTTATACCTCCTCCATTGCCCCCAGATCCTCAATGCTGCCACTACCACCGGGCTAGTGGAGTAACGGGCCGGCGAGAACGGCAGAGGTGCCGTTACCAGTGCTCCCAAACTGGTGCCTTTGCATGACGCCGCCTCCACCGCTCCCATGTCGACCCCTCCCTCACCACCCACTTCTTAATCATCGCTATATTCGCCGCCCAGTAGTAGTTGCAGAAGTTCGGCAGCGCCAACCCGCCCTCCCCCCGACTGTGCTCCAGCAACACTTTCTTCACTCGCGGGGTTTTACCCGCTTACAAAAGGCCTTATGGATGAAGATGGGGAGGAACTGGAAGACAAACAAAAATCTGGGGAGGACCGTCATTTTCACGGTTTGTACCCTCCCCGCCAACGATAGTGGGAGCATATCCCATCTTTTAAAGTCCCCCTCCATTTTAGGTTGTTCGTTTTAACGAACTCATCCGCCTCCGCCGGGGTGTTGAAGTAAAGTTCTTTGCCCTTATATGTCACCCAGAGTCTGGCCAGGAATAGCATGCCGAATCGTACCCCATTTTTATAGAGCGCCTAGTTCTCTCTAATTCAGCCCTCTTCTTTGCTAGGTCCACCCCAATGTCCTGGTACACCCTGACTCTATGCCCTTCCCACAAGCATGATTTCATCTGGTGGGCCCACCTTAAGATCTTTTCTCGGTCTTGGAACCGTTGCAGCCTCGCGATTATCACCCTTGGCTGTTGCCTGGATTTGGGCCTGGGCCGAAGCGACCTGTGTGCCCTGTCCATTTCTGGGGGGTTGGTAATTCCTCCCTCCCCACTAGCTGGCCCAGCATTTGGGCGATGAAGCCCATTGTATTTCTTCCTTCTATCCCCTCTGGCAGACCCACTATTCATACGTTTTGCCGTCTGGACCTGTTTGCCTGGTCCTCCACCTTCCCTTTAAGGCTCCCCTGGGCCGCCACCAACCTTTTCACCTCCAGATTGTCGTGTCCTGCTCCTGCTCCGCCGTTCGGTTCGCTGATCTTTCCCCCTCCTGGTTCGCCTGGGTCTCCACCTCGCCTCCTGGGGCCACCTGTCCGTTTGCCCGCTGTTCCTGCCCCTTTCCTTCGCTGCTACTCCTAATTTCTCACCGTCCCCTCAATCTATTGTTGCCAGGCATCTTCTTCTCCTGTGTCCTTTGTATTCGGGTGGGTTTTGGTAGGCTTTTTAGGCTGAAATCTCCGATTAACTATGTTGGGTCCGATTGGGAGGAGAGCCATGTGTGACTGTCCAGCACATTGCCGCCACCAGAAGGTTTTAAATCAGTTTGGTGCGTTTCCCTTGAGCCCCAAAGACGAAAAAACAAATCCTCTCCGTGCTCTTTAAGCCCTCCGACTTTAAAGCTATTTCTTTCTTCTCTTAGTGTCTGGCCCAACACCTACTGAGCATCCCTGTGCCGTGGGGGACTTAAACCAACACATTTATGGGTCATGAGCGCAAGTTCCAAGTTTAAAAAAAAGGAACAAAATTGCGATCCCCGGTGGGCCCTCCTCCATGTGCAGCGGCTCCACTGAACACACTGGGACCAATCTTGAGCGATTTTAATTTCTTTTTTTTCATAAATTTAGAGTACCCACTTATTATTTTTCTTTTCCAATTAAGGGGCAATTTAGCGTGGCCAATCCACCTACCCTGCACATCTTTGGGTTGTGGGGTTGAAACCAACGCAGACACGGGGAGAATGTGCAAACTCCACACGGACAGTGACCCAGGGCCGGGATTCGAACCTGGGTCCTCAGCGCCGCAGTCCCAGTGCTATCCACTGCGCCACATGCCACCCGCGATTTTTATTTCTAATCGTTTTTTTTCCTTTCCCACTTCAATCCTCTCCCTCCCTAAAAAAAGACGGAGATAGGAAAAAGCGGGAGCAGAGAACAACAAAGGGATCAAATTCCAGTGGTTTTTTTTCCCTAGCCCCTCGTAAAGATTGCGAGTTAAAGATGACGGAACCAACTCCAGCAGATTTTCTCTTTTCAAAGTATTTATTTAGAACCCCACCTACATCCTCTGGCTCCACACACAAATTACCACTGTGGTCCGTAATGGGCCCTACTCTTTCTCTAGTTATCCTTTTACCCTTAATGCACTTGTAAAACAACTTAGCATTTTCCTTTATTTTACCTGCCAGTATCATTTCTTGTCCCCTCTTTGCTCTCTTAATTTCCTTTTTAAGTTCCCGCTTGCATATTCTATATGTCCTTAGGGCTTCTCCTGTATTAAACCCTTGATATCTGTCAGAAGCCTCCCTTTTTCTCCTGATCCAATGCTGTATGTCTCTCGATAGCCAGAATTCACTGGATTTGTTGGTCCCACCCTTTTTCTTGATTGGAACATGTTGGCACTGTACTCTCCCTATTTCCTTCTTGAATGCTTCCCACTATTCTGTCACAGATTTAACTAAAGGTACGTTCCGTATCCACATTCTCCTGCCTTCGCCCCATAACCCCTCATCCCCTTATTATTCAAGAACAGCAGATTTGTGCTTGAGGTGCTGTTACTGACAGGGCTACAGACCAAGAGCTGGAAGGTGGATTTGGACAGAATAGTTCTTTCTTAGAACATAAGAACATAAGAACTGGGAGCAGGAGCAGGAAATTTAGCCCCTCGAGCCTGCTCCACCGATCATGGCTAATCTCATCATGGACTCAATCACCATCCTGCCCATTCTTTATACTATTACTAATTAAAAACCTGTCTAATTACTCCTTAAATTTACTCACTGTCCAACTATCCACTGCTCTCTGGGATAGCGAATGCCACAGACCCACGACCCTGCGGGAGGAGCAATCTCTTCCCATTCCTGTTTTATATTTGCAACCCCCTCCCATCCTGAGACTATGACCTCTTGTTCGAGAATGCCCCACAAGAGGAAGCATCCACTCCACATTACTTTATCCATACATTTTATCATCTTATATACCTCAATTTGATCTCCCTTCATTTCTCTAAACTCCAGAGAGTACATGCCCAAATTGCTCAATCTCTCTTCATAAGACAAACCATCTCTGGAATCAATCTAGTGAACAGCCTCTGAACTGCCTCCAATGCCACTACATCCCTTCTCAAATAAGGGGGCCAAAAGCGCCCACAACATTCCAGGTGCAGTCACACCAATGCCATGCACAGCCGCAACAACACTTCCCTACCTCTACACTCTATTCCTCTAGCCATAAATGCCAACACTCCATTCGCCCTCTTCACTACCTGCTGCACCTCCATGCCAGATCCCCACGACTCATGCACGCAGACACCCAGATCCCTCTGAACCGGAACACCCCGAAGTCTCTCCCCACCTAGACAACAAGTTGCCCCTCCATTTCTTCGAGAGAGAGGAAGTCAGGGAGGCAGCAGTTATTGCAAGCAGCAGGGAAAAGCTACTCTCTGCTAGACACCATGCAGAAAGCCAGTGTAAGCTTGTGAAAGGAGAAGGAACCTGCAAAACGTTTGGGCCACTGAATGACTCGCCCTGGTGAGTCTGGGGAAAGGAATCATTAAATTGAGCCTTGCTGCTGGAAGACAGTTTGGGAATTCTTGGAAGAACTGAGGGAAAGGACTGTTGCTGGACACTGGATATAATGAATCAACAAAGTGGGGAGGAGTGAACCCATTAGATGTTGAGAGTGGGGGCAGCACGGTGGCGCAGTGGTTAGCATTGCTGCCATACGGCGCTGAGGTCGTGTGGAGTTTGCACATTCTCCCCGTGTTTGTATGGGTTTCGCCTCCACAACTCAAAGATGTGCAGGCTAGGTGGATTGGCCACGCTAAGTTATCCTTTAATTGGAAAAAATGAATTGGGTACTCTAAATTTATTTTTAAAAAAGAAGTTGAGAGTGACTGTGGACTGTAATCCTCTAGAGAGCATGCTGTAAAGTACATGTATGCGGCAAAGGGTTACTGTTAAAGCATTAATAAGGTTAATCTTTTCTATTAGTAGAGTATTAATTATCCACCAAATAACATTTAGTCCATATTGATTTTAGTTTACTTGTTACAGTAAAAGTCTCGAAATGTGAAACCTTGTCATGTGATTATTTTAAGTTGGTCACTGGGAAATCAAATAGTTTTTTAAACGGTATTGGTCTTGGCGGTGTCATGATATCCACATCAGCATATCATGGTGCAATCACACACACACTGATGGACAGGCAGTTCGACCAACCAGCACACACATAACATCGCAGCCAATCACCAGTGAGAGCACACGCACTATAAAACAGGGAACACCACAGTTCCCGCTCATTCTACCAGGAGATAGCTCAGAGCACAGAGCTCACAGCGTGCCACTCAGACATAGTCCATGTACTGAGTGCCTCACTAAGATAGTGATAGGGCTGGGTCCACAGGTTAGCTGGTGAAGCACGTACCCAAGCCAGCAGTTAGTTGTTACCGTTGTTAAGACAATAAAACAGAGTTGTACCATCTACAGCCGTGTTGGATCATTTGTGCATCGGAACACCCAACACGACATGATACCAGTAGTGGAAGCTACCCAGCGACTGTGAGACCTACCTGCACCCTTTCAGAAATCCGCCATCCTGCTCCATGGAAAACATCAGCCCGCCGCAACCACTCCGAATCGCTGGAAATCTTGGCGTAAACTGGAAGCTGTTTAAACAGCGCTTCCAGCTCTTCCTAGTAGTCACAGACAGGGAGAATGCATCGGACACCAGGAAGATCGCCCTCCTCCTCTCCACGGCGGGGCAACACGCCATCCACATCTACAACTCCCTGGCATTCGCAGAAGGCGAGGACAAAACAAAATATAAGACGGTGCTTCTGAAGTTCGAGGAAAACTTCAGCGTGGAAGTCAATGAGAGCTTCGAGAGGTACCTATTCGAGCAGCACCTGCAGGGTAAGGATGAGCCTTTCCAATCTTACTTGACACACCTCCGTATCCTCACGCAGTCCTGCGGCTATGAGGCCACCTCCGACTCCATGATACGGGATCAGATAGTTTTTGGGGTAATCTCGGACACCCTACGCCACCAGCTCCTTAAAATAAAGCGCCTCACCCTAGCGACTGCCATCGAGACCTGCGTCCAAAAAAGAAGGCAGCAGCAGCAGCCCAGGACTTGGGGGGGGGGGTGGCCTGAGACAAGGCAGTTGCCAATTAGGGCTAGTTTTTATTTTTGTTATTTAATATTTATTTATTTGTTGTTGTTTTCTTTTGTTCTTGTTTAAATAAAAAAGGTCATTATTATCTGTATTGTTATAATGTTGTGTAAAGGATGCACAATGTACTGTGTTGGTTGACCAAAAATTTTCAATAAAATATTATTTAAAAAAAAAAAAAAAAATCGAGACCTGCGTCCTCCATGAGAACACGACCAGCCGGTACTTCCAAATCCAGGCGGCCGAAACGGCACGGCACGGGTCCTACGAGGCGGAGCGGGTCCAGTCGATCGAGTTCCTCCCGGCCCGCGGCCCGGACGAGGGCGGCCATTTTGCGCGCTTTCCGAGGCCTCCCGCGCTTGTACGCGCCGAAAGTGGTGACGTTGACGCAGAGGGACGTGATGCGCAGGCACGCTCTACGCAGGACCGCACCGCGCATGCGCGGTGGCGCAACGAACGGCATGACGTCACGACGTGCGGCAACAGTGGCTCCGCCCACTTAAAGCGGCAATGTCCGCCCAAAGCGCGACAATGCTTCCGCTGTAGCAGGATGGGCCACTACACTGCCTGCTGTCGAGCAGCTCAACCTGCCAACTCCCAACAATTCCGCCAGCTTCGCAGGAATGTGCGGGCGATTCAGCCCCCCTACACTGAGTCAAACCTGATAGTGTGTAGACCAGCGATACCGAAGACAGGTAGCCCTTCCGCGTTGCGGTAATCCACAAGAACCGGATGTCCCCAAGTCGGAACCACCAGCCGCTGCCAGTGCACAGTATTTATCCGGGCGATGAGTGGTGTGCCACCCTAACGGTCAACCCGAATTCGTCGCCCACCTGAGAGACTTGACTTATGAGCCTGTTAGCACATTTGACTCACTGAATTGTTTTACAATACTGTTAACAAGTTTCTTTACTTGTCGTTCATTGTTCCAGAAGTTTTCTCTCGTCATTTGCTGATTGCATTTGTTCTGTTATTGGTACAACCTCATTGCTCTGTTGCACCTGACACCTTCCTCTCTATATAGTTTAGCCTCATGTACATGTTGTAAATATCGCACACACATACTCAGATGCACTCAGTACACATTTCTATTTATTAGCATGTAGGCACATATCCTTGTGAAAGGGGGGGGATGTCATGATATCCACATCAGCATATCATGGTCCAACCACACACACACTGATGGACAGGCAGTTGGACCAACCAGCACACACATAACATCGCAGCCAATCACCAGTGAGAGCACACGCACTATAAAACAGGGAACACCACAGTTCCCGCTCATTCTACCAGGAGATAGCTCAGAGCACAGAGCTCACAGCGTGCCACTCAGACATACACCATGTGCTGAGTGCCTCACTAAGATAGTGATAGGGTTGGGTCCACAGGTTAGCTGGTGAAGCACGTACCCAAGCCAGCAG
The DNA here is from genome assembly GCF_047496885.1 of Scyliorhinus torazame. NCBI lineage: Eukaryota > Metazoa > Chordata > Chondrichthyes > Carcharhiniformes > Scyliorhinidae > Scyliorhinus > Scyliorhinus torazame. The sequence continues at coordinate 215,340,109 of NC_092708.1, read as the reverse complement.
TTAGCTGTTACTATTGTTTAGACAATAAAACAGAGTTGTACCATCTACAGCCGTGTTGGATCATTTGTGCATCAGAACACCCAACACGACAGACGGGGAACTTAACATTGCATTGACAGCTCGCTTCAGTTCAATAGATCAGGGCGGAGCAGAGGGACACAATTTTAAATTGCGTAAAGTCAGATGTAGATTAGATGTTGGGGTTGATTCTCCTTCCATCAGATAGTGAACCTCTGAAACTGGTGGCCATCTCATTTTTAGAATCAGAGAATGGCTATAGGACAGAAGGAGGCCATTCAGCTGAGTAGCTCCATGGCGGCTCCACCCCCCCCCCCCCCCCCCCCCCCCCCCCCGTCGCATATTCTCCATCGCCGTGTAATTTGTTTCTCTTCAGATAATTATCCAATTCTCTTTTGAAAGAGATATGTTGGAGACTTGGGCAGAAAAATGGCCGATGGAGTTTAATCCGGACAAATGTGAGGTAATGCATTTTGGTAGGTCTAACACAGAGGGGAAATATACCGTAAATGGTAAAACTCTTCGGAATATAGAAAGTCAGAGAGATCTGGGCATGCAGGTCCACAGATCTTTGAAGGTGGCAACACAAGTGGACAAGGTAGTCAAGGAAGCATACGGAATGCTTGGCTTCATTAGACGGGGCATCGAGTATAAAAACTAGCAAGTCATGCTACAGTTATATCGAACCTTGGTAAGGCCGCACTTGTAATATTGTGCACAATTCTGGTCGCCACACTACCAGAAGGATGTAGAGGCTTTGGAGAGGCTGCAGAGGAGGTTTACCAGGGCGTTGCCTGGTCTGGAGGTGTTAGCTATGTGGAGAGGCTGAATAGACTCGGATTGTTTTCATTAGAAAGACGGAGGTTGAGGGGTGACCTGATAGAGGTCTACAAGATTATGAGGGGCATGGATAGAGTGGATGGGCAGGCACTCTTTCCCAGGGTGGAGGGGTCAGTCACCAGGGGGCATAGGTTTAAGTTTAGAGGAGATGTGCAGAGGGTGGTGGGTGCCTGGAACGCGTTGCCAGGGGAGGTTGTGGAAACAGATACATTAACAGCGTTCAAAAGGCATCTTGACAAACACATGGATAGGATGGGTGTAGAGGGATACGGCACAAGGAAGTGCTGAGTGTTTTGGCAAAGGTTGGTATCATGACTGGTGCGGGCTTGGAGGGCCGAAGGGCCTGTTCCTGTGCTGTATTGTTCTTTGTTCTTTGAAAGCCACAATTGGGACTGCCTCCACTACGTTCTCAGACAATGCATTCCAGATCCTAACCACTCGCTGCTTGGAAAGGTATTTTCTCATGCCGCCATTGCTCCTTTTACCTCGGGTTCTCCATCCTTCCACCTAGAGGAACAGTTTCTCCCAATCTACCTGTCCCGGCCCCTCATGATTTTGAATACTCCCATTAAATCTCCTTCTAAACTTCTCTTCTCCAAGGAGAACAGTCCCAGTTTCTCCAACATACCCTCAAGCCCTGGAACCATGAATCTTTTCTGCACCCTCTCTAATGCCCTTGCATCCTTCTAAAGTGGGGTGCCCAGAACTGGACACAATTGTCCAGCTGAGGCCCAGCCAATGTTTTATAAAGGTTCATCATAATTCCCTTGCTCTTATACACTGTGCCCCAGGATCCTGTATACTCCATTACCCCTTTCTCAATCTACCCTGCCACTTTCAAAGCTTTATGAACATATACCCCCAGGTGTCTCTCTCTCTCTCCTGCAGCTCCCTTAGAATTATACCCTTTAGTTTGTATTGCTTTCCCTCATTCTTCTGACCAAAATGAACCACTTCATACTTCTCTGCAAGAAATAGCATCTGCCACTTGCCCACTTGCCCCACCAACTGATCTATGTCCTCTTGAGGCTTATCTCAATTCAGAATGACTTCAGGTTTTGTGTCATTCACAAATTTGGAAATTGTTCTTTGTACACTCAAGTCTAGGTCATTAATATATGTCAGGAAAAGCAAGGGTTTTAACACTGATCCATAAGGCGCCCTATTGTATATGTCCCTCCAGCCCTCAGAAACACCAGTTTACCAAGGCCGGATTTTACGGCCGTTGGGATTCCCTCTTCCCACTGGCAGCGCACCCCTCGCCCATGGATTTTACAAGGGCGTGGGGCGGCTTCAATGGGAGATCCCATTGACAAGTGGCGGGAGCAGAGAATCTCGCTGCAGTGGAACATGTGGCTGGGGAACCTGAGAATTCCGCCCCAGTATTCTCTTCTTCCTGTCACTCAGCTAATTTTGTATCCGTGTTGCTACTTTCCCCTTCATTCCATAGGCTCTAAATTTGCCAACAAGTCTATTCTGTGGCACTTCAAAAACGGTTCTACCCGAATCAACCCTCTCTGTTACCTCATGAAAAAACTCAAGCAAGTTAATTAAAGATCTACCCAGATCTCATGAGGCATTGAGAGCAGGATCTCGTCCATAATGGCATGTCCAAGCTGCGCTTGCTTAAGTAGGTCTTAAACCTACTAAGGCCTCCTCACCCAGCATCTAACGGCCTCCCGGCATCTAACAGCCTCCCCAGGGATTCACCAGCTGGGTGCCGTTCAGGACTGGTCCACACAAACATGAACTAAGCGGGACAGTGCCTGGCGGGGGGAGCTTCCAGGTTATTGGTGGCCCCTGAGTGATCAGGGACAGGGCAAGGTGGCCCCCGGCACTCATCCTGGAACGTGGGCACCTTGGCAAAGCCACCCTGGCACTGCCACCCTGGCATTGCCATGGTGCCTGGGTGACACTGCCAAGCTGGCAGGAGCACTGCAAGGTGGCAGTGCAAGGGTGCCCAGGTGCCAGTGTGGCACTAGCAAGGCCAGGGCCCAACGGAGGGTCATGCCCATGAAAGGAGGATGGAGGGTGGAGTATGCGGGGTGGGGAAGGAAGGGAAGAAGGGGCCTCTGAGAGGTTGGGGGTGATGGGTGCTCAGAGGGGGGAGCCCCCAGGGGGTGATCTTGGTTGGGGTGTCCTGCCATCGGTGGTGGGGGGGCGTTGGAGAGGTGTGGAGCGGGGTGGGGAGGGGGTGCCTGACCATGGCCTGGGAGGAGTTGATGTGTGCCTCAGCACCCGTGAGTCCATCATGCCACCCCCTGGATTGTGTGTTCCTGTTCCAGGGACAACCCAGCCCTGCCTGCCTGCCCCACCGACCACCCATAACTCCCACTGGCGGCGGAGGCCTCTGGCCATGCGGCTGTATGCTAATGCTTTTTTGAAATAAATTTAGAGTACTCAATTAGTTTTTCCAATTAAGGGGCAATTTAGCGTGGCCAATCCACCTACTCTGCTCATCTTTGGGTTGTGGGGGTGAGACCCATGCAGACATGGGGAGAATGTGCAAACTCCACACGGACAGTGACCTGGGACGGGATCGAACCTGGGTCCTCGGCGCTGTGAGGTAGCAGTGCTACCCACTAAGGCGATTGTGAATTCAGATTGGCAATCGTAGTTAAAATGTCATAGATCATAGGTTAGAGAATTTACAGTGCAGAAGGAGGCCATTTGGCCCATCGAGTCTGCACCAGCTCTTGGAAAGAGTACCCCACTTAAGCCCACACCTCCACCCTATCCCTGTAACCCAGCAACCCCATTTAACCTAAGGGCAATTTATCATGGCCAATCCACCTAACCTGTACATCTTTGGACTGTCGGAGGAAACTGGAGCACCCGGAGGAAACCCACGCAGATACGGGGAGAACGTGCAGACTCCACACAGACAGTGACCCAAGCAGGAATCCAACCTAGGACCCTGGCGCTGTGAAGCCACAGTGGTAACTACTATGCTACCGTGCTGCCCTTAAGTGAGCGCTTTACAGCTCCTGTGGATACCCTTGGGTGGACGCGCCATGTAGCATGTGGGAGTTGTGGAGAGGGAGGGGAGAGCAATGGGGGAATGGAGGGTTCCGGGGTGGAAGACATCACTGGTTGTCAGTCTCACATCCTCTCCAATTCCTTACAGATGTTCCATATAATGGATGATATCTTGGACCCCGTGGAAGCTGCCCTCGTGGGGCTGCTGGCAGGACAGGTGGCCAGACGCCGGAGAAGACGGCGGCAGCAGCGTCAACAGAGACTTGAGGCAGCGGCCCATGTGCAGGGCCCCGCCTCCCACCCTGAGGACCCAGCCGGCCATCAGACCAGGGAGGGATCCAGAGGGAGCGGGCGGCAACGACCCAAAGTGTATAGGCGTCGCTGGTCTTTCAAACAGATAACGGACATCATGTGACGCAGGAGGCTCCACCTCAACAAGGGGACAGTACGGCGCCTGTGCCATGTCCTCGCGGTTCTGATATCTCGGCCGCTCTGATGATGCACCTGCAGTACAACCCCAGAGGGTTGCCCACTTTGCGTTGGTCTACTCCACAACCTGGCACACCAACGGGGAGACATGCTGGAGGGGGGGAACATGTGACCACTTCCGAGGATGAGGAGGAAGAGGCCGAGAATGCGCCGGACTAGGAGGAACTGGAGGATGAGCCCGGGAAGGACCCGCTGGTGGACAGGGGGCAGCGGCAAGGGTACGGCAAGCCTGGAGAACCAGGGAGGCCCTCATCCACGCCCACTTCACATATGTCATCGCCTCGTTGATCTTCCACCCCCTTCAACCTTACCCTCCCTCCCCCTTCCCACTTCCTCCCCCATCCCTCAGCCTTCCCCTTCCGCCTCCATCTCCCCCCTTCGCCACACCTCTCACTATCCCCTCCCTTTCCTGCCATTCCTCTCCACCCCTTCCCCCCTTCCCTACACATGGTGTGCCTTGGGGGACGGGGGATGAGGCATCCAGGACCTCCATGTCCGGGGAGCTGGGGGTCATTGACCTTCTTATGGCATTGGGTACCCGTCCCCCTGGTGAGACTCCCCGAGCTGACGTCCGCTGCCACTTCCACCTAGGCGGCACTGGCTGCCCTGTGGCTGATCCTCTGAGACCCTCAGGGGAACAGGGCATCCTGCCTGATTTCGACCACATCCAACAGTCTGGCCAGGTCAGCATCCCCGAATTATGGGGTTATCTCCTCAGTGGCATGGCTGTGAGCTGAGTGGATTGGCTGTGCAGGATGGGTTTAAGTGCTGCTCTCCTTTGTTGCAGAAAGCTGCCGAGCGTGGTCCTGGCGAATCAGCCGGCGGGCCAGTCATTTACAGCGTGTAGCCCATGGGGCCTCATTAAATGTCCAATTTATAACGGTGACAGCCTCGTCAGGCCGAGCGTCGGGAAGCTCGCGGCAGTTGCCGTTCACTACCACACTTAGGAACTTTTTGGTTAAATTCTGCCTTTGGAAACCTTCCCGTTATATCGTGCCCAGAGTAAAACACTATCTATAATGACTCATCATGTGAGATATTTTTATATTTCGAATCTATGTTCTCTTTGAATCTGATTACCAATTTCTTGTTGAATTTGGGGCGGTTTTGGCAGCACGGTGGTGCAGTGGTTAGCACTGCTGCCTCAAAGCACTGAGGAACCAGGTTCAAATCCCGGCCCTGGGTCATGGTCCGTGTGGAGTTTGCACATTCTCCCCATGTCTGCGTGGGTCTCACCACCACAACCCAGAGATGTGCAGGGTTTTTTCTCAATTAAGGGGCCACGCTAAATTGCCCCTTAATTGGGAAAAAAAAGTATTGGGTACTCTAAATTTATTTTTAAAAATTTTGTTGACGTTTGTTCACTCAGCACAAATTTCCTGCAGAATTCCTACAGGCCCGGAACTTGACCCATAAGACATTCATTCCTTGAGTCAGGGTTAGGTTTCAATCCTAGTGGCAAAGGTGTCCATGTCTGGCTGGTTGTAGTGCCAGTTCTCTCACCTCCTGGTCCAGATCACATTGAGAATCTATGGGAGGAATCTTGTGCCCTCTTCCGTGTGAGTTTGCTGCTGGTGGGGAACATTTAATCAGGCAGGAGGACCAGCGATGATCTTAGGCCTCTGGTGGATGTTGTACCAGCAGCTGCCACCACCTCCCAGTGGTGCTGCTCTGTGATAGATCTCTGATAGGTTGGCAGCTCTCAGCAGGCAGGACTTTTACTCCCGGGCCCTTAATCCTGGGAGACAGACCACTGTGTTTGAGTAAAACAAGTTGTGATGGGCTTTCCTGAAAAGAAGTGACATGCGGTTCTTGCCAGCTCCTCAGGCAGTGGAAAGACCTCTGTTGCCTCTGTAAGATACCACCCATGGTGTATTGAGCAACATGAAGAAATAGAGATATTTTGTTGAAGTCAAGAATCCATTTATTATTTAGTGCACAAAGTTGGATAATCAGTGTGAATTTACAGTGCAGATAGAATGAATTCAATGTTACAATCTACTGAATGGGTGAGAAACAGACGTTTAAAATGAGCAATTATCATGCAAACGTTAATTTTTCAACATCAGGTTGAATGTTCCGGCTGGAAAAAAGAGACAGTAATTTGAGCTGCTGGTAATATCACTGAGACTATTGCTTTGTTGGAGTGAGTTCACATGTTTCTGAACATTTATTGATGGTCCAAGTAGTTGGGCCGGTATCACTGGAGCTGGTGTTCAGAACTGTACCTTCACAGCTCCAGTCTCTGGCCATAGTGAGCCTGTTCTGGAGTGACATTCTTTTCGAAACTGCTAGCCAATGACTACCCATCCACCCATGGGCAAGCTCCTCAACTCAGTCTGTTTGTGTGAGCAAGTTCCCTCAGCACAATCTGTTTTGTGACAGGCTTGATGGACCAACTGGTCTTTTCCATCAATTTTGTATGTTTGTTCAAATGTTTGTATTTTTGTATGTATGTTCATATGTTTGCCTGTTCACATGTTTGTATTTTTGTATGCCAATATGTTAATTTGTTTGTATTTTGTATGTCTGTATGTCCATATGTTTGCATGTTCGTAAGCTTGTATCTTCGTATGTTCATGTTTGATATTTTGTATGTCTGTGTGTTTGTATGTTCATATATTTGAATTTTTTCCAATTATGGGGCAATTTAACATGGCCAATCCACCTACCCTACACATATTTTTAGGTTGTGGGGGTGAGACCCACGCAAACACGGGGAGAATGTGCAAACTCCACACGGTCAGTGACCTAGGGCCGGTATTGAACCTGGGTCCTTGGCACCATGAGGCAGCATATGTTTGTATTTTTGTATGTCTGTATATTTGTATGTTCATATGTCTGTATGTGGTACATTGAGAAGCCTGGACTTGGTTGATGGAACAATCTGCGGAGCAACATTTGAGCAACGCAATGTTTGAGATTGTGGAAACTCCGATATAAAACCCTGCAATTACCTGTTATAAATAGTGGATCATTTGTAAGCAAGCAAATACACTGCTCCATCATTCATGTATTTACAAACTAATATTGACTTTCATACTTTTTACTGTTTAGAAGGAATTTTGAGACATTTTCAAAATTGGTGAGGCTTCTCACAGACACATGTAGAGGTGCATACATATAGTGCTCTGTTAACATTTTTTTTAGTTCTCAGGAATAATAAAATATGAAAGTAATGGGGCACATGTACAGATATAGACACACGGAGAGACACAGCATGGATTCAGACCCCACAAAACAGACACAAGCAGAGAAACACACACGCAAACAGACACACATGCCCACATGATGTACAAGAACACATACTGTACCAATGGTATGATCAGCTAATTGAATGTTGCTTGAACTTGAACTCAAGCAGACCTCACTCTGTTCCTGATTGTGTCTCCTTGTGCTGATGACTCTGACTGTGTCAGACTGTGTCTAACTGTATCAGATTGTATCTGACTGTGGCTGACTGTAGATTGGCAGGGTAGTAACTAGTGTAGATAAGAGCAGCAATTTACAAAGGGACATGGACAGATTAAACAAGAAGGAAAAACTATGGCAAATTGATTTGGTGTGGGCAAGTGTGAGGTCATCCACTTTTGACTTAAGAGAAAAATCAAAGTATTTTGTAAATAGTGAGTAACTAGGGGCTGTAGGCGAGCAAAGAGTTTTGGGAGGCTAGGTACACAAATCATATAAAGCCAATCGGCAAGTCCAAAACCAATAATCGTAAAGGCTAATGGAATGTTAGCCTTTATCTGATGAGAGCTGGGAATATAAAGGAATGGAAATTATGGTACAATTGCATAAAGCTCTGGTTAGATCCCATCCGGAGGACCATGTTCAATTACTGGGTATCACATCTCACGCAGTGCAGCGTAGAATGATATCAGGGCTAAAAGGGTTAAATTGTGAGGACAGGCCAGATAAACTTCGCTGGTATTCCCTTAAGTACAGAAGACTGAGGGATGAGGGAGAAAAGGGATGAAAGAAAGAGGAATGGAATGAAAGACTGAAAGAGGGGAGACAGAGGACATGGAAGGAGAGAGCTATGTTCATGAAGTAACTGATTGGAGATTTCTGGTCTTAGCTCACCCACAGAAAACTGGCGAGGGAGGGGTGTTGAGAAGGAAATAGTGAAAAGTATCTTGAAAGAGGGAGATTCAGCCTCAATTAACAGGGTTCCCACTCCCACCTCATGTGTGTAATGCTTGTACTGGTATTGGATGCGGCAGGCCTGACTAAACTGCAATGGAGCCTCAGCCTCTGGCAGGATTTGTCCGTTCCACCTTTGCTCATGTGTGATGGAGGTTAAGTTGTACCTTGTTTTTGCATAATTTCTGAAATGCTACAGTACTGCACAAACTTGCATCCTACTACAAACATGGAGAGAATTCAAATGACACCCAAAGTCTGTTAATGGCTTTTACATCAACTCGATGAGGCAAGGAGAAATAAGGAACAGCGCTACGTCCCATTGGGGGCCTTCCTGGGTTGGCTCAGCCTCTTCAGGAATAGCCTCAGTTACATTCCTGGTGAGTTTTAAATAGGTTTATGAGACATTGTGTTATGTGCGGTAGCCTATGTGGTTCCCTCGCCTTCTTCCAGAGTTGAGTTTAGGAGGTTCCATGTTCACATATTCATTGCTTTGTTCTTCTTGGTTCTTTTTCAACATCTGAAGATGGTAATAGAGAAAGGAAGACTTTGTAAATCCAAGTGGCTTCAATCAACACAACAGTGGCTTGAACATAAGGTGGTCCTCCAGCCCCAAGAGACGACAGTTGAGCAGATTTGCACCATCTCTTGCCATTTTGGATTTAGGTTTGTGATCTTTACCTGAACATTTACATCAAATTCAAACTGAAGAGATCCCCATTCAGTATGGAGCTGAGCTCTCGCTGGGTGGCCATCGTTTATAATGAATTGGCCGGTCCTAGCTCAGGGTGGGGAGTACAGATGCTACAATCATTCCAAATGTGCAGGAACGTAGGAACAGGAGGAGGCCATTCAGCCCCTAAGACCTGCTACATCATTCTGCTAGATCAAGGCTGATCTGCACCTCGACTCCATTTTCCTGCTTTAGGTCCATCTTCCTTACCTTACTTCACAATAGTCTATCAATGGAAGCTCCAATTGAACCAACATCCGCATTCTCTTTGGGGAGAGAGTTCCAGATTTCCCCTAGCTGCCCTGTGAAAGAGTGTTTCCTGATTCCGCTCCCAGACGACCTAATTCCAATTTTAAGGTTTTGCCCCTTGTTCCACATTTCCATATCAGAGGAAATTGTCTCTCTGCTTCTGTCCTATCAAATCCTTAAATTTTTTAACCACCTTGATTAGAACACCCTCACCTTCTAAACTCAAAGAAATAGTTTATACATAAACTATCCTCATACTTCAACCCTTTAAGTTTCAGTGTAATTCTGGTACATTTGTGCTACAATCCACCCAAGCCTAATATACCTTCCCTGAACTACGGGTTCCCAGAATTGAATGCTATATTTCAGATGGGATTTGGCTGACGCCATTTGTAGCATAATTTCTGGCACTTTAGATAAAGACCAACATTCATTAATTAGCCTGCTGATTGATTTTATTAATGCTGTCTACTGGCTCTTAATGAATTGTGCACCTGAACTCCCAAATCTCAATTCTTTTCCATGTTCCCTCATTTCTCATCGTGGGCGGGATTCTCTGATCCTGAGGCTAAGTGTTGCATCGTACGGCGTCAACATGCCCTCAGGAGCAGCGATTCTGACCCCTACAGGGGCCATCACGACACTGGAGCGACCCACACAGCTCCAGCTGCCGATACCGGTGTCAGATGAGCGTCGCGGGTCTGCGCATGCACAGTGCGACTGGCGCCAATGCTCGCAGGCGCAGTGCGACTGGCGCGATTGCGCGCATGTGCGGTGGCTCCCTTCTCCGCGCCAGCCCTGACGCAACATGGAGTAGGGCTATAGGGGCCGGCGCGGAACAAAAGAGGCCCCCAGCCTGAGAGGCCAGCCCGCCAATCAGTAGGCCCCGACCGCGGTCCAGGCCACATCGGAGGGGCCCCCCAGGTGTCGGAACCCCCCGCCCCCACCCCCCCACCAGGCCACCCCCAGAGGTCCCGCCGGATAAGTCCACACGTGGACGGCGCCAGTGGGACTCGGATTTTTTTTACGGCCTCTCGGTCCATCCCGGGCGGAGATTCTCCGCTCTCCGGAGAATCGGCAGACCGGCGTAGGGGCGGCGTCGCGCGATTCGCGCCCGGCCCGGCGATTCTCCGGCCCAGCCTGGGCTGAGAGAATCCCCCCCCCCCCCAATTCTTCATTTTAAAAATTATTCTGTGGAACACGGCATCGCTGGTTAGACCAGCATTTAATACCCATCCCAAATTGTTTTTCAGAAGGTGGCGGTGTAGGTACACCCACAGTGCTGTAAAGGATGGAGATCCAGGATTTTGACCCAGCGACAGTGAAGGAACGGCGATACACAGTGGTTAGCACTGCTGCTCACAGCGTCAGGGACCCAGGTTCAATTCAGGCTTCAGGTGACAATGTGGAGTTTGCACTTTCTCCTTGTTTCTGCGATTTGTGGATTTCCTCTGGGTCCTCCTGTTTCCTCTCAAAGTTTAAAGATGTGCAGGTTAGGTGGATTGGCCATGCTAAATTGCCCCTTAGTGTCCAAGGATGTATAGATTAGGTTACAAAGATATAGGTATAGGTTGGAGTGGATCGGTGCAGACCTGATGGGCCAAATGGCCCCCTTCTGCCTCCTTCTGGGATTCTATGATTCCATATTTCCAAGCCAGGATGGTGAGTGGGAGGGAACCTCCAGGTGGTGGTGTTCCTATGTGACTGCTGCTCTTGCACTTCTAGATGGTAGCAGCCATGGGTTTGGAAGGTGTTGCCCAAAGACATTTTAGGTTTTAAAAATGTAGGATCTCTGTTTTTTAAACAACCCCTGCCGAAATATGGGCAAAGCAATAGTTAAGACAAAGAATATATATTGTATAATAGTGAAGAATTAACGCAGATACTTTTGCATTCAGCTTGCACAAATTGATACATCTCTAACACGATTCTTATAAAATTCATAAGGTAATTTAAAATTGTTGCTATTGAGAAATTTTCTTACAGAACTAACACAAATGTTACATTGCGTCCATATGATAAATGTAGCAATCCATCACCCGCCAGAGTAGAATGAACTTGCCTGCAAACTGGAAAAGGGAAACCTATGTAGCGGAATGGGGTTTGGGAACCAGCTGTTAATGTGCTGGAGAAAGATAAAATGCAGAAAGAAATGTAAAAGAGAAAGCCAATTGGAGAAACAGGGAATCAGCAGGACCCTGTGTGGTACTGAGTCATCGTAACACCTCTTGGTGACACAGGCAGGGAGGAGGGACAAAATCCAACAACTTTTCAGTTCCTGATTGGTGTCCTTCCTGGGAAATGGGTGTGGCTGAGGTGAGGTGAGGCAGGAGAAGCCTGACAAAAGAAACCCTGGACACAAGATTTGAGTTTCAGCATAAAAAAGAGATGGAAAGCAGCAAGCAAGAGAAAGCAAACATAGAAACATAGAAAATAGGAGCAGGAGCAGGAGGAGGCCATTCAGCCCTTCAAGCTTGCTCCGTCATTCATTATGATCATGGCTGACCATCCAACTCAGTCGCCTGATCCCACCTTTGCCCCAAATCCTTTGACCCCCTTCGCCCCAAGTGCTATAAATCTAACTGCTGCTTGAAAATATGTTTTGGACTCAACTGCTTTCTGTCGCAGAGAATTCCACAGGCTCACCACTCTCTGGGTGAAGAAATTTCTCCTCACCTCTGTCCTAAATGATCTACCCCGTAACCTCAGAATGTGACCCCTGGTACTAGACTCCCCCACTATCAAGTACATCCTTCCTGCATCGACCTTGTCTTAGTTCTGTTAGAATTTTATATGTTTCTATGAAATTCCCCCTCATAGGACATGTATGCAGGGCACATCAGTGTAATAGTCATATTATCGTTCGTGAGATCAAGTGAAACACTGGTTCAATTTCCCCGTGACAACTTGAGAATTTGAACTCAGTGAATTAAAGTTCTACAAATTAAAACCAGCATAGGTGACCATAAAGCTGCTGGATTCTTATAAGAACCCAACTGGTTTTTTAATGTCACTGAGGGAAGGAATCATGCCATCAATAGCTGGTTTCCAGCCCCACACCAATGTAGTTACTCTTAATTGCCCTCTTAAGTGCCCAACAGGCCACACACAGGAATATAGGAACAGGAGTCGGCCATTCAGCCCCTCGAGCCTGTCCCACCATTCAATGAGATCATGGCTGATCTGTGACCTAACTCCATGGGCTGGATTCTCCGCCCCGCCGTGCCACATTTCTGCCCCGACCCGCCGGCGGGATTCTCTGTTACGCCGGCCGGTCAGTGGGGTTTCCCATTGAGGGGCAGCCCCACGCCGTCGGGAAAACCCCAGGTGCCGGCAAAATGGAGAATACCCCCGGCGGAGAACGTCGCCCCACATACCTCTCTTTGGCCCATATCCCTTATATCTTTGCTCAACAAAAATCTATCTATCTCAGATTTAACATTAACAACTGTTCTAACTTCAGCCGCTGTTTGTGGGAGAGAGTTCCAAACCTCCACCACCCCTTGAGTGAAGACGTTCTTCCTAACATCTCTCCTGAACGGTCTAGTCCTAATTTGTAGACTCTGTCTCCTAATTGTAGGATCTCCAACCAGTGAAAACAGTTTATCTTCATCTATCCTGTCCTTCACTGTTAATATCTTGAAGACTTTGATCAGATCACCCGTTAACCTTCTAAATTCCAATCAAAAACAAGCCTAATTTGTGTCATCTCTCCTCATAACTCACGCCTGTAATCCAGGTATCATTTATTTAAACTGATGTTGCACTCCCTCCAAGGCCAATATATCCTTCATGAGGTGTGATGCCCAGACTTCTCACAGTACTCCAAGTGGGGTCTAACCAGGGTTTTGCATAGCTGCAGCATAACTTCTGTGTCTTTATAATCCAATCCTCTGGATATAAAAGCCAGCATTCCACTCAGTTATCAGTGGTTTGAGGAGGATGGGTTCACATGGGTGACTAGAGAAGGGTAATTGATGCTAGCCTTACCAGTGATGTGTACACCCTGAAGATTAATTTTTGGAATGCCACCTTGGGGGAGGGGGTGGTGTTTGGGGGGATGGCACAGAGGGTTGAGAGATTGGGATAGTCCAGCTCAGACGTACTTGCCTTGCCTTGGGCCTGTCTCCCAGCGCTGGCCAGTCCATGTAGCAGTAGCGGGTTCGTCAGAATTGTGAATCAGTTCACATTTCATGTCAACTGCCTCCTTCATCCTGAGAATGCAAGCGGTGGTACCAAGAGGCTGTGGAGGGGGAAATTAAACACAGAGCGGAGAAACACATTAACACGACAAAACGGAACAGAGGGACAGACAGAAAGAACAGAGCACGAGGAATGGTAAGGGGCAAGATGAGAGAAAGAGGGCTGGAGAGAAGCGAGAGTAGAGTTTGTTGAGTTGTGTGAGTGTGAAAAGCGTGATCGAGGAGGGAGAGATGCCCCTCAGTATTTCACTGACAACTTGAGCAATGGATAGAGGTTTCAACTCCATTCCTGTCTATTTTGTTTGAAGTCAATGCACACATTGCTTGTGAAGGATTCCTTGGGGTTTTGCTCCATTATTGTGTTTATGCTGGGAGATCTATGGGTTTGAGGGCTCTTGGTTGGGTTGGTGGAGGGGTTGTAGCACCTTCCACCACTGCTCCTCTTAGCTGGGTGCATGTCTTCCTTTGTCTCTGCCACTTGCTGACTTTCTCCTCCATGGAGATGGTCTGAGTTCTGTGGGAAACAGGTCCCTGGTCCCTGCTACTTTGAACTTTTTCAGACTCTCTCCGAGTCTCTTTCTCTCACTTCTTTCTGTCTCTCTACCTCTTTCTATCTCTGTCTGTCTCTCTAGCTACCTGTTTCTCTGCCTTTCTTTTTCTCTTACCACCTGTACCTCTGTCCATGACTCTCGGTTTCTGTCTGTCTCTCACTGCCTTTTTTAATGTCATACATGTTGGGGATAAAGTGAGGGATAGGATGTGGAGGTGGTTAGGTACTGTTGGGGATAGGGTGTGGAACTGGGATTGGGAAAGAGGGAGGTGCTGGCATGGGGGAGAGGCTGAGGGATTGCAGGAGAAGGAGAGAGGGTTGAGGAGGGGTCAATGGGAGTTTGGGGGTGGGGTTGGGAAGAGAGTGAGGGAGGTTGGAGAGAGGGCGAGGGGGTGGGGTTGGGGAGAGAGTGAGGGAGGTTGGAGAGAGGGTGAGGGGGTGGGGTTGGGGAGAGAGTGAGGGGCCTGGTGGAGGGGGTGAGCGGGTTGAAGTGGGGGAGGGGACAGGTACATGGAGTTGTGGGTTAGAGTATGCTTGATAACCTGTCCTTGATATTTGATAGCTTGTACACTGCACTTGGTAACTCATATTAGATAAGTTGTCTTCAGTGTTTGTTAACTTATATTCAGTACACAATAATGTGTATGTGCTACTTGATATGCTGTACCCAATACTTGGTAATTTGTACTCTATACTCATCAATCTGTACTCAGCTCTCAGTAACCAGTGTCTGGTAACCTGTATTTGATACCCTGTAATCTGTACTTGGTAACCTGTCTGATGAAATTATACTTGGCATGTACTCAATATCCTGTACTCAGTAGCCTGTACTCAGTAGCCTGTACTCAGTAGCCTGTATGCAACTCTTGGTTACTTGGTAGTTGGTACTCAGAGAAGCCAGGCTTCTTTGTGCCAGTTCCAGAGAGCATTCCCAAGCCTTGTGATACTTACCCAGTGCAGGCAGGTAATGAAGACACTGTATAAGATGAAGATTGCAGTGAACGCCAGGACAATCAGGGTGGTTTGAGTGAATTGACCGCATCGCTTAATCTCTGAAACAGACAGGGTAACATTAGCACAGCTTTCTACCCAGACAGCACTCCTGCAGTGACACAGAAAGCATGCCTTGGAGCATTGAAATATCAGAACCCTAATTCTAACAGATACTAGCTCAGTGACACAGACTACACAGGAAACCCCTTGATTCAATCCCAAAGAAGTTTTGTCTTTTCTCTCACCCTGGGCTGGATTTTCCGATTTTGAGGCTATATCTCCACACCGGCGTGGGAACGGTGGCGTTTTATGACAGAAAAAATGGCGTAAAACTGCCACTGATTCTCCGTTTGGCTGGGGGCCAGCAGGAAGGTAGCGTAGAGCACGCGGCTCTAGCTGCCGATACGGTCGGAGAATTGCCGGGTCCGTGCCGCGCGTGCGCGGCGGCCTGCAGCGGCCACACTGTGCAACATGGCGCCGGCCGCTCGCGGACCCGGCCTGCCAAATAGTGCCCTCCCTTTGGCCGGCTCGCGCGCCCCGCACCATCCCTCCAAAGTGCCCCCAGCCCCTGGCGACGATGCCCCTGTCTGCGGATCGGCCCTCCCCCGACTGTCGCGGCGCTGGACTGAGTCCGTAGCCACCACGCCGAGTTCCCGATGGCTGAGACCATGAGAGACCCACGCCGTCGGGAACTCGGCCGGTCGGGGAGCAACGTCCTGAGGCCGTCGATACGTCGCGTGGCGTACTCTCCGAGTATGCCGCTTTGGAGCGGGCGGAGCATCGCAACAGCGGCGCCCCCCCCCCCCCCCCCCCTCCCCGATTTGGTCGGGAACTTTGATTCTCCAGCCGATTGCCGAACATGATTTCGGCATCGCCGACCAGGGAATCCAGCCCACTATGTTTTTCCTCTTTCTCCCAACTTGTCTCATTCTCTCTTACTTTCGCTCTTATTCTTTCTCTCTTTGTTCTGTCTTCTTTCTCTCACTTCTCATCTTTTCCTCCCCTCTTGTTCAGCCTTTCTTTGCCTCCATCTTTCCCTCTCAAAACCACAAATTATCCTGTCGTGGGGCTATGATCACTGGTCTTTCATTTTCGCTGAGTCAAAATCCTGGAACTCCCTCCGTGACAACACAGTGGATGTACCTACACCATATAGACTCAAGGAGGCAGCTCACCACCACCGTCTCGAGGTCAATTATTATGGGCATTAAATCCTGGCCTAGCCAGCAATTCCCAAGATCAATGGATCTGTCTTCCTGCTCTCCTCTGCCCTTCCTTGTCTCCTCTCTCTCTCTCTGTTCTCTGTTTCTGACTCCCCTTTCTAGCTCTCTCATCCTCTCTGGTTTGGCTATGTTGACAATTCTTCCCTTTTAAAAGGTCTTCAGAAGCAGTTTGTACCCAATCTCCCCTCTCCATGTTTGTATAATGTGGATCAGCTATCATGAACTGGAGTAATGTTATCACTGCCGCCATTCCTTTGCATTTCGATGAAGTGGGAGACAATAAATAAATGCAATCTCCACACTTTGATCATTGAATTACTTCTGCCCTCTACCCTATTACACAGAAACAGGAGGACACCATTTAGACCCTTGAACCTGCTCTGCTATTGAATAAGCTCATGTGGTAGCACGGTAGCACAGTGGTTAGCACCGTTGCTTACAACTCCAGGGTCCCAGGTTCGATTCCCGGCTTGGGTCACTTTCTGTGTGGAGACTGCACATTCTCCCCTTGTCTGCTTGGGATTCCTCCCACAGTCCAAGATGTGCAGGTTAGGTGGACTGGCCATGATAAATTGCCCTTAGTGTCCAAAAAGGTTAGGTGGGGTTACTGGGTTACTGGGTTACGGTGGACGTGTGGGCTTAAGTAGGGTGCTCTTTCCAAGGGCCGGTGCAGACTCGATGGGCTGAATGGCCTCCTTCTGCACTGTAAATTCTATGATTCTATGATTGATCTCCAGTCTATCTCCATATACAGCACAGTGACACAGTGGTTAGCACTGCTGCCTCACAGCGGCAGGGACCATGGTTTAATTCCGACCTCAGCAAACTGTCTGTGTGGAGTTGAGATGTTCTCTCTATGTCTGTGTGGGTTACTTCCGGGTTCTCCGGTTTCCTCCCAAGTCCAAAGATGTGCGGGCTAGGTGGAATGGCCATACCACATTGTCCAGGGATGTGCAGGTTAGATTATGGGATCATTGGCATCGAACATTTCAGCGCAGTACAGGCCCTTCGGCCCTCGATGCTGCGCCGACCTGTGAAACCACTCTAAAGCCCATCTACACTATTCCCTTATCGTCCATATGTCTATCCAATGACCATTTGAATGCCCTTAGTGTTGGCGAGTCCACTACTGTTGCAGGCAGGGCATTCCACGCCCTTACTACTCTCTGAGTAAAGAACCTACCTCTGACATCTGTCCTATATCTATCTCCCCTCAATTGAAAGCTATGTCCCCTCGTGCTAGACATCACCATCCAAGGGAAAAGGCTCTCACTGCCCACCCTATCCAATCCTCTGATCATCTTGTATGCCTCAATTAAGTCACCTCTTAACCTTCTTCTCTCCAACGAAAACAGCCTCAAGACCCTCAGCCTTCCCTCATAAGATCTTCCCTCCATACCAGGCAACATTCTGGTAAATCTCCTCTGCACCCTTTCCAATGCTTCCACATCCTTCCGATAATGCGGCGACCAGAATTGCACGCAATACTCCAAATGCGGCCGCACCAGAGTTTTGTACAGCTGCAACATGACCTCATGGTTCGAAACTCAATCCCTCTACTAATAAAAGCTAACACACCGTACGCCTTCTTAACAACCCTCTCAACCTGGGTGGCAACTTTCAGGAATCTATGTACATGGACACCGAGATCTCTCTGCTCATCCACACTACCAAGAATCTTACCATTAGCACAGTACTCTGTCTTCCTATTATTCCTTCCAAAATGAATCACCTCACACTTTTCTGCATTAAACTCCATTTGCCACCTCTCAGCCCAGCGCTGCAGCTTATCTATGTCCCTCTGTAACTTGTGACATCCTTCCGCACTGTCCACAACTCCACCGACTTTAGTGTCATCTGCAAATTTACTCACCCATCCTTCCACGCCCTCCTCCAGGTCATTTATAAAAATGACAAACAGCAGTGGCCCCAAAACAGATCCTTGTGGTACACCACTAGTAACTGGACTCCAGTCTGAACATTTCCCATCAACCACCACCCTTTGTATTCTTCCAGCTAGCCAATTTCTGATCCAAACTGCTAAATCACCCTGAATCCCATGTCTCCGTATTTTCTGCAGTAGCCTACCGTGGGGAACCTTATCAAACGGTTTACTGAAATCCATATACACCACATCAACTGTTTTACCCTCATCCACCTGTTTGGTCACCTTCTCAAAGAACTCAATAAGGTTTGTGAGGCACGACCTACCCTTCACAAAACCGTGTTGACTATCTCTAATCAAATTGTTCCTTTCCAGATGATTATACATCCTATCTCTTATAAACCTTTCCAAGACTTTGCCCACAACAGAAGTAAGGCTCACTGGTCTATAGTTACTGGGGTTGTCTCTACTCCCCTGCTTGAACAAGGGGACAACATTTGCTATCCTCCAGTCTTCTGGCACTATTCCTGTAGACAAAGATGACTTAAAGATCAAAGCCAAAGGCTCAGCAATCTCCTCACTAGCTTCCCAGAGAATCCTAGGATAAATCCCATCCGGCCCAGGGGACTTATCTATTTTCACACTTTCCAGAATTGCTAACACCTCCTCCTTATGAACCTCAAACCCTTCTAGTCTAGTAGCCTGAATCTCAGTATTCTCCTCGACAACATTGTCTTTTTCCTGTGTGAATACTGACGAAAAATATTCATTTAGCACCTCTCCTATCTCCTCGGACTCCACGCACAACATCCCACTACTGTCCTTGTCTGGCCCTACTCTTACCCTAGTTATTCTTTTATTCCTGACATATCTATAGAAAGCTTTTGGGTTATCCTTGATCCTACCTGCCAAAGACTTCTCATGTTCCCTCCTGGCTCTTCTTAGGTCCCTCTTTAGGTCCTTCCTAGCTAACTTGTAACTCTCGAGCGCCCTAACTGAACCTTCATGTCTCATCTTTACATAAGCCTCCTTCTTCCTCTTGACAAGTGTTTACACTGCTTTAGTAAACCACGGTTCCCTTGCTCGACCACTTCCTCCCTGCCTGACAGGTACATACTTATCGAGGACACGCAGTAGCTGTTCCTTGAACAAGCCCCACATTTCCATTGTGCCCATCCCCTGCAGTTTTCCTCTCCATCCGGTGCATCCTAAGTCTTGCCTCATCGCATCATAATTGCCTTTCCCCCAGATATAACTCTTGCTCTGCGGTACATACCTATCCCTTTCCATCACTAAAGTAAACGGAATCGAATTGTGGTCACTATCACCAAAGTGCTCACCTACCTCCAAATCTAACACCTGTCCTGGTTCATTACCCAGTACCAAATGCAATATGGCCTCGCCTCTCGTTGGCCTATCTACATACTGTGTCAGGAAACCCTCCTGCACACATTGGACAAAAACGGACCCATCTAAAGTACTCGAATTATAGCGTTTCCAGTCAATATTTGGAAAGTTAAAGTCCCCCATAACAACTACCCTGTTGCTTTCGCTCCTATCCAAAATCATCTTTGCAATCCTTTCCTCTACATTTCTGGAACTTTTTGGAGGCCTATAGAAAACCCCTAACAGGGTGACCTCTCCTTTCCTGTTTCTAACCTCAGCCCATACTACCTCAGTAGACGAGTCCTCATCAAACGTCCTTTCTGCCACCGTAATACTGTCCTTGACAAACAATGCCACCCCTCCCCCTCTTTTATCACCTTCCCAGAGTTTACTGAAATATCTAAACCCCGGCACCTGAAACAACCATCCCTATTCCTGCTCTATCCATGTCTCCGAAATGGCCACAACATCAAAGTCCCAGGTACCAACCAATGCCGCAAGTTCACCCACCTTATTCCGGATGCTCCTGGCATTGAAGAACACACACTTTAAACCACCTTCCTGCCTGCCGGTACACTCCTACAACTTTGAAACCTTACTCATGACCTCACTACTCTCAACCTCCTGTATACTGGAGCTACAATTCAGTTTCCCAAGCCCCTGCTGAACTAGTTTAAACCCTCCCGAAGAGCATTAGCAAATTTCCCCCCCAGGATATTGGTACCCCTCTGGTCCAGGTGTAGACCATCCCGTTTGTAGAGGTCCCACCGACCCCAGAATGAGCCCCAATTATCCAGAAATCTGAAACCCTCCCTCCTGCACCATCCCTGTAGCCACGTGTTCAACTCCTCTCTCTCCCTATTCCTCGTCTCGCTAGCACGTGGCACGGGTAACAACCCAGAGATAATAACTCTGTTTCTCCTAGATCTAAGTTTCCACCCTAGCTCCCTGAATTCCTGCCTTACATGCCTGTCCCTTTTCCTACCTATGTCGTTGGTACCTATGTGGACCACGACTTGGGGCTGCTCCCTCTCCCCCTTAAGGATCCCGAAAACACGATCCGAGACGGATAGGGCGGGGTAGACACTCTTAAATGGGCAGAGTGCTTAATCGAAGGGTCGGAGCAGACTCGATGGGTCCTTCTGCACCGTCGGCATTCTATGATTCTATGATGATAGAAGATATGTGGGAGGTGTTCAAACAAATTTGCCATGATACTGAAACCAGTTTAAAGTCCCAAAGAGCAAGAGTTCTACTTGCTGAAATGCCATGAAGCAACAAAAGAGATAAAGTGATGGTGTAACACTAAGAGATTAAAAATACAACAAAAATGCAAAACATAGCATAGATTCTGGCAAATGGGAACAGATAATAAGAACAGCGAAGGATGAGAACATTTTTAAGAGCCAAAAGAAGGAACATGAAAAGAGTCTTAGGTGGGATGTCAAAATCAATACGACCTACGCTATTACATTTCGAAAAAGGTCAAAAGCAATATGTCGGCCCTTTGAAAACACAATGGGCTGGATTATCCATTATTGGGACTATGTCCCCACGCCTGCGTCAAAACGGTAGAGTTTTATGCCAGGAAAAACTGGCATCAAAGGGACACAAATTCTCAGCCCTGCAGGGGGCTAGCAGGGACCCGGAGTAGAGCTCGCAACTTTTGCTGCAGATACAGGCCCCCGCACTTCCGGGTCCCACACTTCCGGGTCGGAGGCTGCGCATGCGCACGGCGGAGGCCTCCAGCGGCCGCGCCGTGATTCATGGCAGACCCGTACCGTGGAGTTGGGGCCAAAAAAGAAACTCCCGATTGGCTGCGTACCCGACCCTCAACCCCCACACAAGCACTCCCCGATAAGGCCCCCCCGGCCTCCGATCGGCCCACCCCCGACCAGGGCAGCCGCGGACTGAGTCCACAGCTGCCACGCGAGTATCCTGACCGGCTGGAGCACATTAGTTCCACGCCGTTGGGACTTCGGCAGGTCGGGAGCGGAGAATGGCTGAGCAGCCCCCAGCATTGGCCCCAGGTAGTTCCGAGGTGGCTCCCTGAGTACGCTGCTTTTCAGGGCCCGCAGAATCGTGAAACTGGCGCCTGTCCCGATTCCTTGCGGGAAAATGGATTTCCCGCCCCCTGCCGGCTGCGATTTCAGCACGAGGGTGCGGAGAATCCAGCCCAATATGTGCAACCTTTGGGCTACTGTCAATAAAAATAAGAAATGAATGGAATTAAATAGTTACAAATCCCTGGGACCCAATGGTTTCTTTCTTAGGTTTGAACAGGAAGTACGTGACTATCAGGGACTGTTCCTATAGACTGGAAAATTCCACATGTTATTTCGCTCTTTTAGAAAGGTGAGAGAGGTAAACCAGGGAATTATAGATCAGATAGCCGAGCGTCTGTTATTGAGAAATTACGGGAGTGTATCATTTTGTAAAATTATTTTTATTTGACAGATTTTCACCAGACAAAAATAACCCCAGAAATACAAAAGCAACCCCAAGCAAACAAAAAAACCCCGACCCCGAACACCCCCCTCAACAGTCAACGGTAACCAGCTCCTGAAAGTGCATGATAAACAAACCCCAATTGTTGAACCCCTCATTCACCCCCCTCAGCTCGAACTTTACCTTCTCTAGGATCAGAAACTCAAGCAGGTTCCCCCACCACGCCGAGGCACAGGGTGGAAAAGCTGACCTCCCCCTCCAACAAGACCCACCTCCGAGCGACCAGCGAGGCAAAGGCTAAAAAAATCCACCCCCACACCTGCCTGCAGCTCCAGCCGATCCAACACCCGAATATGGCTTCCAGGAGACCGGGCTCCACATCCACACGTAAGATCCCGGGATTGTACTGAACACAGTCCTCTAAAACCTTTCCAGCTTCGGGCAGGACCAAAACATGTGAACATGCTTCACAGGGCCCCTCCCACTTAGCTCACAGACATCCTCCAGCCCCTCGAACAGCCAGCTCATCCTCGATTTAGTGAGGTGCGCCCTGTACATTACCTTCAGCTGTATCAGCCCCAATCTCGCACATGTTAGTCGAGGCATTCACCCTCCGCAGCACCTCACACCACACTCCCTCTTCCAGGGTCCCCCCCTCCCCCAGCTCTTCCTACCACTTTACCTTAATCCCCTCCATGGACACCATATCCTCCTCCAGGACCCTCCCATAGATTGCCGAAATGATCCCCCTCTTCAACCCCCCCCCACTGAGAGCACCGCCTCCAACAATGAGGAGATAGGCGATATTGGGAAGGGCGGGAAAACTTTCCTTGCAAAGTCCCGCAGCTGCATTTACCTCAACCCTTCCCCCTGCACCAACCCATACTCCTCTCCCAGCTCCTCTAAGCTCATGAAAAGCCCTTGAAGGAACAAATCCTTCATTTCCTTAATCCCCCACCTCGACAGATCAGCCTTCACCCTCCCCACCAAGCTAATGAAATTAAACTTCCGAAGCCCTGCCCAATCGTGGGCCACCTTCATCCCCAAATACCTAAAGTGGGTTGTCGCCAAGTGGAATGACAGCTCCCCCCACCCCTACTCCACTAAGGTTCCCGGCGGGGTAACCATAAAATACTCGCTCTTTCCTAAATTCAATTTATAACCTGAGAATGCCCCGAATCTCTCCCTGGAACAGCGTCAATACACTCCCCACCTACGTGCTCGGTTCTGAAAACACAACAGCAGATCATTGCCGTATAGGGACACCCTATGCCCGCCTCCCCCCCCCCCCCATTGTCCCCTTCCACAACCCCAAGCTCCTTAGTGCAATGGCCAAGGGCTCTTAGGCCAATGCAAACAATAGGGGACATGGGGCATCCCTGTCTCGTATCCCGATGCAATGCAAAATACTCTGAATTCATGCTGTTTGTGCGAACAATTGCCATCGGTTCCTTAAACTACAACCGCACACGCCACAAACCTCGGGCCAATCCCAAATCTCTCCAGTACTGCCATCAAATGACCTCACTTAAACCGATCACAAACGCCTTCTCTGTGTCCAGTGCCACCACCGCCTCTGTCTCCCTTCCCTCCGCCGGAGAGAGGACCACATTCGGAAACCTCCTACCTCCTCACTTTCGAGAACAACTGCCTTCCCTTCACGAACCCCGTCTGGTTCTCCCCAAACACCTTCTGGAGACAACCTTCCAACCTTGACTCCAACCCACCTTTGCCAATATCTTGGCATCTACGTTCAGCAGAGATATGGGTCTATACGACCCACACTCCAGCGGTTCCTTGTCCTTATTTAGCAGCAACGAGGTGGAAGCCTGCCCCACCATTTACGACAAGACACCCCTACCTATCGTATCCTTAAACATTACCATCATCAGTGGCACCAGCTTGTCCTTAAATTTCTTATAAAATTTAACTGGGGACCCCGCTACCTTCCTTGCCTGCATCCTCTCAATCGCCTCCTTCACCTTCTGCTCCCCTACCAGCTCCTCCAATCCTGTCTATCCTCCTCTCCCAACCTCGGATTCTCCAACCCATCCAAGAACTCCCTTATCCCCCGCTCCTCCTCCGGTGGCTCTGATCTATACAGGTCCCCATAAAATTCCTCAAATACTTTATTAATCTGCTCCGGAGCCAGCACCAACTTCCCTGTCCTATCCCCTACCCGCACTATCTCCCTCGCCATTGCCTCCCTCCGGAGCTACCGGACAGCATACGCCATGCCTTCTCCCATACTCGCAGCCAGCCCCCCTCGCCCTTCTCAATGGCACACCGCTTTCCCGTGGGCAATTGGTCAAACCTCGCCTGCAACTCCTTCCTCTTAGCCAGGAGACCCGAGTCCCGGTCCCCTGCACACCTCCCATCCATTTTCAAAGTCTCCTCTATTGATTTTTGGCATTCCTCCCTTTCCTCCCTATCCACCTTAGCCTGAAATGAGATCACCTCCCCCCTCACTGCTACCTTCAGAGCCTCCCAAACCACCGACTGTGAGACCTCCCCCACCACTGACTGTGAGACCTCCCCCGTGCGATTAAACCCCACATACTCCTCGATCACCTTCCCAATCTTCTCACAGAAGCTCCGGTCCGCTAGCAACCCCACATTCATTCTCCACCCCGGTCTCTGGGCTACTCTCCTCTCCAAAACCACATCCATCCAATGCGGAGCGTGATCCGAAATCACCATTGCTGAGTACTCTGACCTCTGAACCCCAGCCAACAGCACCTTCCCCACCATGAAAATGTCAATCCTCGAATACACCGGAGAGAAAAACGAATACTCCCATTCCCTTGAATGCAAGGACCTTCACGGGTCCACTCTTCACAACTCTCTCATGAACCCAACCAACACCTTTGTCATCCCCTCGGAGAGCCCATACATTTATACTCCACCTACTGGGCGGAGCCAGCAGGCAGGGATCTACGCCCATACCTGTAGTACAGGGGCCTTACTGTAATACCCTCGTATGCGGTATATACAACAGTGGTGACTACCACATTCACCCCCTGTTAAAAAAGAGTCCAGCGGGGGTGGTGGAAAACTATTTACATTCAGGTTGTTTAACATTTTAAGGAAAAGTTTACAAATTTAGACGATCGGGCGCCTTGATCTGTTGTTGCGAGCGCCGCAGTTCTGGTGGTGATTTCGGCATCGGTTCGGTCGCCGGTGACTCCAGGAGCGAGTCGACCTCATCTTCATCCCCGGGTGGGACCAAGGGGAGGACTGATCGTCCTGGAGAGGGGGCTGTGATGGGGTGCGCTGGGGGGAGGGAGGGTGGCGCCGGGGCAGAGGAGGGGGTGTGTGGGGACCCAGCTGGTGCCAGGTCCCTGAGGGAGACTGTGTCTTGGCGGCTGTCGGGGTAAGCTACGTAGGTGTACTGCGGGTTCGCGTGAAGTAGCTGTACCCTCTCAACCAACGGGTCCGCCTTGTGGAGCCACACGTGCTTGCGGAGGAGAACGGATCCTGGAGCTGCCAGCCACGTTGGGAGCGAAACCCCGGACTTCCTGGGGAAGACAAAGAGACGTTCATGGGGAGTTTCGTTAGTCGCGGTGCACAGGAGCGACTGAATGGAGTGAAGGGCGTCGGGGAGGACCTCCTGCCAGTGGGTGGCCGGGAGATTCCTGGACCGTAAGGCCAGCTTGACGGCCTTCCAGACCATCCCATTCTCCCGCTCTACCTGCCCGTTTCCCCTGGGTTTGTCGCTGGTCATCCTGCTCGAGGCAATGCCCCTGTTGAGCAGGTACTGGCGCAGCTCATCGCTCATAAATGAGGATCCCCGGTCGCTGTGGACGTTGGCGGGGAAACTGAACAGAGCGAAGATGGTGTTGAGGGCTTCGATGACGGTGGCAGACGTCATATCGGGGCATGGGACGGCGAAGGGAAATCTTGAATATTCGTCGACCACATTAAGAAAGTACGTGTTACGGTCGGTGAAGGGGAGGGGCCCTTTGAAGTCCACGCTGAGGTGTTCAAAGGGGCGGGAGGCCTTCACCAGGCGCGCACGGTCTGGCCGGTAGAAGTGCGGTTTACACTCCGCGCAGACCTGGCAGTCTCTGGTGATAGCCTTGACTTCCTCGATGGAGTAGGACAGATTGCGGGCCTTTATGAAGTGATAAAAGCGGGTGACCCCTGGGTGACAGAGATTGTCGTGCAGGGTCCGGAGTCGGTCCACTTGTGCCCTGGCACCTGTACCTCGGATAGGGCATCGGGGGGCTCGTTGAGCTTACTGGGGCGATACAAAATCTCGTAATTGTAGGTGGAGAACTCGATCCTCCGCCTCAAGATCTTATCATTTTTTATCTTACCCCGCTGTGTGTTGTTAAACATGAAGGCAACCGACCATTGGTCAGAGGGGAGAGTGAATCTTCTGCCAGCCAGGTAATGCCTCCAATGCCGCACAGCTTCAACGATGGCTTGGGCCTCTTTTTCGATGGAGGAGTGCGGAATTTCGGAGGCATGGAGGGTGCAGGAAAAGAATGCCACGGGCCTGCCTGCCTGGTTGAGGGTGGTGGCCAGAGCGACATCTGATGCATCGCTCTTGACTTGGAAGGGGAGCGTCTCGTCGGCAGCGTGCATCGCGGCCTTGGCGATGTCGGCCTTGATACGGTTGAAGGCCTGGTGAGCCTCGGCTGTCAGGGGAAAAACTGTGGAGTGGATGAGTGGGCGGGCCTTGTCCGCATAGTTAGGGACCCGCTGGGCGTAGTACGAGAAGAACCCCAGGCATCGTTTGAGGGCCTTGGGGTAGTGGGGAAGGGGGAATTCCATGAGGGGGCGCATGCGATCGAGGTCGGGCCCTAGAACTCCGTTCTGAACCATATAGCCGAGGATGGCTAATCGGTTCGTGCTGAACACGCACTTCTCCTTGTTGTAGGTTAGGTTGAGGAGTTTGGCGGTGTGGAGGAATTTGGAAAGGTTAGCGTCGTGGTCCTGCTGGTCGTGGCCGCAGATGGTGATGTTATCCAGATACTGGAAAGTGGTCCGCAGTCCGTACCGGTCAACCATTCGGTCCATCTCCCGTTGGAAGACCGAGACCCCGTTGTGACGCCGAAGGGAACCCTAAGAAAGTGGTAAAGGCGCCCGTCCGCTTCAAACGCAGTGCACTGGCGGTCCGTCTTGCTAATGGGGAGCTGGTGGTAGGCAGATTTCAGGTCCACTGTCGAGAAGACCCGGTACTGTGCAATCTGATTGACCATATCAGATATGCGTGGGAGGGGGTACGCGTCGAGCTGCGTGTACCGATTGATAGTCTGACTGTAGTCAACGACCATCCTGTTTTTCTCCCCAGTTTTCACCACTACCACCTGGGCTCTCCAGGGGCTGTTGCTGGCCTCGCAGCATACCTTCAAGCAGCAGCCGCTGGACCTCAGACGTGATGAAGGTCCTGTCCTGGGCGCTGTACTATCTGCTCCTGGTGGCGACGGGTTCGCAATCCGGCGTGAGGTTCGCAAACAGGGAAAGTGGGTCGACCTTAAGGGTCGTGAGGCCGCATACAGTAAGGGGTGGTAGGGGCCCGCCAAATTTCAGGAAAGGCTCTGGAGGTTGCATTGGAAGTCCAGGCCAGGTAGCAAGGCAGCGCAGAGGTTGGGGAGCACGTAGAGCTGGAAGCCGCTGAACTCTACGCCCTGGTTGGTGAGAGTGGCGGTGCAATACCCCTGGATTGCCACGGAGTGGGATCCGGAGGCCAGGGAGATTCTTTGGTTAATGGGGTGTACCGTGAGGGAGCAGCGCCTTACCGTATCGGGGTGGATGAAGCTTTCAGTGCTCCCGGAGTCCAGAAGGCAGGGTATCTTGTGCCCGACGACCTTCACTGTCGTCGACGCGGTTGCGAGGTTGTGCAGTTGGGACTGGTCGATCGTGATGTAGGCCAAGCGTGGCTGGTCAGTGGTGGTTGCAGGCGATGAGCGGCCCGATGAGGTGCCCGACGAGCAGGGGTCCTGAGGCGGAGAAGATGGCGGTGCCCACGGGCCGCATGTGTTGTGAGGCGAGCAAGATGGCGGCGCCCACGGGCCACATGTGGTCTGAGGCGAGGAAGATGGCGGCGCTCGCATGTCGCACATGGGGGGTGCCGGGACAATAGCGGCGACCGAGCAGGCCTGGCACACAACAGCAAAATTTCCTTTCTTCCCGCAGGCCTTGCAGAGCGCGCTCCGTGCCGGGCAGCTCTGTCGGGGGTGTTTTGAGTGTCCGCAGAAGTAGCACTTGGGTCCCCCGGGGTTGGTTGGCTGCCGCGCGGCGCAGGCCTGCGGTTGGCTGGGGGAGGTCACTGATGGGGTCCACGGTGGGGTGTTCGCTGGCGGGGTCCACGATGCCCAGGAGGGATGGGCCATGCAGTTGGGGGCATAAGCCTGTACATTGCGTGAGGCGACTGTGAGCGAGAGCGCTTGTTTCTTGGTCGCCGCGAGGTCGAGGGTAGCCTCTTCTATGAGGCGCTGGCGGATGTAGGCCGACCTTGTGCCCGTAACGAACGTGTCTCTAAGTAGCAGGTCAGAATGTTCAGCAGCCGAAATGGCCTGGCAATCACAGTCTCTCACCAGGACGTGCAGGGAACTCCAGAAATCTTCCACAGACTCACCGGGGAGTTGATGCCGCGAGGACAGGAGGTGCCTGCCGTAGATTTTGTTGGTCTGCTGAGTGTAGTTCTCCTTCAGTAGCGCCATGGCCTCAGCTTAGGTAGGTGCATCCCGGATGAGGGGAAAGATATTGGAGCTCAGCCACGTGCAAAGGATCTGGAGCTTCTGTGCCTCTGAGGGTGGTTCTGTCACAGATTCGATGCAGGCTTCAAAGCAAGCTCGCCAATGTGCGAAGGCCGACTTGGCGGTGTCTGCTTGAGGGTGCAGCTGCAGGTGATCCGGCTTGATGCGGAGATCCATCGTTGTAAAATCTCTGCTTAATAAATTGATGCACTATCAATTACGATGAGACGAGAGTAGAGAATAATCGAGGTTTTATTAAGCAGAGATGTGTAGCCTCCCGCAGCTGCTGCCGAAATGGCTGCAGCTCGGCGAGCACACACATTTATACTCCGCCTACTGGGCAGAGCCAGCAGGCAGGGATCTACCCCGTACCTGTAGTACAGGGGCCTTACTGTAATACCCTTGTATGCAGTATAAACAATACAACAGTGGTGACTTCTGATGCGACTATCAATTCACTCCAAGGACTCATGTTGGACTAAAACAGTGGTTTTAATTAACTATCAATTTTGCCTGCCTGCGACTGGTACATACTGAGGACAGTCCCACAGGCCAGCTACTCTTATACTCCTTCAAAGGGGCGGAGCCATAGGCAGAGCCCATACATGCTCCAACATCCTCCAACATCTCCCCCTGTGGGTGAAGCCATACAATGGCCCACAGATAAAACCCATAGGGTTAATAACATAGAACATAACTGGTGAATTTACTGTATTTACAAACATAGAACATAACTGGTGAATTTACTGTATTTACATTCACCACAACTACCACATCCTTCTTCCGGGTCTTCGACATCTCCCACTTTCCTTATACCTTCCTGCACCAGCTCGTCCAAAACCGCCCCTGAAACCGGACATTAAAGTCCAAACGTCAGAGCCTCGAGGAGGACCTCCACCTACAGGCCATCACGGTAAGTCCAGAGTGTATCATTAATGGTAAAGTGAGAGAACCTTGAAAATATTAAGCTGATCAGAGAGATCCGGCATGGATTTGTGAAGCGTAGGTTATGCCTAAAGAATTGATTGAATATTTCGAAGAGGCAACTCGAGTTGCCTCAGGGGAATGTCTGAAG
This sequence comes from Scyliorhinus torazame, assembly GCF_047496885.1. Classification (NCBI taxonomy): domain Eukaryota; kingdom Metazoa; phylum Chordata; class Chondrichthyes; order Carcharhiniformes; family Scyliorhinidae; genus Scyliorhinus; species Scyliorhinus torazame. Next base: position 215,310,186 of record NC_092708.1, on the reverse strand, counting down.
GTGATATTTTCATGGCTATCCAGGAAATATTCAATAAAATCACTCACAAGAGACTGTCAGCTAAAGCCAAACACATTGTATGGAAGGCAAGTTATTGAGCTGGTTAGGAAACTGTCTGAGTGACAGGAGACAGAGTCGGAATAATGGGCAGGCACACAAATTGGCAGGATGTGTCCTGCAAGGATCTTTGTTACTATTACTATATTGATATACTATTCACTATATTTATTAAAGATAGGATAGAATGGCACAAATACAAATTTTCTGGTGACGTACAGACAGCAGCTTAGCACTGTGGGCAGAGTAGATGAAAATGTAAAATTACAAAGAGATATCGATAGATTAATTGAATGGGCAGAGCCACAGCAAATGGATTACAATGTAGGTAAATGTAAAATCATCCACTTTGAACTTGAAAAAGATAGAAACAGGGCACACTCCAAATTGTGAATAGCTAGGTACAGTGGATATCCAAAGAGACTAGGTAGTTTAGGTACTCAGATCGTTAAAATGCCATGAATAGGATAATAACTTTTAGCTTGAAAGACTATTTGAGAGGTCTACAATACAAGGCAGTAGAAGTCATACAAACCCTGGTTCGATGATATCTGGAATACAATAAGCAGTTGGGCACCATATCTTACGAAGCATATGCTAGACTTGAATTCAAGAGTATATTAGACTTGGAGGGAGTTCAGTGTAAATTTACCAGAATAATATCTGGACTTTGAAGAGCTGAATTAAAAGGAGGGATTAAACAAACTGGGATTATATTTCCTGGAATTTAGATGAATAAGGAGTGATTTGATCAAAGATTTCAAGGTATTAAGAGGAACAGACTGTGGGCGAACCTATTTCAGTTAGTTGGAGAATCCAGGACTACATAAAACACACAGTGCAGGAGGCCATTCGGCCCATCGAGTCTGCACCAACCCACTTAAGCTCTCACTTCCACGCTATCCCCGTAACCCAATAACCCCTCCTAACCTTTTTGGAAACTAAGGGCAATTTAGCACGGCCAATCCACCTAACCTACATGTCTTTAGACTGTGGGAGGAAACCGGAGCACCCGGAAGAAACCCACGCAGACACGGGAAGAACTTTCAGACTCCGCACAGACAGTGACCCAGCAGGGAATCGAACCTGGGACCCTGGCGCTGTGAAGCCACAGTGCTAGCCACGTGTGCTGCCATGCTGTCCCTAGACTAGATGATAGTCTAAAAGTTAGAAAGCTTCAGGCATGAAAGTAGGAAACACTTGTGTAGACAAAGGGTGGTACAAAGTTGGAACTCAACATCAAATGGGAATTGATGTTAAATAGACTGTTCATTTTAAAACTGAGATTGATAGATTTTTTTTGTTAGCCAAGGTTATGAAGGGATATGAGGCAGGTATATCCATAGAATCCAGAGAGTGGAGAAGGAGGCCACTCAGCCCATCGACTCTGCACCGACCCTCAGAAAGAGCACTCTCCTAGGGCCGACTCCACCATCCTATCCCCGTAACCCCACGCATTGATCATGGCCAATCCACCGAACCTGCACACCTGTCATTAACAAATTTCTCGGCGGAGAAAAAATTGAATTCCAATGGCCAGGGAATTCCGTTGATTACAGACTGTTTCTATTTCATCGCCACAAAGTCAGCCTCATCTAAATGTAGAACCTTTTAAAGGACCTGGTTTACCGCCCGGCACCGGGATCTTCTGGTCCCACCAAAGGTCAAGGACTATTGGCTGGCCTGCTGCATCACCCGGGAATTCCCACCATGGCGGGCTGGAAGATCCTGGCCTTTGTGGTTAATTTGTGTTTCTCCCTTTCAAATATTAAACTGAATGCAATCACATTATGGCTGGTATTAGATAAATGTTCATTCACCATTAGGCCGTTAACTAAATCTGGCCCTGTACCCATTCCTCAGTCTAAAATGACATGCCCACTTGTTGATTGTAGGGCATAGTGATGCAGCAAATGATCGCAAACACACTTAGGAAATTCACTACCTCATTACAGGCCTCCCCCTTTGTTCATTCCCTGCTCCCCCCTCTTCTCTTTGCTTAAAAGCTGATCACCTCAAACTTGTCTAGTTCCAAACAAACGATTATCAGCCATTAGCTCTGTCTCTCTCCCCAAAGATGCCACCTGATCTGCCGTTTTCTGTTTTTATTTCAGATCTCCGTACTCACCAGTTGTGTTCGGGCTGATGAAAATCCAAGTCCCATCCCCGTTGCTTATAATGTAGGGCGGTGGATGCATTTTTTCTATTTGGCAAATATACAAGTCACTTTGAGATGTGTTTATCCCGCTGATTGTTATTGACACGCTGCCATTCCTGGCCCATCCCTGGCAATGCAGAACCATTGTCGTCTCCAAGTAATTGATGGTGGTATTAAAGAAAAAAGCACAGACCTCAGTGTCGAGTCCGATCTCTCCTTTATGTACGCTGATCCTGAACTCCTCCAATGGTCCTTCTCCTGTGTTGTTATATGCACATCCGAAAGTGGCGTTATGGCTCTCAGCCAGGATTGATCTAGGTTGAATAATTTGCAATGCTCGAGCTAGGGGGAGAAAAATGAGCACAAATTCACTCTTAAATGGAAATAAATAGCTACTGAGCAGTGGGTCAAACATTGTCCCTTAACCTGAGGAACCTGGGCTCAAACCCAGACGGACAAGATTCTTTTGTCTGCTGCCTATACATGAAATACCATCCCGGTACTCTGGGGCTCAGGGAGTCATATTCAGCCCAATACTCACTTTGGAAGGCAACAGAATGTCTAATTTGGAAAATAGAGAATCATAGAATTTACAGTGCAGAAAGAGACCATTCGGCCCATCGAGTCTGCACCGGCCCTTGGAAAGAGCACCCCACTTAAACCCATGCCTCCACCCCCTCCCAGTAACCCCACCTAACCTTTTTGGACATGAAGAGCAATTTAGCATGGCCAACCCACCTCACCTGCACATCTTTGGACTGTGGGAGGAAACTGGATCACCCGGAGGAAACCCACACAGACACAGGGAGAACGTGCAGACTCCACACAGACGGTGACCCAAGCCAGGAATCGAACCTGGGACCCTAGAGCTGTGTAGCAACAATGCTAACCACTGTGGTTGGTGAGACAAATGATCAAACACATTTTACGGAGACTGTAGAGGATGCTTTACTTTATATCTAACCCATACCAGCCTTGGGAGTATTAGATGAGATAATATGGAAAGAGCTTTACTCTGTATTTCGCCTGGGCTGCACCTGCGACAATGTAGCGGGAGCTTTTTTTTTAACAATACAGCGCAGTACAGGCCCTTCGGCCCACGATGTTGCACCGAAACAAAAGCCATCTAACCTACACTATGCCATTATCATCCATATGTTTATCCAATAAACTTTTAAATGCCCTCAATGTTGGCGAGTTCACTACTGTAGCAGGTAGGGCATTCCACGGCCTCACTACTCTTTGCGTAAAGAACCTACCTCTGACCTCTATCCTATATCTATTACCCCTCAGTTTAAAGTTATGTCCCCTCGTGCCAGCCATTTCCATCCGCGGGAGAAGGCTCTCACTGTCCACCCTATCCAACCCCCTGATCATTTTGTATGCCTCTATTAAGTCTCCTCTTAACCTTCTTCTCTCCAACGAAAACAACCTCAAGTCCATCAGCCTTTCCTCATAAGATTTTCCCTCCATACCAGGCAACATCCTGGTAAATCTCCTCTGCACCCGCTCCAAAGCCTCCACGTCCTTCCTATAATGCGGTGACCAGAACTGTACGCAATACTCCAAATGCGGCCGTACCAGAGTTCTGTACAGCTGCAACATGACCTCCCGACTCCGGAACTCAATCCCTCTACCAATAAAGGCCAACACTCCATAGGCCTTCTTCACAACCCTATCAACCTGGGTGGCAACTTTCAGGGATCTATGTACATGGACACCTAGATCCCTCTGCTCATCCACACTTTCAAGAACTTTACCATTAGCCAAATATTCCGCATTCCTGTTATTCCTTCCAAAGTGAATCACCTCACACTTCTCTACATTAAACTCCATTTGCCACCTCTCAGCCCAGCTCTGCAGCTTATCTATATCCCTCTGTAACCTGCTACATCCTTCCACACTATCGACAACACCACCGACTTTAGTATCGTCTGCAAATTTACTCACCCACCCCTCTGCGCCTTCCTCTAGGTCATTGATAAAAATGACAAACAGCAACGGCCCCAGAACAGATCCTTGTGGTACTCCACTTGTGACTACTCCATTCTGAACATTTCCCATCAACCACCACCCTCTGTCTTCTTTCAGCTAGCCAATTTCTGATCCACATCTCTAAATCACCCTCAATCCCCAGCCTCCGTATTTTCTGCAATAGCCTACCGTGGGGAACCTTATCAAACGCTTTGCTGAAATCCATATACACCACATCAACTGCTCTACCCTCATCTACCTGTTCAGTCACCTTCTCGAAGAACTCAATAAGGTTTGTGAGGCATGACCTACCCTTCACAAAGCCATGCTGACTATCCCTGATCATATTATTCCTATCTAGATGATTATAAATCTTGTCTCTTATAATCCCCTCCAAGACTTTACCCACTACAGACGTGAGGCTCACCGGTCTAGAGTTGCCGGGGTTATCTCTGCTCCCCTTTTTGAACAAAGGGACCACATTTGCTGTCCTCCAGTCCTCTGGCACTATTCCTGTAGCCAATGATGACATAAAAATCAAAGCCAAAGGTCCAGCAATCTCTTCCCTGGCCTCCCAGAGAATCCTAGGATAAATCCCATCAGGTCCCGGGGACTTATCTATTTTCAGCCTGTCCAGAATTGCCAACACCTCTTCCCTACGTACCTCAATGCCATCTATTCTGTTAGCCTGGGGCTCAGCATTCTCCTCCACAACATTATCTTTTTCCTGAGTGAATACTGACGAAAAATATTCATTTAGTATCTCGCCTATCTCTTCAGACTCCACACACAATTTCCCATCCCTGTACTTGACTGGTCCTACTCTTTCCCTAGTCATTCGCTTATTCCTGACATACTTATAGAAAGCTTTTGGGTTTTCCTTGATCCTTCCTGCCAAATACTTCTCATGTCCCCTCCTTGCTCGTCTTAGCTCTCTCTTTAGATCCTTCCTCGCTACCTTGTAACTCTCCATCGCCCCAACCGAAACTTCACACCTCATCTTCACATAGGCCTCCTTCTTCCTCTTAACAAGACATTCCACTTCCTTGGTAAACCACGGTTCCCTCGCTCGACGCCTTCCTCCCTGCCTGACCGGTACATACTTATCAAGAACACGCAGTAGCTGATCCTTGAACAAGCCCCACTTATCCAGTGTGCCCAACACTTGCAGCCTACTTCTCCACCTTATCCCCCCCTTACTTTTCTCTGTAGCTAATCTGTGCAGTACCTGTTAATGGCAAGTGTAGAGGGAGCTTTACTCTATGGGTGGGACTTTCTGTTTTTTCCTGCTGGCGGGATTTTTCAGTCACGCTGACGGTGACCCCCAGTGGCGGAGGGTGTAAATAATGGAAAACCCTATGACAGCGACGGGACCGGAAGATCCCGTTACCGGCCAATGGTGAGCTGCCTGCGCCACTGCAAAACATGCCATGGAAGTGGGGGCAGAATTCTGGCCTATATCTAATCCATGCTGTAGCTGCTGTGGGTGTGTTTTACCACACAGTGTACTCTGTATTTAAGTCCAGGCGGGGATAGTCGTGCTGGCAATGAAGCTGAAGGGGTTCCATTGCCAACACACGTATCTCTGGATGAGTGCCACATTAATGAAAAGAAGCGGCACGGTGGCACAGTGGTTAGCACGGCTGCCTCAGCGTCATGGACCCGGGTTCAATTCCAGCCTCGGGTCACTGTCTGTGCGGAGTCTGCACGTTCTCCCCGTGTCTGCGTGGGTTTCCTCTGGGTACTCCGGTTTCCTCCCACAGTCCAAAGATGTGCGGGTTTGGTGGATTGGCCATGATAAATTTCCCCTTAGCATCCAAGTTGTGCAGGTTAGGTGGGGTTATGGGGTTACGGGGATAGGGTGGAGGAATGGGCCTAGGTAGGGTGCTCTTTCCGAGGGTCGGTGCAGACTCGATGAGCCTCCTTCTACACTGTAGGAATTCTATTGTGCTGTTGTTACTCAGTAGAACTAATTCCATATTTCCATATTTCTGGACGATACTTACATTGTAACTGCACCGAGTTTGTATTGTATTTTCACATTGTAGTGTTTGTCCTTGCTTGCATAGGAAAGGGAATTCCTCGGACTAATGACCCTCTCAGAGAAAAAACCTCTCCTCACCTCAGTTTTAATGGGCAGCCCTAAGTTTTAAACATTGCGGCATTGGGGTGGCACAGTGGTTAGCACTGTGTCCCTCAGTTGTAGATTCCCCCACAAGGTAAACACCCTTTCAGTGTCCATCTATCTGGTCCCCTCAGGATCTTATATGTTTCAATAAGGTCACCTCTCATTCTTCTAAACTCCGATGAGTTTATGGCCAACCTGTTCAACCTTTCTTCATAAGAGAATGCCCTCATCCGAGGAATCAGTGGAGTGAACCTTCTCTGAACTGTTTCTGATGTAATTATATAATTTCTTAAATGAGGAGACCAAAGCTGTGCACAGTACTCTGGCTGCAGTCTCACTGAGGCCGGTACAGTTATATCACAGGCCGTTTCTTTCTGGTGTTTGCTGCTAATAGTGACACTTTGGAGGTGCAGTTGTGTCTACTTGTGGCAAGAGTGGGAGAGAGGGAACATGTGATTGGAAGAGCAGCAAGCAGTGCGAAGGTTAGTGGCAGCTCATGGTGGTGTGAGAGCAGGAGCGACTGGCCCAGAAGCATTGTGCGAGTGGGAGCGACAGCTGCTTAACCTACAGGTCAGTGGACAAGGCCTACCCAGCCCAGGTCATCACCCTGAGGGAGCCATCTCACCAAGCTAGCGGGGGGGGGGGGTTAGCAAGTTGTGCTGCTGAGTGAGTGAGTTGGGGCGGGGTTTAGAGAGAGGGGTTGCTTAGTGTGGGGAGGGATTGCTGAATGAGTGGGGGTGGGGCTTAGGGATAGGGCCTGCTCAGTGAGGGAGGAGAGGTTGGGGAGAGAGGCTGTTGAGTGAGGGGAGGGGGAGGTTTAAGGATGATGCACTACCAATTACCACAAAGACGAGAATAGTGGAACAATCGAGGCTTTATTGAGCAAAGATGTTGTGCCTCCTGTAGCTGGAACAAGAATGGCTGCAGCACAGAAGAGCACACACTTTTATACGCCGCCTACTGGGCAGAGCCAGCAGGCAGGGATTTACCCTTGTACCTCTAACATACGGGCAGTGCCGTAATACATATAATATACTACTCGTGGTGACTACCACATTCACCCCCTGTTAAAAAAAGAGTCCGGCGGGGGTGGTGGAAAACATTACAAGTTAAGTCTGTCGGGGGCCTTGACCCTCCTCTGCGATCACCTCAGTCCTGGTGGTGATGTGGGCGCCGACTTGGTCACCTGCGACTCCGGGAGCATGTTGTCCTCGTCTTCGTCACCCCTGAGTGAACCCAGTGGGAGGACGGATCCTGCTGGAGTGGGAGCGGCAGTGAGGTTCGCTGGAGGGAGGGTGAGTGGCGCAGGGGTGAATGAGGCAACCGGTGGGGGGGAGGGGGGGGAGCGATGTCAGGTCAGGGGTTGTGGGTGGGGACCCAGCGGGTGCCAGGCCCCGGAGGGAGACTGTGTCTTGGCGCCCGTCGGGGTGTGCCACGTAGGCGTACTGCGGGTTAGCATGTAAGAGGTGGACTTTTTCGACCAAGGGGTCCGACTTATGGGTCCACACATGCTTCCGGAGGAGGACGGGTCCAGGAACTGTCAGCCATGTTGGGAACGAGACCCCGGAGGTGGACTTCCTGGGGAAGGCAAACACACGTTCGTGACAGGTCTCATTTGCCGCGGTGCAGAGGAGCGAACGGATGGAGTGGAGCGCGTCGGAGAGGACCTCCTGCCAGCGGGAGACCGGGAGATGTTTAGACCGCAGGACCTGTCATAATATGCATCAGTATATCATGGTGCAGACACACACACTGATGGACACACAGTGGGACCAATCAACACACACAACACCGCAGCCAATCACCACTTAGAGCACACGCACTATAAAGACAGGGGTCATCAGAGTTCCCGCTCATTCGAGCTGCAGCTTCCTAGTAGGACAGAGCTCACAGCCTGCAGCACAGACATTCACCGTGTGCTGAGTGCATCGACTGGTTAGGACAAGGCAAGGGTCTTTAGTTAAAGCTAGTATCGTGTTAACCCACAGTGAGAGTATGTTAAACTGTTAATGACTCAATAAAATAGTGTTGCACTATTTCAAGTGTTGGTGACCTGTATGTGTTCCATGGATCCAGAGCGCTCAACACAACATGGTACCAGGAGTGGGGTGTATACCAGCTGGATGTCATGTCGCCGGAGCTTGGGAAGAATACGCTGGAGGCGAGGCATCATGTCGTTCAAGTCTTTCTGTATTATATTGACCAGCGGGCAATGGTCGGTCTCGACGGTGAATTGAGGAAGTCTGTAGACATAATCGTGAAACTTAACCACACCGGTCAGAAGGCCCAGGCACTCCTTTTCTATCTGCGCGTAGCGCTGCTCCGTGGGGGTCATGGTGCGTGACGCATATGCAACGGGGGCCCATGATGAGGCCTCATCACGTTGCAGGAGCACTGCCCCAATGCCGGATTGACTGGCATCGGTCAAAATTTTGGTCTCTTTTGCTGGAACAAAGAAAGCTAAGACCGGGGCCGTGGTGAGTTTGGTTTTGAGTTCTCTCCATTCGCGCTCGTGGGCAGGGAGCCATTGAAAGTCTGTCATCTTCCTGACCAGGTTCCTGAGAGCCGTGGTATGAGAGGCGAGGTTAGGCGAGGATGAACTTCCCTAAAAAGTTGACCATGCCCAGAAACGGAGGACTGCCCCACTGTCCACTGGCCTGTCGCCAGCCCAATTGCTCATGGGTTGTACCCTGAGGACGACGGTGCTGTCCATTCATGTCCCAGACCTCGACCACGTTCCGGTCCTTCGACGGATGCAGCTGTCTCGTGCACAGCACAAGGCGGCTCATAACTCCCGTGCAGCTGATCTCCCTGCTCTGGCTCCAGATGACAACGTCCGCAACCATCTTCCGGATGGTGGCTGGTCTGCGACCGCTGTTGGCCTTCGGCAGGTGGCCCCCCGCTCGTTCCTGGTTCGTCTACCAGATGGCTCCATTCTGCGCCGCAATCGACGCACCCTTCGTCTTGTTCCACGCTCACTACGTGATCCTCCACTGTTGCCTCGCCCTCCTGCTGTCCCTGACCTGGACTATGCAGAGATTCCGGTCACACTGCATCCTCCTCACTCTGACGCAGTCCAGCCCGACCCTCAGCTGGCGGCTCCTGACCCACCCTTGAGGTGGTCAACCAGAATTCGTCACCCACCTCAGAGACTTAATGTGTGAACTTTGTGGACTTATAGACTTTCTGAATTGTTCCGTTCTTCCGTTTGATCGTTTACATGGTTTGTATCTAGTGTTCATCTCGTTATTCTTGTTGCATACTGTTTTTCTGCACCAGGCACCTTCCCATGTAAATAGCTTAGTTCTCATGCACATAGTCCTGTAAATATGTCTTTCGCACACACGTAGTTAGGGACATTCTCACCATACACTATTTATTGCCACACATGAACATTCTTTTATAAAAGGGGGATGTCATAATATACACCAGTATATCATGGTGCAGACACACACACTGATGGACACACCGTGGGACCAATCAACACACACAACACCGCAGCCAATCACCAGTTAGAGCACACGCACTATAAAGACAGGGGGCATCAGAGTTCCTGCTCATTCGAGCTGCAGCTTCCTAGTAGGACAGAGCTCACAGCCTGCAGCACAGACATTCTCTGTGTGCTGAGTGCATCGACTGGTTAGGACAAGGCAAGGGTCTTTAGTTAAAGCTAGTATCGTGTTAACCCACAGTGAGAGTATATTAAACTGTTAATGACTCAATAAAATAGTGTTGCATTATTTCAAGTGTTGGTGACCTGTATGTGTTCCACGGATCCAGTGCGCCCAACACAACAGGGCCAGCAGGACGGCCTTCCAGACCGTCCCGTTCTCCCTCTCCACCTGCCCCTTTCCACGGGGGTTGTAGCTGGTTGCCTGCTCGAAGCGATGCCCTTGCTGAGCAGGAACTGACGCAGCTCATCGCTCATGAAAGAGGATCCCCGATCGCTGTGGATATAGGTGGGCAAACTGAACAGAGTGAAGATGCTGTACAGGGCTTTGATTACCGTGGCAGAAGTCATATCGGGGCATGGGATGGCGAAAGGGAACCGGGAGTACTCATCAATAACATTCAGGAAATACGTGTTGCGGTCGGTGGAGGGGAGATGCCCATTGAAGTCCACGCTGAGGCGTTCAAAGGGGCGGGAGGCCTTCACCAGGTGCGCTCGATCTGGCCGGAAAAAGTACAGTTTGCACTCTGCACAGACTTGGCAGTCGCTCCACCTCAAATGGGCAGCACGGTAGCATTGTGGATAGCACAATTGCTTCACAGCTCCAGGGTCCCAGGTTCGATTCCGGCTTGGGTCACTGTCTGTGTGGAGTCTGCACATCCTCCCCGTGTGTGCGTGGGTTTCCTCTGGGTGCTCCGGTTTCCTCCCACAGTCCAAAGATGTGCAGGTTAGGTGGATTGGCCATGATAAATTGCCCTTAGTGTCCAAAATTGCCCTTAATGTTGGGTGGGGTTACTGGGTTATGGGGATAGGGTGGAGGTGTTGACCTTGGGTAGGGTGCTCTTTCCAAGAGCCGGTGCAGAGTCGATGGGCCGAATGGCCTCCTTCTGCACTGTAAATTCTATGATGATCTATGATGGTGACGGTCCTGACCTTCTCAATGGAGTTGGGCAGGTTGCGGGCCATGATGTAATGGAAGAACCGGGTGACCCCCGGGTGGCAGAGGTCATAGTGGAGAGCCCGGAGTCAGTCCACTTGTGCGCTGGCACATGTACCGCGGGATAGGGCACCAGGGGGATCATTGAGCTTCCCCGGGCGATACAAAATCTTGTAATTATAGGTGGAGATCCTCCACCTCAAGATCTTGTCATTTTTGATCTTGCCCTGCTGTGTATTATTAAACATGAAGACAACCGACCGTTGGTCAGTGAGGAAAGTGAATCTCCTGCCGGCCAGGTAATGCCTCCAATGTCGCTCAGCTTCCACAATGGCTTGGACCTCCTTTTCGACAGAGGAGTGCCGAATTTCAGAGGCATGGAGGGTGAGGGAAATGAAGGCCACGGGTCTGCCCGCCTGGTTGAGGGTGGTGGTCAGAGCCACGTCCGATGCATCGCTCTCCACCTGAAAGGGGAGGGACTCGTCGACCGCGTGCATCGTGGCCTTGGCGATGTCTGCCTTGATGCGGTTGAAGGCCTGGCGGGCCTCAGCTGCCAGGGGGAAAACTGTGGACTGAATGAGTGGGCGGGCCTTGTCTGCATAATTAGGGACCCACTGGGCATAGTAGGAGAAAAAACCCAGACATCGTTTCAGGGTCTTGGGGCAGTGGGGAAGAGGGAGTTCCAGGAGGGGGCGCATGCGGTCGGGGTCGGGCCCTAGGACTCCATTTTCCACTACATAGCCAAGGATGGCTAAGCGGTTGGTGCGGAACATGCATTTCTCCTTATTGTATGTGAGATTAAGGAGTTTGGCGGTCTGGAGGAAGTTTTGGAGGTTAACGTCGTGGTCCTACTGATCATGGCCGCAGATGGTGACATTATCTAGGTACGGGAAGGTGGCCTGCAGTCCGTACTGGTCAACCATTCGGTCCATCTCTCGCTGGAAGACTGAGACCCCATTAGTCACGCCGAAGCGAACCCTAAGGAAGTGATAGAGCCGGCCACTGCTTTGAATGCAGTGTATTGGTGGTCCTCCGGGTGGATGGGGAGCTGGAGGTAGGCGGACTTCAAGTCCTCTGTGGAAAAGACTCGATACTGCGCAATCTGATTGACTATGTCAGATATGCGTGGGAGGGGGTACGCGTCGAGCTGCGTGTACCGATTGATGGTCTGACTGTAGTCAATGACCATCCTGTGCTTCTCCCCAGTCTTCACTACCACCACTTGAGCTCTCCAGGGGCTGTTGCTGGCCTCAATGACCCCTTCCCGCAGAAGCCTTTGGACCTCTGACCTGATGAAGGGCCTGTCCTGGGCACTGTACCGTCTGCTCCTGGTGGCGACGGGTTTGCAATCCGGGGTGAGGTTTGCAAACAGGGAAGGTGGATCGACCTTAAGGGTCGTGAGGCCGCAGATGGTGAGGGGGGGTAGGGGTCCACCGAATTTTAAAGTTAGGCTTTGGAGATGTCACTGAAAATCCAGGCCGAGTAACAGGGCAGCGCAGAGGTGGGGGAGGAGGTAGAGCCGGAAGTTGCTAAACTCTACGCCTTGGACGGTGAGGGTCGTGATGCAGTATCCCCGGATTTCTACGGAATGGGATCCGGAGGCCAGGGAGATTTTCTGGGTGACGGGGTGTACCGGGAGGGAGCAGCGCATTACCGTAGTGGGGTGGATGAAGTTCCCTGTGCTCCCAGAGTCAAAGAGGCAGGCCGTCTCGTGCCCATTGATCTTCACCGTCGTCGTCGCGGTCGCGGGGTTGCGGGGCCGGGACTGGTCTAGGGTGCTAGAGGCAAGCTGCGGCAGATGCTGGGAGGTCCCGGGCTGGTCAGCGGTGGTGGAGGTAGCGGCAGGCGATGAACGGCCAGATGAGTAGGGGTCCTGAGACGCCATCCAAAATGGCGGCGAAGATGGTGGCGCCCATGGGGCGCACAAGGAGGGCGGCAACAAAGATGGCGGTGCCCACTGCCGCACATGGCTTGCGAAGGGGAAAATGGCAGCGCCCCCGGGTCGCACGTGGGGGGTGTAGGAACGCCGGGCCTGGAAACAGCGGCGACTGACTGCGCCTGGCAAACAGAAACATAGTGTCCTTTCTTCCCACACCCGTTGCAGGTCGCGCTCTGCTCCGGGCAGCGCTGCCGGGGGTGTTTGTTTTGCCCGCAAAAATAACACTTGGGCCCCCCAGAGTTGGCTGGCCGCTGCGTGGCGCAGGCTTGCGGTGAGCTGGTGTCAGCAGCTGGTGGGGCCGACGATGCCGCACGGTCGGGGGCGTAGGACTGAACGTTACAGGAGGCCACTTCTAACGAGTTAGTGAGCTGCCTAGTTCCCGCAAGTTCGAGCGTACCCCCTTCCAGTAGCCGCTGGCGGACTTACGCAGACTTCATGCCCGTGACGTAAGCGTCTCTAATTAAAAGTTCTGTGTGCTGGACTGCCGAAACTGCCTCGCAGTCACAGTTCCTACCTAGGATGTGCAGGGCCCGCCAGAAATCGTCCAGAGATTCTCCGGGGAGTTGCTGTCTTGTGGCCAGGAGGTGCCTGACGTATACTTAATTTACTGGTCGAACATAATGTCCCTTCTGGAGCTCCATCGCTTTGGAGTAGGTGGGCGCATCCCGGATGAGGGCAAAAATGTCCGGGCTCACCCGTGAATAGAAGACTTGGAGCTTCTGTGAGTCTGAGGGTCCCTCAGCGCCTGTCCTGAGGTAGCTTTTGAAGCAGACTAGCCAGTGGTCAAAGGCGGACGTAGCGTTGGCTGCTTGAGGGCTCAGCTGCAGGCGATCAGGCTTGATGCGGAGATCCATCGCTTCAAAAAAATCTTGTTCAATAAATTGATGCACCGTCAATTACCACAAAGACGAGAATAGTGGAACAATCGAGGCTTTATTGAACAAGATGTTGTGCCTCCTGTAGCTGGAACCATAATGGCTGCAGCACAGAAGAGGACGGAGCCAGCAGGCAGGGAATTACCCATGTCCCTCTACTATACGGGCAGTGCCGTAATACATGCAATACTACTTGTGGTGACTACCACAAATGAGAGGAGCTGCTCAGTGGGAGAGGGGAAGTTGCGGAGAGGGGCTGCTTAAAGAGTGGGGGTGGGGTTTAGGGGAGGGGCTGCTGAATAAGTGGGGGTGGGGTTTAGGGAGAGGGGTTGCTGAGTGAGTTGGGTTTGAGAAGAGAGGTTTGAATTCCTTATGCTTCAACAAATAAGATCATCCACATCATCAATGGTAAGTAAAGAAAATTGTACACATGATTACCTGCAATGTGTAATTATAATGATTTACAAAACATGGGTTCATTGGAGGGCTTGTTAAAAAGTAAACAGCCTGTTTATGCATAATGTTGGTCAATCTGAATTGGAGTACATGATCAGAAAAGTTTGGGGACCATGGTACCAATCCCTTTGAGATGGGAGGGATCTTCAAATCATGTCAAAAGAACAAAGAAACAGCACCGGTTTAGTACAGGATAAGTGTGGGCCTGAGGAGATAAGACTGTGTAAATCATTGGCAAGTGTGACTTTGATGTCAAGTTTTGTTTCGAGTTTGTATATTTTACTGGTTGGCTCAGTTGGCCAGATGGTTAGCGTGCCGTCAGAATAACACCAACAATATGGGCTCAGTTCCAGTTCTGCCGGCGGTAGACTTGGGACCTGGGGCCTTGCCCTGGCCTTGAGAGTGGAAGGCAAAAAACTGTCAAGATAATACCTCCGCATGAAGCATCAGCAGCCTGTGGGCCAAGGACCTGTGTCTTCGGGAAGTGCACATATGAATGAATGAGATTGTAAGAAGGTGAGAAATGAAACAGCTTGAATTCCTTGGAAAGAATGTGTTTGGGATGGAGAGGGTGTGGTGGCTCTTGTTTACAATCCAGGGTGGAAGTGTGTACAGGACGAGGATATTTGGAGAGAAAATCCGAACAGCACTATGTTCAATCAGATAGTGGGGAGACATGAAAATACTGTTGCTGAAGAGTGACAAACCTTTTTCCTCTTGTCCTGAAGGGAGACAATGAGCAGGTAGATAAATGAGATGATTGATTCCGAAATGGATGTCTAGGTAACAATATGCTGGTCGAGGGCGGCACAGTGGCCGAGGTTCCAGGCTCGATCCCGGCCCAGGGCCACTGTCGTATGGAGTTTGCACACTCTCCCCGTGTTTGCGTGGGTTTCACCCCCACAATCCAAGGATGTGCAGGGCAGATGGATTGACCATGCTAAATTGCTCCTTCGTTGGAAAAAGAAGAATTGGGTACTCTAAATTTATTTTAAAAACAATATGCTGGTCAGTCGAGACTTCTGAGTGGTTTTCTACAGGTTTTGATTGCTTGTTAGCCACAAA
Source organism: Scyliorhinus torazame (assembly GCF_047496885.1). NCBI lineage: Eukaryota > Metazoa > Chordata > Chondrichthyes > Carcharhiniformes > Scyliorhinidae > Scyliorhinus > Scyliorhinus torazame. Next base: position 215,294,927 of record NC_092708.1, on the reverse strand, counting down.
AGGACCACAAATCTCCAACCACAAAACAAAGCACGGTGTTGACAAACCAGCTGGGGAGGTTGTTTATGTGTGGGCAGCTTAGAAATGTCGTGATTGTAGGCAATTTCTTTTGCCCATTTGCAGAACTAATATTGGGTTTCACAACTTGTGGTGCGCCAAGCTGGGTTGCCATCTCATACTAAGAAACGGACGTGCCCCTTTGGTGAATCTGAACCTCACAGGAGAGCTGTCAACAAGGGCCTAGGCCTGGGGTGAAAGCTGTGTGCTCACGGGGCTGCTTTCATGTGTGGTAAGAAGGTCAACGGGAGAAGGCAGTGTCGTTCCCAGGGGCTCCAGGGGCAGTGTCAGGAAGTATACTGGAGGGACGATTGATCGAATGTGTGGTCCCAATGCTGAACCTCAGCCACTGGGGGTGCCTAGCAGAATAGGTTTGTTCAGACCCAGGAAGATTGGAGTAGTGTGTGAGGTATCTCAACATGGCCTTTGGTGGATTCAATGGTTGTGGGGGGGGAGGGGTGTGTGGAGCTTGGGGAGGAAGGGAGGTATGGGGGAGGGCGGGGGGAAGAGGGATGCACTTTGATGGCGAAGAGAGTAGAGGAATACAGAGACAGAGGGATAACTGTGAATTGGGGTAGGAGGAGGTGGGTGGCATTGTGGTATTGTCACTGGACTAGTAATCTAGCAAACCCAGGGTAATGCTCTGGGGACCTGGATTCGAATCCCTCCAGGGCAGATGGTGAAATTTGAATTCAATTTTTAAATGGATCTGGAATTAAAAGTCCATTGATGACCATGAAGCCATTGTCGACTGTTGTAAAAACCCATCTGGTTCACTGATATTCTATAGGGAAGGATGTCTGCCGTTCCTATCTGCTCTGGCCTCCAGATCCACAGTTGACTCTGAAAATGCCCTCTAAGGTGGTCTAGCAAGTCACTCAGTTCAAGGACAATTAGGGATGGGCAATCGAATTACTGGCGCAGCCAGAGACGGCCAGAACCCATGAATGAATTTTTAAAAAGGAGGTTCCCATGGAGTATGAACACTGGCTCAGACCAATTAGCCTGAACCGAAATTGAAAACGTTGGACAATCGCAGCAGGTCTGACAGCATCTGTGGAGCTTTGAAAAAGCTTTGCCATCGAGTCATCCAGACGTGAAACGTTCGCTCCTTCTCTCTCCACAGATGCTGGCAGACCTGATGAGATTGTCCAGCATTTTCAGTTTTTGTTTCAGATTCCAGCATCTGCAGTAATTTGCTTTTATCAGTTAGTCTGAATGTTCGCCTTCTGTGCTGTATTTTATATGTATCGTGTGAGGACTTTGATAATGTGCCCGAGCCGCTCATTAAGAAACAACTTGTAACTCGCTGACCTTTGCCCCCCCCCCCCCACAGGCAATCATTCAGATGACTTGCCCTCAATATTCTTCTGTTTCCTGTCACCCCTTTGTGTCATCACATCATGGCTGTGGATGAAGATTGGGAGAAAACAAGTGACTGCTATGGTATTGGGACTATCCCATCATTCATGGCAGCTGTGAAAGGCCTCCATTGAAACTAAAAGGCTTTGTGTGTGGAGGAGGAATGACAAGGGTGAGAGTTCCAATGTTCCGTGACACTGGACATGTTCGGAGTGTCTCGCTGAGATAGTTCATGCTTCTTGGGTGAACTGGGTGTAGACCAACCAACTGGCTGATGAACTATGTTTGGGCCACCAAGGGGGCCATGTGCCACAGTTGAGCGAGAGTGACATTTAAGTAAAGCCACATGCAAATCAATCTCGGAAACAAATTATATTCTCGATAATCTATTCATGAGTCACAAGCGCATCAACTCCAAAATGTAATGACATTCTTAATTAGGTGAGAGAAGTTGAGAGAGGGAAGAAAGGTGATGTTGTTACGGTTAAAAAGCCACATCTGGAGCACTGCCTCGGAAGGGGTTTATTGACCTTCAGGAGAGCAACATAAAGGATTCATCTCTGAGGGAGTTATGTTTGCTTTTACTCAGAGGGAGGGGTTCAGGATGATCCAATCAAAGAGAACATGGTTCTGAACACTGACTGAAAAGTTGAATCCAGACCAATATTTCACAAAGGCAAATGTTTTAAATCCCACGTTACACGGCTTCAAAGTGAGGAGGTCAAGGAGGGAAGCCAGGGAGTAGAGTTTTCAACCAATGGGCAGTCAGATCATAGACCAAGGCACCAGGGAAGGACTTAAAAGTGGGTAGTGTCATTTTGGAAGGGGGAAAGGAGGGGGGGTGAAGGAAAATAGTGGGTAGATGGGGTTTACAGAGATGGTGGGTAGTTTGAAGGACATGGAGGGTAAATGTGGATGAAGAATGTGATGTGTAAGTGGAGTTGAAGGATAATATAGATTTAGAGATGTGGTTGATAGGCTATTCACCCACTATTTACCCAGCTCAAACTTGTCCTCACCACGGTTCACACAACTACACTTTCCAGTGGAGTGATGGGGTGGATAGTTCACAGGAACTGAGAAGCCCTGGATGAGATCAGCTAACTGAATACTGACCCGCTATTGAACCTGGGCTTTTCCCTTCTGTGTCTTCACATCACACTGGGGATGGGTTGATGTGGCTGCTGTTCCCCAAACACCTTCAGCCAAGAGGTGGGGCTAGGAGGGAGGAAACCAGTTGGACTGTCAATGGTCGTGAAGCACAGGATGCTACCTTGGAGTCACAGCCGCAATATAATTGGCACCAAGCATTTCTACAGAGTCATCTTCTCCACCAAGCCTCACCAGTAATCATTGATAATATGGTGAAAAGCATTTGTGCATGTAAGCACACAAAAATGAATGAGAGCATTGCAATCTGGATGGCTCATGCCCCTTTTCATCGGATATTTTTATTCTTAGACTATCACACAGAAGGGACACAGGGGAAGGGAAAGGTCCAGCTAACTGATGCTTTTCTGAGCAGAACCTTCATGTTTTGATGGACAAGGTTGAGAAGAGGAGAAGGGTCCTCTTCCCTGCTGGCCCCCATAATGTCCCTGCAGCAACAAGAAAGCTTGGATTCAAAAAGCAGTTTGATATTTTATTTTTATGTTCTTTTCTTTTCATGTACTTAATGACCTATTGAGCGTGGTGCAGTGGTTAGCACTGCAGCCTCACACCGCCAAAGTCCCAGGTTCGATCCCGGCTCTCGGTCACTGCCCTTGTGGAGTTTGCACATTCTCCCTGTGTCTGCGTGGGTTTCACCCCCACAACCCAAAGATGTGCAGGGTAGGTGAATTGAACACACTAAATTGCCTCTTAATTGGAAAAAATTAATTGGGCACTCTAAATTTATTTTTAAAAATGATCTGCTGAGCAGCTTGCAGAAAAATACTTTTCACTATACCTCGGTACACATGACGATAAACCAATCCAATCCAATCCTGCTGCAGTGAGCACAGCAGGAGACCATCAGTGTCATGGATTCAGTGCAGGAAAAGGTTCAATGACCTGCTGAGTTCCAGCAAGTTGAGAAACCTGGCTCATTCACACAGAGCTCCAAGGAATATCTAAATGGCAGTAGCTAAAGGGGGTCATGTCACATACTCTTGCTTCAGCATTGAGGCTTGTATGTGTACGCAGCTCATGTAGCTGAGCACAGAACACAGTGAATGAGCAGTGTGATGCACAGACACAGTGAATGTCCCTCCATGCTGACATATTAGGTTAACATAAATTCATGCTGTTGATGCAGTGATGGCCTAGGTTTGAGGTTGGCCAGCCTGGCTGAGATGTATCTGTTCTGTGGAACAGATGGCCATAGAGATTGTCAGAATATTCATTGGAGTTTAGAAGACTGAGAGAGAATCTCATATAAAATTCGAACATGATTAGACAGGGTAGATTCAGAAAGAATGTTCCCGATGGTGGGGGAGTCCAGAACTAGGGGTCACAGTTTGATGATAAGGAGTTAACCTTTTAGGACTGAGGTGAGGAGAAATTTCTTCACCCAGAGAGTGGTGAATCTGTGAAATTCGCTACCAAGAAAGTAGTTGAGGCCAAAACATCGTGTAATTTCAAGAATGAATTAGATATAGCTCTTGGGGCTAAAGGGATTGGATTGGATTTGTTTAATGTCACGTGTACCGAGGTATAGTGAAAAATATTGTTCTGCGTGCAGCTGAACAGATCATTCCGTCCATGAAAAGAAAATACATAATGCAATCATAAAATACACAAAGTAAATACATAGACACAGGCATCGGGTGAAGCTTGCATGAGTGTAGTACTACTCAGTAGAAAAGTGTGTGAAGCAATCAGATCAGACCATAAGTCCATCAATCCATAAGAGGGTCGTTTAGGAGTCTGGTAACAGCAGGGAAGAAGCTGTTTTTGAATCTGTTAATGCGTGTTCTCAGACTTTTGAGTCTTCTGCCAGATGGAAGAAGTTGGAAGAGTGATTTGAGTGAAAAGAGTCTTTGATTCTGCTGTCCGCTTTCCCCAGGCAGCGGGAGGTGTAGACAGAGTCAATGGATGGGAGGCAGGTTCGTGTGATGGACTGGGCTGTGTTCACGGCTCTCTGTAGTTTCTTGCGGTCCTGGGCCGAGCAGTTGCCATACCAGGCTGTGATGCAGCCAGATAGGATGCTTTCTATGGTGCATCTGTAAAAGTTGGTAAGAGTCAGTGTGGACATGCCGAATTTCCTTAGTTTCCTGAGGAAGTGTGGTTCTGTTGTGCTTTCTTGGTCGTAGCGTCGGCATGGGTGGACCAGGACAGATTGTTGCTGACGTGCACACTTAGGAATTTGAAGCTGTCAACCATCTCCACTTCGGCCTTGTTGATGCAGACAGGAGTGTGGACAGTACTTTGCTTCCTAAAGTCAATGACCAGCTCTTTAGTTTTGCTGACATTGAGGGATAGATTGTTGTCGCTGCACCATTCCACTAGGTTCTCTACCTCCCTCCTGTATTCTGACTCATCATTGTTCGAGATCGGACCCACTACGGTCGTGTCATCAGCAAACGTGTAGATGGAGTTGGAGCCAAATTTTGCCACGCAGTCGTGTGTGTACAGGGAGTAGAGTAGGGGGATAAGTATGCAGCCTTGCAAGGCCCCGGTATTGAGGACTATCATGGAGGAAGTGTTGTTTATTCTTACTAATTGTGGTCTATGGGTCAGGAAGTTGAGGACCCAGTTGCAGAGTGACAAACCAAGTCCGAGGTTTTGGAGCTTTGATATGAGCTTGGCAGGGATTATGGTGTTGAAGGCGGAGCTGTAGTCACTAAATAGGAGTCTGATGTAGGGGTCCTTGTTGAGATATTCCAGGGATGAGTGTAGGGCCAGGGAGATAGCATCTGCTGTGGATTGGTTGCGGCGGTATGCGAATTGCAGTGGATCTAGGCATTCTGGGAGTATGGAGTTAATGTGCCTCATGACCAACCTCTCGAAGCACTTCATTACGATCGATGCCAAGGCCATCGGATGATAGTCATTGAGGCATGTTGCCTGGTTCTTCTTTGGCGCCGGTATGATGGTACTTTTCTTGAAGCAATGGGAACCTCAGAACAGAGAAGGGAGAGGCTGAAGATGTCCACAAACACATTGCCAGCTGGTCCGCGCAGAATCTGAGTGCACGACCAGGGGCCCCGTCTGGGCCCGTCGCCTTCCGAGGGTTCAAGGGATATGGAGGGAAGGCGGGTTCAGGGTATTGAACTTGATGATCAGCCATGATCATGATGAATAGCGGATCAGGCTCGAAGGGCCGAATGGCCTCCTCCTGCTTCTATTTTCTATGCATGTTTCTATGTTAGACCTGAACAGCTGTCTGTTGGTGATGGTGAATTGTTGTTACCAGTTCAAGAGAGAATCAGAGAGTGCATTCGCAATGAGAAGAGTTATATTTAAATAACTCTTTTTGAGACTCACACAGGAGCCAGCTCTACCCATGCATCCCCTTGGGCCAGATCACCCCTCAGGCATCAATATGAGAAAGAGATGTCCGAGGAGGCAGTGGCACATCTTACTAGCCCACACTCTGCCAGCTCTGTTACAGGCACTATTCAGGGATGTAGAGTGTGTGTATAGTTAGTGGCACAGGGTGAAAGTCACTGCACCAGAGTGCAGGAGGAGGTGTCAGAGTGAGAGACGTCTGTGTACTGTGCCCCTCGGACGACGGAGGAAAGTCATGATGATGCTCCAGTGGGCTGGAATCTGGAGCCTCACAGGTCACCATTTGGAACATGGCATTTATAAAATCAGCGGATGCGAGTCAGCGAGAGCTCAAGGGCTGGAAATGGAGGAGACCATCACTGTCATCAGCTCCACATTGTTCCTGGGCTCAACCACATGAGCTCTGACCATGAGAGATTGACCAATCCCATGGAGAGACTCATGCAGCAGCACTCAAAGTGGATGCAAGAGCAGTGCCTTGACCAGGAAAGGATGCAAACCTCACTCAGTATCCTGGATCAGCCAGTTCAGAGTATGAGCACTGACACCCCTGGAATACCTGAGAAGCCGCGTATTGTTAACAGGATGATCGCAATGTTATGGGTTCCTCTCGTGCGAGATGCTTCATTTGCAAGAAATGCTGCAAGATACAATCCTATCAGCGGACGTGATTGAATGGAAAAGTTTCTAAGTGTCATTTGTGACCGGTTTTGCTGGGGGTTTCCCTCCGGCTCTGTTGGCGAGTTGCTCACCACTGACTACCTAAACTTAGTCTTGGTGCCTTGGGGGGTTTCTTCCCAGTCAAACGTACACTAAGAATTATTTTCATCACTGGGGAGCTGAACTCTCTGGCCAGGCCGGCTCCTCAGAGTTTGGGCCACCATTTTGGAAGGTAGCCCCGATCTCGTAGTGGACTTGTGGGTCCCCCACCCCCCCCACACAACCCCACCCATGAGCAATGTCACCTACCCCCACACACATTGGCACTACCCCCTCCCTCCAAGTGATGACACTCCGCTATGGGGTCACTGAGGGCCCCCCTTTTCAGGTACCATGACCTCCGTTTTAGGACCCCCACCCTTCATCCCCCAAACTTCCAGAGGCCCCTTCATACCCACCCTGTACCTCCCTCCACCTTTCATAACCCACCCCCTCCCTCCATCCTCCTTTCATGGGCAAGGTTTCCCTTGGTAGTGCAACCCTGACACCCAGGCACCATCAAACTGGCAGTGCTCCTGCTGGCTTTACAGTGCCACCCGGACACTTTCCCAGTGCCATGGGGGCAGTACCAATGTGCCAGCCTGGCAGTTCCAGAGGGAGGGCCAGAGAATCACCATGCCCTGTCCCTGACCATCCAGGGGCATGTGATGGCAACTGACTTAGGCGGGCGAGGCTTGGTCGCGCCCATTGTGGGCGGGATCCTGATTCCGACCTCGCGAGATGTACTGGCTACTGGGAAGCCCGCGGAAAGCTTCTCCCGGCATCTACTTGCCATGTCGCGCTCCCATTTGGGCATGATGTAGCCAGTAGATCATGCCCAGCATGTATAAGGTTTGAAAACTGACATTGTGTTTCACCCAGCTTTGTGAGCATGGTTTAACTATGGACTATTTGGTCACATGAGTCCCTCATTTACAGTCATTGGTGCACATATGAGGGGGTCAGTTTGTGAATAATTTGTTACCATGTGTGTTTACAATATGATGAGGTCCATGTTTATGATAGCGAGAGTTTCAGAATAAGAATGTGACTGAGTCAAACTCATTTATGTTTTTCCTCTCCCTTGTTGGAGATGTGCAATCCATTGAATACTTGTGGAGCCGATCTACAATTTTCTTTCGCTCAGAGTAGCCATAGTCACAGTCCACCATAAACTGCTTTCCCTTTTGAGAACTGACATGTCGTAATTTAACCTGAGGGTCACCACACCTCAGGCGAGGGGCAAGGTTGAGAAGGTGAGGCCTTCATGAATCACCTCAGCCGGTACAGGAATTGAATCCGTGTTGTTGGCGTTGCCCTGCGTCACAAACCAACCGTCCAGCCAAATGAGCTCCATCGGACCCCAATTGTCACCAGGGACTTGCTGAAAGTAGTTGTGATATCGGAAGATGGAATGAGATTCTATTTTGCACAAGAACCCATCTGGCGATGATCCCTCTTCACAGAGTCAGCCCTGGCTACATGGTCCTGCCACCCAGCAGCTCTGCCATTGGCTGTTCCTCATCAGTTCCGGAATCTTCTGAATGGACAGGGGTTTCTTCCTCCTCAAAGGTTGCAGCTCTGTTCCTGGCCTCATTGTCATCAGTTTATATGCCCATCTGCTGCACAACATTGTGCAGATTGCAGTGCACCACTCCTACTCTTGATTCCTTTGCTGGAGCATATTACAGAGCTCCATCTGAGTGAGCAAAGCCTTTGAGGCGCATCTTTAAAATGCCAAGTGCCTGCTTGATTGTACTCCTGGTGACTACATGGCCATTGTTGCAGTTGCTCTGTCTCTATTTGTGTGCTCCTAAAGTGTGTCATCATCCACATTATTAAAGGGTCGCCAATCAGAGATCAGCATTGGTTGCTGAAACAGGAAGTTGGGAACTCCTTAGTATGAAGAAGTCATAGCAGCTGTCAGAGAACCTTGCACACACATGAACGACGACCTTATGTGGTCACAAATCACCTGGACATTGAGTGAGTGGAAGGACGTTTGGTTGTCCCCATGTTGAGTTGGGGCCTTTGTGGCAATGTGGGTGCAATCAATAACATCCTGCACCTGAGGGAAGCCTCCCAATTGGTCAAAAACTGTGACTCTGAATCTGAGATGTTCAATTAGAGAAATTAATGTGAGCCCCCACACAAGCAATCAGGCAATGAAGCTGTATGTGGTGACTGCGATATACCAGACAGATCTTCTGATGGAAAGATCCTGAGGTATAGACATTGAGAGCGATGGTTATCTTTGCAGGAGAGAGAGGCTGATGGATTGTGGCTTGAGTTGCTGCTGGACCATGCGGCATACGTCTGTCACCAACTCACGGCTTAGCCTCGGTCGCCTTTGGCATTGGTTCTCCATCATACTGAGGTAGGATGTCAATAGTGTGTATATCCGCCTCGCAGGGTAGCACCTGATTTTGCTGCCTCTCCTCCCCTCCTTCCTGGTGCGCGCACAGAAGCCTCTTCCTCCTGACCTTCTTCCCTCCCTTTGGCCAATCACGGTGACTGGTTTCAACAGCCTCTCTTGCGAGGGTGCCATGCCCACCCTTTGCACAAAGTACCCTTCTCCAGCAAAAAAATCTTTCTGGCACCTGGATGCACGAGCCAGAGGGGGGCAAAAATAATTGCCTCGTGAGACCAGCAGCCCCACCACCTTGGGTTAGGGGAAGCTGGTTGGAATTGATTTTGTGCCACTTCTGAGTGGCAGTCCAACAGGAATACTCTACCTCGCCAAAGGGGTCCCCGGATAACCACACAAATACACCAAGCTCAGATCTGCTCTTACCAGGTTAACTCTGCACACTTTGGGTTTCACACTCCTGGGTGACCAAGACTAGGTGATTAAAATGACCAGCTGCCTCTGTAAAATTTGCACATTTGAAACATGAAACGCAAACCATCCCCTGTTCCAATATTCAGTTATATCATGTAACTATGTTTGTTGTTTCTATTTCAAACCCTTTCTAGTCCACCACTTTTCAATGCGGGTGGCATAAATATCACATTCAGTATGGCAAACACTGCCTCTATAAGTACAAACATGAATGGAATTAATGCATTGCTTCAATTGCTGCAGTCTCTCTCATATGCAAAGCTCTGTTGATCTCACAAAGATAATCTCCACTGATTCAGTTACGTGTTAAAATACTCCCAGCAGCTCTGCCATCCAGTTCAATCTGAGCGGATCCATATCTTAACTCCATCTATCAGCCTTGGTTCCTTAACCCTTTAATATCCTTGCCTCACAAAAGGTTTGTTTTAAAATTCTACAATCACACCTTTAAGTAACTAAATTTCTGGCTTTTTACTTCCAAGTAAGGGATTAAAACCTGAGGTGAAAAGTTTGTGCAATACGTTTTGATGTGATGTCAAACCAGAGGCCCCATCTGTAGGTTGTGCGTACCCTGCAATCTAAAACCAGAGGGGCCCCACAATTGGGCTTGATCTCACTTAGACAATAGTGGGCCAAAATCATACAGGGTTCCTTGTACCCAGACAGGAAGTGATTCTTGGATTAATGGTCGACTGTGGCTCCTCAACCTTGATGCACTCCACGACTTTACGGCCTGCGAATGGCGCATAGCTGAGCTACGATGGAGGACCATCCGGACAAGGCACTGGAGGGCTCTCGGGCAGCCTCTCCAGCAATGAAATCTGATCTCCCAGCTGAAACAGCAGCCAGGTTTGGCACAAAGGATGATTCTTCAGATGGGAGTATATTAAGCCATTTTGTGAAACATGGTCAGGCGTCTAGTTCCAGAGATACCAGCTAATCACCCTGTCCCCAGTACCACACCCATTCTCCACTCCAGGGCCTCGAAGACAAAATCTAGGCTGACTCTGCAAGCACAGTATTCATCTCTCAACCTATATCACTAAACAGGTTATTGAATCATTGATCTCAGTTATTGTTTGTGGGATATTGTTACACGTGGAGTGACTGCTGTGTTTACTACATTGTGTTTCATTGGCTTCAAAAGACTTTGGGACACTTTGAACTGGAGAAAGATGCTGTAGAAGGTTTACAAGAATGTTGCCAGGGCCAGAAAAGTGCAGCTACGAGGAGAGCTTGGATAGGCTGGGCTTATTTTCTTTGGAACAAAGAAGACTGAGGGGTGACTTTTTTGGAAATAATTTTGGAGTACCCAATTCTTTTTTTTTCCAATTAAGGAAATTTAGCGTGGCCAATCCACCTACCCTGCACATCTTTTTGGGTTGTGGGGGTGAGACCCTCGCAGACACTGGGAGAATGTGCAAACTCCACATGGACAGTGACCCAGGGCCGGGATTGAACCCAGGTCCTGGTGCCGTGAGGCAGCAGTGCTAAGCACTGCACCCCCATGCTAGCTGAGGGCTGACTGAATTCAGGTGTACAAAACTATGAGGGGAAGCAATAGAATGGATAGGATAAAATTGTTTCCTTTGGTGGAGAATTCTAGATCGGGGAACATAGATTCAAGATAAATGGCAGAAGATGTAGAGTGACACGAGGAAGAACCTTTTTACTCAGAGGGTAGTGGAAGTCTAGAATTCACTGCCCAGAATGGTAGTGGAGGCAGAAACCCTAAACATTTTTTAACAAGTACCTGGATCTGCACCTCAAGTGCTGTAAGCTACAGGGTTGCAGATCGGGTTCAGGAAGGTGGACTTAGAAAGAGCACCTGGGTGTCCTCAGGCTGGCATGGACAAGATGGGCTGAATGGCCTCTTTCTGTGCTATAACCTTTCTATGATTCTACCGTTCTAAATTCAAGTGTTTTGTTTCCAATGGGGGTTACTGGTAACCGGTTTGGAGCTTTGGGGAGCATCATAATTCTGAATCTGTCTCCTGCTCACAATCCCAATCAGCTGGAATCACTCGATCACTTTTGGGTGAAGGGACCTAACCCGAGGTCAGGAAGTGAGGCTAATTGATAAATCATCGTTAGTGCAGCATCGGCATATCGAGCTGGTTGCCTGTTGCCCCATCTGGAGCTATCAGCTTTAATCCCAGTTTCCTACCCTTTCCTCATGTCCTTTTAAATTCTTCCTTTCCAAATATTTACTCATTCCATATTTTAATAATCTTGTGTGGAAACATTTCTTCTTGCTCTGTCCTGTGTTTCGTTTCCCAATGTTCACAACATGTCACCATCTGAAAGGCACTCCTCCCTATTTACTTTTCAACATTTTCAACTCCCCGTTCATTCTCCCTTTAACCTTTTCTGTTAATGAGGGAAAAGGATGAAGTCTTTCCTCTTCATCCTAATCTCTCATTCTTCGAGAACTCCACCCCTTTCTATGGTTCTAATATTTCAACTGCATAGCCATGCTCAGAAATAGAGCAGATTACAAATGCACCAGAACGTCCTTGATTTAACATTCAATACCATGCGGGTAATATGGAGGGCTTGTGGCACAGTGGGTATCATTCCTGCCTCTGAATCAGAAGCTTTGGGTTCACACCCCAGACCTAGATGACCCGGAAAGGTTGAGTGTCAACCTGCAAATCCTTCCAACACACACCAATGGTGAGCCATATGAGTGGGAGAGATTCCTGATCAACCAAGAGATGGAGAGAAAGTTGGAGCCTTTACCGACACAGTGCGTAGCTCCCGACTATAACACGCCTGTAAATGTGTATGCTGCCACAGCAACTCGGGCTCCCTGAGTGAACCGAAACACACCATCATCACCTGCACATGGACCCCATTTTCTCCTCTAGATGAAATAAGAAAGACTTCCATTTATATAGCAAGTTTCAAGATCGCAAGAGTATCCCAGAGTGCTTTACATTCAATTAAGTGGTGTTGAAGTCACTGTTGCAATGTAGGAAACACACCAACCATTTTGTACACAGCAAGATCCCACAAACAGCGATGTGATAATGACTGGATAATCTGCATCTGGTATGTTGGTTGAGGAATAAATATTGGCAAGGACACTGGGGAAAAAGCCACTGCTCTTCTTCAAAGCAGTGGCATGGAATTGCTTACGCCCACCCGCTAGGGCAGTTTGACTCCCTACCTGACTGCCGGTACCTCCAACAATGCAGCACGTATTTAGTACTGCACTAAGGAGTATCTGCCTGGATTGTGGCCTTAAATCCCTGGAATGGGTCTTGAGTCCCATTGCTGACTACCACGGAGCTAAGGCTGATGCAGTAATCAGCTTAGTCAATACAGACATGAGACAGTCTGGGAATTTCTGTGCGGCTTGACTGTGTCCACCAGCCAAACCAGGCCCCTCTAAGCAGCTCTCCAATAGCCCGTGGGAAGTAACACTTGAAACAGGGTGCAGGAAAAGCTGACTGTGCAGTAATTCTTAAAGAAAAGAGAACTAATGCCCGTTACAGCAAGGGAGTCTGAACATTGGAAGGTAACAAAACTGAGGAGGAGATGAGTCGAAAAGAGCAAGGATAATTACCTGGCATGTTGAAGGCCTCCAGAAGGCAGATGATGAAGGTGGCAAACTGACCCAGGTGCTTCATGATGCTCCTATTGCTCTGAGGGGAGCTGGCACAATGAGTATTATAGTCACGATAAAACCTGTCAGCTGACAGGATGTGGTCGCTTCCACCAGACGCCCCGACCCAGAAAACAAAACTATGTGGGAGGCTGACAAAGGAAATTTTCAACTTAACTGTTCATAAAACAATCTTGCAGCACTTCCCATTTTGTTGATTCTGACACATTCAAAGCTGCACCACTCTGACCAAGCAGCAGAACACAGATAGACTGAGGTCACACTGCCTGATTTACACAACTTTATCAATCAGTTGTATTTTTTAAATCCCAGTTTAGATTTTGTGAATATTTTGCTCTTTAAGGTTTTTTTTAAGAGGACCCAATTCATTTTTTCCAATTAGGGACAATTTAGCGTGGCCAATCCACCTACCCTGCACATCTTTGGGTTGTGGGGGTGAGACCCACGCAAACACAGGGAGAATGTGCAAACTCCACACGGACAATGGGCCGGGATCGAACCCGAGTCTTCAGTGCCGTGAGGCAGCAGTGCTAACCACTGTGCCGCCATGCCACCCTCTACTCTTTTAGGTTAGAGTCGTTGGGCTAGATTCTCCGTTCCTGAGACTAAGTCCTGAGACACTTGGACAGGATTAGTGAAGTTCTATGACAACAAAATTGGCACCACACCTGGACCAAATTACCGACCGTTAAGGGGCTAGCACCGGCACCACATGGATCACAATCCATTCCAATGTGAAATGATGCGGGGTCGCCGGGTCCGAGATTGACACTCAGGAGGCTGACAATCTACAGCCGCATATCCACACTGCACTCCCCACAAACAACTCATCCCAGTCAACAAGATGGCAGCGAGATGAGTGGCACCAAGGTTTAGAAATGCCAAACTGGAGATCCTGCTGGATGTCGTTGAGGAGAGACAGGTGACCCTGTACCCCACTGCTTTCGCCGGGCCTGGGTACAGGTGGCAGAGGTCGCCAGCACCGTGGGCAGCACTGCGAGGACCTGTTAGCAGTGCCGAAAGAAACTGAACTACCTCTTTAGGATGGCCAGAGTGAGTAGGCAGCACTGTGTCCCTGGCACCAACCCCCATCCCACACACCCATAACTCGACCTCCCCCGCGCTCCCCGGAAGGGGGCGGAACCCCCATTCTGCATCACATGCCGGCACCCATACCGGCCGCCATGGCCGGATGCTACCAGCTACCCACCCTCTGGGTTGCATGCATTGGACTGTCTAACACTGTGCTTTCTGTTTCCCTCCCACCCACAACCGCTGAGACTGGGAGAAGACTGGAGGGGGACCAATGGACCTGCGGCCCCTCACTACAACGGATCGGAGAGCCCAAAGAAAGGGCATTCGCTGGGGTGGAGGTTGCCATTGGGCGAGGCAGTAATACCCCACTGAGGTGCAGTTCCCCATGGCACGTGTGCCACACCCCACACACACACGCCACCTCCCCACAATCCCCCAGCCCCCATGCAATCATGTGTCTTGTCTTGTGTCTTGCAGGAGCTGCTGGTGATGGGGCGGGTCCTTCTGGTGCCCCCCGACCCAACCACAGTCACAACCCCAGGTGTCGACCTGCGAGATGGCACAGTGTAGAAGCCAACTATTTTCTAATATACCTGATAGGTAAAAGATAGTTATTTAGTGTAAATATTAAGCCCCAGTTTTTAAATACCAATTTTAAATTCACTCATAACTTCAGGTCATCTTAAAACATACAGAGGCACAAAACAGCATGAAACAGCATAATTCCATTATAGATTAAAACAGAAAATTTGCAAGACAGTTTGACACTATAGAAGTGGGCAGCACGGTAGCATTGTGGATAGCACAATTGCTTCTCAGCTCCAGGGTCCCAGGTTCGATTCCGGCTTGGGTCACTGTCTGTGCGGAGTCTACACATCCTCCACGTGTGTGCGTGGGTTTCCTCCGGGTGCTCCGGTTTCCTCCCACAGTCCAAAGATGTGCAGGTTAGGTGGATTGGCCATGCTAAATTGCCCTTAGTGTCCAAAATTGCCCTTAGTGTTAGGTGGGGTTACTGAGTTATGGGGATAGGGTGGAGGTGTTGACCTTGGGTAGGGTGCTCTTTCCAAGAACCGGTGTAGACTCGATGGGCCGAATGGACTCCTTCTGCACTGTAAATTCTATGATATGATAATCTATGACACTATACTTGTGCTGTCAGATCAAGGACAGAGCAACACCATAGCAACGTCATAATAATATGAAAGCACCATTGTTCACAATGCGGATGACAGCTAAGTCAGCAGAAGACCAGTTTAAGCTGGTCGCGATAACAGCACAGAATCGCATTCCATAACATGCACAAATATTCAGACATGAAACAATTAAAACTAATTTTGCACATTGAAGATTGGCAGCTAACCGTCAAATCAAACTCATCTGATTCTAACCCAAACCAATTAGGATTACATAGGGGTGTAGATAGATGGCTAAAGACTGATACGATTTAGCATAACCGTGAGGGTCCGTACGGCCATTTTTATCCGGATCATTCTATACTTTGATCTAAACTATTCTCTATCTCGATACTTTCATTTTTCCACTCTAACTCTTGAAGTAAATGCAAGCTGTTTGCCGTAAGCAAGAAACCATTTCTATATTATTTTAAAAGTTAAATTGTGTACAAGTTGCTTCTTTTTAAGCCATTTTTGCTAGCTGGACTTATTAGAGAATAAGATTTAAGTGATTCTCAATTGTAATCAAATAGAGGCAATAAACGATTCTTGTTTGCTCCCGAAAAGTTTTAACTCAAATTTCTACTGAGTTTTAGTGTTCACAAGTGCCACTAGATCCGCATGGTAGATCTCTTTCACACAGTCTCTGGCTGATGTGGCACAGACTCAGAAGGTGGTGGCAGTCACTCGGTGATGTGGTGTAGTCCCAGATGGAGGTGGTCCACTCCCTATTCTCCATGGCCACGAGCATGCGGACCTAAGTCGAGACTAGAGCGGGCCTCCAGAACTGGCAGAGCTAGGTGGTGATGGGGCCTCAGGGGGCATCTCGTCTCGCACCCACATCCCATGGAGAAGCCCAGGGGGGCATCGGACACCCTAAGGAGGAGGAGGTGA
Organism: Scyliorhinus torazame; assembly: GCF_047496885.1. Classification (NCBI taxonomy): domain Eukaryota; kingdom Metazoa; phylum Chordata; class Chondrichthyes; order Carcharhiniformes; family Scyliorhinidae; genus Scyliorhinus; species Scyliorhinus torazame. The sequence goes on along the minus strand of NC_092708.1, from coordinate 215,278,744 downwards.
TGGGGCCTGTGCCGGTGACTCCCGCAGGGGAGGTACAGGAACACCGCAGAGCATCGAAGCCCGCCCCCCCTCTCCTGTCCATGGTGCATCACATGGGCAGCGGGCAGAACAGGGCTGCACCATGTCACCTAGGACACCGGAGCAGCTGGGCCCATCCAGGCCTGGTCGCCTTAGAAGACTTTCAGCAAAGGGGGCCCAGGTCACAGGGCGAGAATCGCAGCAGGCCGCCTCCACCCATTGCTGTACCACTTTGGGATCCACCGAGACGTAGTGGCCCTTAAGGCCAGAAAGGCAGACACCAGTTAGGTTGGCACGGGTGCAGGGCACAGTATAGCGATAGGGGCTAGGGCATGGATCTGTATATATTTATTCACATTAAACACCTGTGCACAGCATGACAACCTGCCTCAGTGCTCTGTCAGAAGGGTGTGAGGGAGGGACTGGCCTGGGCTGGCTGCAGAGAGGATACAGGGGTGGTGGGGGGGCATAGGTGGACGTTGTGGGTGGGCTTAGTCCAGGGACCACAGCTCAGCCAGTGCTCACCCCACTGGTTTCCTATCGATCCCCACCACTGCCACCCCAGGGATCCAATGGCACCGTCTGATGGAATGTCCAGCTCTCATGCAGGGATCACCCAGGTGGACGGTGGGAAGTGCTACTGTGGGCAAGAGTCAGACATTGTGAATGATGCAGAGCACCAGAGATCATCGCAGAGCGGGTTGTCATCATCCCCCATCCCATGGGCCAGACTCGCTGTCACTGCCAACCCAGGGCCCGCACCCTGTCGTGAGACAGATACGAATCACAGGCCAGGGGATGAAGGGGGGGTCATGGACGGTGTTAATTGAAGGGGTTGGCAGGGGGCGGTGGGGTGGGATGGTGAATTCCCCTAGTCGGTGAACCTGGAGACGATCCAAGCATTCTGTGCGCGTTGGCCGATGCGCACAGGTTGTGCGGCCTCCTGTGTCTGCCCGGACCCCATGTCCTGCCCATCCTCGCCTTCCCCCGCATCCTCCTTGTCGGACGAGGCCTGATGTTCACCCTCCTCCTCCAGCACGTCGCCCCTCTGCTGCGTGATGTTGTGGAGGACGAAGCAGGCCGCCACGATGTGGGAAACCCGCCCCGTGCTATACCGGAGGGGCCCTCCAGAGTGGTCCAAGCACCTGAACCGCATCTTCAGGATGCCGAAGCCCCGCTTGATCGCACCCCTGGTCGTGGCATTCCCCTGCAGTGTCAGGTGTGCCATGACCTGGTAGATATGTAGCACTGTCCCCCTGCTCAGTTGGAGTCTCGGCTCAGTTCGGCAGGTCCTCGAATGACAGGCGATACCGGTGCACAAGAGACCTCATGGGGCTCCCCCTTTGCACCTCCTCCTCCTCGGCCTATTGGGCGGCGGATTCCGTCCTCACTGACTGCCCCCTGTACTTCTGGGGTAGGCTTCGCCTCTGTTGTGTCCTCCTCGAGCAGCTCCAGCTCATACAGCCTCAGTACAACCCCCAGGGCTACGGTGATTAGGAGGAAGGCCACCAATGCTGGCTGAATTCCAATATCTATTGGCTGCAGGGGGCGAAAGGCCGACATCTTAGTGTGGAGTATACCCTCATGCCCAACTAAGTCCAACGGGCTACATGGTGGCCACGGTTGGAACTGCGGATCCTACCGCCCCCCCCCCCCCCCCCCCCCCCCCATGACCCCCTCCCTCCTCCCCTGTCTCTGCACCCCTGCCCTGTTAGTGCCTGGCACCATGTGGTCCTTTGCCCCTGGCACCTGTCCCTGCTGCCAGGCTTACCATTGGCTGGTGCTACCCATGCCAGTTGTATGCTCCATGGGCCTCCTCCCTTTGGCACCCCATTGTAGGGGCTACTGTGGGCATTGCCCTTGAGTGTGTCGCATGATGCCCCGCCGGCGGGTGGTGGCCAGTTGGGGGGTGATATGGCGGGGACTGGGTTGCGAGCGTGGTTGGGGTTGGAGGATGGGGGCACCCATATGGCCAGTGTCACTCTGCACGACCAGGGGCCACGGTGGATGGTCAGTGGGGCGCACAGAAAGATGGCTGCCTGGCAGGCCACGGCAATGGTGGTCCTTGCCTGGATACCCTGGTCCCCTGGAGGACCCCCCCCCCCCCCCCCCCCCCCCCACTGCCAGCCCGGCCAGTGTCAGGACCGGCAGCCCTGCATGTCCTACCTCCTCTCTCTCCCTCATCAGTCACGGCACCTGCTTCTCGATTCTTAAAAGCGCAAGTGAATCTAGCTGTCAGGAATTCCCCCGGTGGAGGAGGAGGATCACAGAGGCCCCGGAGAATACCGAGTCAGGCCTACTAATCATCTGTAAATGGCATTTACTGTACTTGTGGAGTAGAACGCTTTGGTGTCAGAAAATTGCGTGAACCCGATGCCTGCCACAATGTCGGCATCGAGACTGATGCTCCGTGTTTAGCGATTCCAGTGTCGACACCGGAGAATCCCGCCCGATCTATTTCAGGAACCCAGGGCCCGATTCTCGGGCCTTGTTACGCTCTTGCTCAAGCAAAATTAGGCGCCGGAAAGCTCATGGCCATTCCCTCTCGCTACCACAGAATCGTGCCCCAGTATCTCATTAAACCCTTCCAGGACAGGTACAAAATGGGTTAATTCATGTGAATTTGCCTCTCCACTGTGTCGTGTGAGAGTTCCTTTAAGAAAAGTGTGTTTTATTAAATAGCTGCAGTGATGTCATTGTGTGGGTGGAGCTGGAATGTGATTCTGCTTTTTACTTTTGTTTTGAGCTGGAAGCTCTTTTTGGCTCTGGTCTCTCTCTCTATGTTAAACAAGGTGTTTAGATCACTTGATAATTTAAAAGTGATAACTGTTCTCTGTAGAGAAGTCAAACCTAAGGTCATTGTTAAAAAGTGTTTGGGCTTAGGGATGTTAGGAAAGTTACTCAGGGTTACCGATAGAGTACTGTACCTTTTTTGGGGGGTTATCAGTGTTGGTAGTTGTTAAGATGTTTACTGTGGGTTTATAAAATGTTAACTGGATTCATAGAATAAACATTGTTTTGTTTTAAAAATACTTTAGCTCTCTGTTGCATCACACCTGTAAAGTGGGCCCTTGTGCTCCCCATAACTAAAATCTATTCAAAGTTGTGGGTCAGGTGAACTCCATGATACACGTTGGTGTTCTCTAAACCCTGGCCCGTAACAACTATCCCATTAAATATTCCCAGGGGGAAGATGTTTAAGTGTATTTATGGTCTGTGAGTGACACTGGCCAGGCCAGCATTTATTGCCCATCCCTGATTGCCCTTGAGAAGGTGGTGATGAGCTGCCTTTTTGAATCGCTGCAGTCCATATGGTGTAGGTACACCCACAGTGATGTTAGGTTGGGAGTTTCAGGATTTTGACCCAGCGACAGTGAAGGAACGGCAGCATATTTCCAAGTCAGAATGGTGAGTGGCTTGGGGGGGGATCTTCCAGGTGGTGGTGTTTCTATGTGTATGCTGCCTTTGTCCTTTTAGATGGTAATGCTTGTGGCTTTGAAAGGTGCTGTCTAAGGAGACTTGGTGAGTTCCTACATTGCATCTTATAGATGGTACATCTTGCTGCCACTGTGCATTGATGATGGATGGAGTGAATGTTTATGAATAGGGTCCAAATCAGGTGGGCTGCTTTGTCCTGGATGGTGTGAAGCTTCTTGAGTGTCAAGTGGAGAGTAATCCATCATGCTCCTGTCTTATGTCTTGGACATTATGGACAGTTTCTGGGGAGTCAACAGGTGGGTAATTTCTGCAGAATTCCCAACCTCTGATCTGCTCTCGTAGCTACAGGATTTGCATGGCTAGTGTTATGACCACTGCAGATGTTAATTGCTGAGCAAATCAAATCCCAGGGTGAAACTTGGTTTACTAGCCATAGCTTTTCGTACATTCTAAAAATGTGACAAAACAAATTGATTTTAGCAGCATGACATCCAGTAACACATTGGGGATTTTAAAAATTAAAAAGGTTTAGTGACAAGAAAAGAAAACTTAAGCACACAAAAATTCCAGCTACACAGTCTAATCCCCAAAAGACTCCCTACTTCATCAGATCCACAAGTAAACTCCTTCCAGGCAATAATCTCTTATAGATGTTTAACTATAAAAATTCAGTAAGAAGCTTTACAACACCAGGTTAAAGTCCAACAGGTTTGTTTTGAATCACTAGCTTTCGGAGCACAGCTCCTTCCTCAGGTGAATGAAGAGGTGGGTTCCAGAAACATATATATAGACAAAGTGAAAGATGCAAGACGATTTTTTTGAATGCGAGCCTCTGCAGGTAATTAAGTCTACAGGTCCAGATGGAGCGACTGGAGAGAGGGATAATCACAGGTTAAAAAGGTGTGAATTGTCTCAAGCCAGGACAGTTGGTAGGATTTTGCAAGCCCAGGTCAGAAGGTGGAGGGCAAATGTAATGCGACATGAATCCCAGGTCCCGGTTGAGCCCGTACTCGTGTGCGGAACTTGGCTATAAGTTTCTGCTCGCCGATTGTGTGTTGTCGCGCGTCCTGAAGGCTGCCTTGGAGAACGCTTACCTAAGATCAGAGGCTGAATTCCCTTGACTGCTGAAGTGTTCCCCGACTGGAGGGGAACATTCCTGCCTGGCGATTGTCGCACAATGTCAGTTCGCAGCGTCTACATGGTCTCGCCAATGTACTGGACATCCTTTCCTGCAGCGTATGAGGTAGACAACGTTGGCCGAGTCGCACGGGCATGTACCACATACCTGGTGAGTGGTGTTCTCACGTGTCATGGTGGTACCCATGTTGAATATCTGGCACATCTTGCAGAGATATCCATGGCAGAGTTGTATGGTGTCGTGGTCGCTGTTCTGAAGGCTGGGTAGTTTGCTGCAAACAATGGTTTATTTGAGGTTGCGCGGTTGTTTGAAGGCAAGTAGTGGGACTGTGGGGATGACCTTGGCAAGATGTTCGTCTTCATTGATGACGTGTTGAAGGCTGCAAAGACGATGTCGTAGTTTCTCCATTCCGGGGAAGTACTGGACGGCGAAGTGTATACTGTCGGTTGTGTCCCGTGTTTGTCTTCTCAGGAGGTTGGTGCGTTTTTTTGCTGTGGCGCGTTGAAACTGTCGATCGATGAGTCGAGCGCCATGTCCCGTTCATACGAGGACATCTTTAAGCGTCTGTAGATGTCTGTTACCCTCCTCCTCGTCTGAGCAGACCCTGTGTATACAGAGGGCTTGGCCATGGGGGATGGCTTCTTTAATGTGTTTAGGGTGGAAGCTGGAGAAGTGGAGCATCGTGAGGTTATCCGCGGGCTTGCGGTAAAGCGAAGTGCTGAGGTGACCGTCCTTAATGGAGACGAGTGTGCTCAAGAATGCAACCGGTTCTGAAGAATAGTTCATGGTGAGTCTGATGGTTGGATGGAACTTATTGATGTCATCGTGTAGTCGTTTCAGTGATTCTTCATCGTGGGTCCAAAGCAAAAATTATGTCATCGATGTATCTGGTGTATAACATCGGTTGAAGGTCCTGTGCGGTGAGGTGGTCTTGTTCAAACTTGTGCATGAAGATGTTGGCATATTGAGGTGTGAATTTGGTCCCCATGGCTGTTCCGTATGTCTGGATGAAGAACTTGTTGTCGAAGGTGAAGACGTTGTGATCCAGAATGAAGCGAATTAGTTGGAGAATTGCGTCTGGAGATTGGCAGTTGTCGGTGTTGAGTACTGAGGCTGTTGCAGCAATGTCGTCGTCATGGGGGATGCTGGTGTAGAGTGCCGAGACGTCCATTGTGACGAGGAAAGTTCCTGGTTCAACTGGTCCATGGGTGCTGAGTTTCTGTAGTCCGTCGTATCGCGACAGAAGCTGGGCGTACCTTGTACGATGGGTTTCAAGATGCCCCCTATGTAGACAGAGCAGTTCTCACACAGGGTCCCATTGCCTGATATGATAGGACGGCCTGGTGTGTTGGCCTTGTGTATTTTCAGGAAGCAGTAGAGATCTCCAACATGGGTAGTACGTGGGATGAGAGCACGTAGGGTGCTCTGAAGGTCTGGATCCAAGGTCTTGATCAGTCTGTTGAGTTGGCGGGTGTGTTCCTTGGTCGGATCTGCGGGTAATTGTCTGTAGTGTTGAGGAGTGTGAGAGAGGTGCGATGGCCGAGTCTCTCACCAGGTTAAAGTCCAACAGGCTTGTTTCGAATCACCAGGTATGTGGTGCATACTCGTGCGACTCAGCCAACGTTGTCCACCTCATAAGCTGCAGGAAAGGATGTCCCGAAGCGTGGCAAGACCATGCAGATGCTGCGACAACAGATGAATGGACATCGCGCAACAATCGGCAGGCAGGAATGTTCCCTTTCAGTCGGGGAATACTTCAGCAGTCAAGGGCATTCAGCATCTGATCTTCGGATAAGCGTTCTTCAGGACCCGCGACAACGCAGAATTGCTGAGCAGAAACTTATAGCCAAGTTCCGCACACATGAGTACGGCCTCCACCGGGACCTTGGATTCGTGTCGCATTACATTCACCCCCCACCATCTGGCCTGGGCTTGTGAAACTCTACCAATTGTCCTGGCTTGAGACAATTCACACCTCTTTAATCTGTGATTATCCCTCTCTCCAGTTGCTCTGTCTGGACCTCTAAAGACTTAATTACCTGCAAAGACTCGCATTCTAAGTATCGTCTTGCATCTTTGAATTTGCCTATGTATATATATATATATATATATATATATGTTTCTGGAACCCACCTCTTCACTCACCTGAGGAAGGAGCGGCACTCTGAAAGCTAGTGATTCGAAACAAACCTGTTGGACTTTAACCTGGTGTTGGAAGACATCTTACTGTGCCCACCCTAGTCCAACGGCGACATCGCCACATTATAAAAATCCAGGAAGACTTCCGTTTGCAGCATGTAGATGGAGGTCGCATATCAGGTGGCCCCTGCCAGAGTAGTCTTTTATAGGCCCTTTACACCCAGGTTTTGGGAAAATTATTTTGTGCGGAGTTGTGGGAAGGTCTGAGGCATTTATAGAATGTCAAAAACCACGAAAAAGAATCCAGGAAAGAAAGGGAGCAAGTGAAAGTTCACCGCCAAGCATGGCGAGGTGTGTTGCGGGAGTAAAGATGGTGGAAGAGAGCCCATCAGGCGGCGCCACGCCCATCACGGTGGAAAAGACGCCAGAAGTGATGGCTGGGGAATTTGAATGGTTGTTCTCAAAACATTTGAAAGGAATCGGACAGGCTGGTGACTTCACCGAAGGAGTGGGTGGGTGAGATCATTGCCCCACTGAGCGAGAAGTTGGTGAAGACGCCGATGGCGGTGTGGGAGCAAGGAGAGAAAATGGAGGGGGTGGAGGAGGAGGCATTGTCACGGCATAGCAACCAGTTCACCTTGATGGGTGAGGAGTTGTGGAAGGTGGCAGAGAGCAACAGAGAGCTGAGAACCAAAGTAGAGGACCTGGAGAACAGGTAATGAAAATCACTTATTGTCACAAGTAGGCTTCAATGAAGTTACTGTGAAAAGCCCCTAGTCGCCACATTCTGGCGCCTGTTCGGGGAGGCTGGTACGAGAATCGAACCGTGCTACTGGCCTGCCTTGGTCTGCTTTAAAAGCCAGCGATTTAGCCCAGAAGACAGAATCTGAGGATTGTGGGTTTGCCTGAAGAGGTGGAGGACTGGAAACCTACAGAGTATTTTGCTGACAAATTGATGGGGGAGGTGGCAGAACCCTCCCAGTATGAATTTCTCATGGCCCACTGATCCCTCCGGCCTCAACGGAGAACAATGAGCTGCTGGGAGCTGTGATCGTCTGCTTTCACAATTTTCAGATGAAGGAGAAGGTGCTGAGGTGGGTGAAGCAGAAGCAGGAGGTGGAGTGGGATGGAAATGAGATACGTATATACCAGGACTTGACAGCGGAGATGGCGAGGAAACGGACGGCCTTTGGTCTAGCGATGGTTGTAACCTATGGTTTGGTGTGGTCTATCTGGTGAAGCTGAGGTCATGCACAACGACAGGGACTTACTACTTTGAGATGGAGGCAGCGACGTTTGTGAAGGCAGAAAGCCTGTGAATGGACTGAGTTTGGGATTTGATGGTTTTTGACTGGGTTTTTCCTTTATGTTCTTTGGATGCTATGGTTAACGGTTTTGTGTAATCGATGTTTGGGCTGGGGTGGTTTGGGAGGGACGGTTGGGGTTTATGGTTGTTTGCGTTTTCGGGTTTGTGTGAATGTAAGGTGTTGGGAGTTTGGAAGAGGTGGGTGTGAGGGCATTGGAGCTGGGCTGTTTTTTCGATGTGGGGAGGGGGCTCTGACGGGGGCCGCCAGGCTAGCAAACATAATGTTGGGTACTGAACAGGGAGCGAGGTGGGGAGGTGGGGGCCACAGTTTGCAACCTGAATGGGCAGGTTTCGATGGGCCTGGGAGGTGTGAATGGAGGAGGGATAGGGACAATTCTGGGTGAGCTGATTTTGAAAGGAAGTGGTGGAGGGGTTTCTGGGAAGGGGTGGGGAATGACAGTGACTAGGGCCGGGGTTGGGTCTTACCTGCTTAGGCAGGGTGTGGGGCGATGGTCTTAGCGGGTGGAGGGGATGGGAGTGGGGAGGTGAGAGACCCCCATTCAGAATGGTGAGGTGGAACGTGCAAGGGTTAGGGGACCGGTGGAGAGAGCTCAAGTTTTCTTGCACTTAAAGGGCCTGAAAGCGGGCACGGTGCTGCTACAGGAGACCCATCTGAGGGTAATGGGCCAGATGAGGCTGAGGAGGGGCTGGGCAAGCCTGGTGTTCCATTCGGGCTTCGACAGTAGGGGGGGGGGGGAGGGGTGACAAAACTGGTGGGTAAATGGGTGAGGTTCCAAATGGAGAATGTGATGGCAGACCAGGGGGGCAGATACACGATAGTGACGTGTGCATTGGAAGGATGGCTCGTGGTGCTGGTTAGCGTATATGCCCCAAACGGGGATGACCGTGGGTTTGTGAGGAAAATGCTAGCGGCCATACTGGACTTGGATTCTCACCAGTTGATATTGCCTCGACCTCTTGTGCAGGGCTGGGGTTGATTCAGTTAAAAGTGGTGCACAGGGTGCACTTAACGAAGGTGAGGATGAGCCAGCTGTTTGAGGATAGCTCCGAACGGTGTGGGAGGGGCCCAGCTAATCATGTTCATATGTTCTGGTCCTGCCCGAAGTTGGGTAAAATTTGGGGGTCGTTTTTCCGCACCATGTCTGAGGTTCTGCATGTAGATGTGGAGCCGGAGGCCATATTCGGGGTGTCAGACCTGCCGGAGCTGCAGATGGGTGCGGGGGCAGATGTTTTGATCTTCACCGTGATTGCTCGCAGGTGGGTTCCTTTGGGGTGGAGGTCAGTATATCCCCTCTGTGCCTCGGTGTGGCTGGGGGATCTAATGGAGTTCCTGCATTTGGAGAAGGGTGCATGAGGGGTTCCACCAGAGATGGACTTTGTTTGTCCTACATTTTGGGGATCTGGTTGCCATCAAGGGGTGGAGGGGGCAGTGTGCAGGGGGGGTTATGTTGTAAAAATGATAAAATGTTAACAATTTGAATAAAAATATTTTTCAAAAAATAAACTATAAAAATCCAGTAATATTCCCTAAGGCAAAGCTGCTGTCGGTTTAATAAGGTATACTACACGACCCCTCAAACTCACTCCCACTCTGTTGTGGAAATCCAAGAAGCCTTCAGAAACAAGATTGCTTTTTGCAACCCCAGTCTTGACTGGATGCTTAATTTAAATTGAACCTTGACCCAGCTCAGAACTGTTTCTGGGAGGTTTCCCCAACACAGTCAACACCAAATCTCTCCTTCCATATCCCTTTTCCCTTTCAACTTCGATTCCATTGTTTTCGGCATTTCTTTGAACTTAACTTTTCCAAAATATAAAAAACTTTCATGTCTTTCCTATTGTCCCTGCTTTTCGGATCTAATAAAATTTAATTAACTTATTTACTTATGAAACTTTTGCAACCTGTAAAAGCCTTTTACTTCTCTTTGAAATTTAACAGCTGAAGAAAAGCAGGCCTCTAATGCAAATTCCCGACATTTACTCATTTAATTTTTTTTTTAATAAACATTTTATTGAGGTATTTTTTGGTATTATAACAACAACACAATAAACAATGTGCATGAAACTATAAACATAGTGCAAAAGCCATCTCCCCCCCTTACAGGCCCCGCCGTTATTAACCCCCTACTCTACGCTAAACTAACCCCCCCCCCCGCTTCTGCTGACGATTAATTTTCCGCGAAGAAGTCGACGAACGGTTGCCACCTCCGGGTGAACCCTAACAGTGACCCTCTCAAGGTGAACTTGATTTTCTCCAAACAGAGAAAGCTAGCCATGTCCGATAGCCAGGTCTCCGACTTCGGGGGCTTTGAGTCCCTCAAAGCTAATGGTCTACCAGGGAAGCAAAGGCTAGAATTTCTGCCTCTTTCTGGATTCCTGGATTCCCGGGTCTACCGACACCCTGAAAATCGCCACCTCTGGACTCAGCGCCACCCTTGTTTTTAACACCGTGGACATGACATCCGCAAACCCCTGCCAAAATCCCCTAAGCTTCGGACATGCCCAGAACATGTGGACATGGTTCGCTGGTCCTCCCGCACATTTTGCACACCTGTCTTCCACCGGAAAGAATCTGCTCATCCAGGCCACTGTCATGTGAGCCCGGTGAACTACCTTAAATTGTATCAAGCTGAGCCTGGCACATGTTGCAGGTGCGTTGACTCTACTCAACGCGTCCGCCCAGAGACCATCCTCTATCTCTCCTCCCAGCTTCTCCTCCCACTTGCGCTTCAGCTCCTCGGTCTGCGTCTCCTCTGACCCCATAAGTTCCTTGTAAATGTCCGAGACGCTTCCTTCTCCTACCCACCCTCTGGAAAATACCCTGTCCTTAATCCCCCTTAGCGGTAAGAGCGGGAAGGTTGACACCTGTTTATGTAGGAAGTCCCGCACCTGCAGATACCTGAATTTGTTTCCCCTCGCCAACCCAAACTTCTCCTCCAGCGCCGTCATACTCGGAAAGCTCCCCTCTATAAACATATCCCCCATCCTCTCAATCCCTGCTCTCCGCCATATCCGGAACCCTCCATCCATACTTCCTGGGGCAAACCGGTGATTATTACAGATTGGGGACCAGACCGATGCTCCCTCTGCTCCCACATGTCTCCTCCATTGCCCCCAAACACTCAGGGCCGCTCCACAGGGCTGGTGGAGTACCGTGCCGGCGGGAATGGCAGAGGTGCAGTTACCAACGCCCCCAAACTGGTGCCCTTGCATGAAGCCGCCTCCATACGCTCCCATGCTGACTCGTCCCCCACCACCCACGTCCATGGCTATATTTGCCGCCCAGTAATAGTTACTAAAATTTGGCAGCGCCAGCCCGCCCTCTCCCCGACTCCGCTCAAGCATTACCTTCCTTACCCACGGGGTCTTGTGCGCCCAAACAAAGCCAGAGATCACTTTGTTGACCCGTTTAAAAAAGGACCGCGGAATAAAGATGGGGAGACATTGAAACATGAACAGGAATCTCGGGAGGACCGTCATCTTCACCGTCTGCTCTCCCAGCTAATGACAACGGGAGCGCGTCCCATCGCCGAAAATCATCCTTCATTTGGTCTACTAGCCGGGCCAGATTTAATTTATGCAGCCGGTCCCATTCCCGCGCCACTTGAATGCCGAGGTACCTAAAGCTTCCCCCTACTAATCTAAACGGCAGCTCCCCCAATCGCCTCTCCTGTCCCCTCGCCTGGACCACAAACATCTCACTTTTCCCCATATTTAGCTTATACCCCGAAAACCGGCCAAATTCCCCATGAATCCTCATGATTTCTTCCATCCCCTCTAATGGGTCCGATACATACAGAAGCAGGTCGTCTGCATAGAGCGAGACTCTGTGCTCCATACCCCCCGGACCAGCCCCGCCCATCCCCTTGAGGCACTCAGAGCAATTGCCAGCGGCTCTATAGCTAGAGCGAACAACAGTGGGGAGAGGGGGCAGCCCGGTCTCGTACCCCGGTGCAGTCTAAAATAGTCTGATGTTGTCCTATTCATCCGTACACTTGTCACAGGAGCCTGATACAGCAACCTGACCCAGTCAATAAAGCCCCGCCAAAATCCAAACCGTCCCAGTACCTCCCACAGATAGTCCCATTCTACTCGATCAAAAGTCTTTTCTGCATCCATTGCGATCACTGCCTCCACCTCCCTACCTTCCGGGGGCATCATGATCACATTTAACAGCCTTCTTACATTGGATACCAACTGTCTTTCCTTAACAAACCCCGTCTGGTCCTCCCCAATAACGTCCGGAACACAATCCTCAATCCTGGAGGACAAAATTTTGGCCAGCAGTTTGGCGTCCACATTCAATAGGGATATCGGGTTGTAGGACCCACGCAGCTCCGGGTTCTTGTCCCACTTCAGAATCAGTGAAATCGTGGTCTGTGAGATCGTCGGGGGCAGCACCCCTCTTTCCCTTGCCTCATTGAACATCCTCATCAACACCGGCCCCAATATCCCAGAGAACCTTTTATAAAACTCCACTGGAGTCCGGCCCCGGGGCTTTACCCGACTGCATGGCCTTCAGACCCTCCACTATCTCTTTCAACCCAACCGGGCCCTCCAGCCCTTCTACCAGCTCCCCGTCCACCTTTGGGAAATTCAGCCCCTCCAAGTAGCCTCATCCCCTTGGCCCCGTAGCGGGTTCCGACCTGTACAGCCTACTGTAGAAATCCCTAAATGCCTTATGTTGTGTTGGGCGCTCTGGATCCATGGAACACATACAGGTCACCAACACTTGAAATAGTGCAACACTATTTTATTGAGTCATTAACAGTTTAACATACTCTCACTGTGGGTTAACATGATACTAGCTTTAACTAAAGACCCTTGCCTTGTCCTAACCAGTCGATGCATTCAGCACATGGTGAATGTCTGTGCTGCAGGCTGTGAGCTCTGTCCTACTAGGAAGCTGCAGCTCGAATGAGCGGGAACTCTGATGCCCCCTGTCTTTATAGTGTGTGTGCTCTAACTGGTGATTGGCTGCGGTGTTGTGTGTGTTGATTGGTTCCACTATGTGTCCATCAGTGTGTGTGTCTGCACCATGATATACTGGTGTATATTATGACATCCCCCCTTTTGTAAAAGGATGTACATGTGTGGCAATAAATAATGTATGGTGAGAATGTCCCTGACTACCTGTGTGCGAAAGACATATTTACAGGACTATGTACATGAGAACTAAGCTATTTACATGGGAAGGTTCCTGGTGCAGAAAAACAGTATGCAACAAGAATAACGAGATGAACACTATATACAAACCATTTAAACGATCAAACGGAAGAACAGAACAATTCAGAAAGTCTATAAGTCCACAAAGTTCACAAACTAAGTCTCTGAGGTGGGCGACGAATTCTGGTTAACCACCTCTAGGGTGGGTCGGGAGCCGCCGGCTGAGGAGTGGGCTGGACTGCGTCAGAGTGAGGAGGATACAGAGTGATCGGGATCTCTGCATAGTCCATGGCAGGGTCAGCAGGAGGGCGAGGCAACAGTGGAGGATCATGTAGCGAGCGTGGAATGAGACGAAGGGTGCGTCGATTGCGGCGCAGAATGGAGCCATCTGGTAGACGAACCAGGAACGAGCGGGGGGCCACCTGCCTGAGGGACAACAGCGGTCGCAGACCAGCCCCCATCCAGAAGATGGATGCGGACGTTGTCATCTGGAGCCAGAGCAAGGAGATCAGCTGCACAGGAGTCATGAGCCGCCTTGTGCTGTGCACGAGATAGCTGCATCCGTTGAAGGACCGGAACGTGGGCGAGGTCTGGGACATGAATGGACGGCACCGTCGTCCTCAGGGTATGACCCATGAGCAATTGGGCTGGCGACAGGCCAGTGGACAGTGGGGCGGAGCGATAGGCCAGCAAGGCGAGGTAGAAATCGGACCCAGCATCGGCAGTCTTGCAGAGGAGCCTTTTGACTATATGTACTCCCTTCTCCGCTTTGCCGTTGGATTGGGGGTACAGGGGACTGGATGTCACATGGGCAAAATTGTACTGCCTGGCAAAGTTGGACCATTCCTGGCTTGCGAAGCAGGGGTACATTGTCCGACATAACCGTGATGCCATGTCGAGCAAAGGTGTCCTTACAGGTACGGATGACTGCAGATGATGTGATATCATGCAACCGTATCACCTCTGGGTAATTCGAAAAGTAGTCCACAATCAGGACATAATCTCTACCCAGCGCGTGGAACAGGTCGATGCCCACCTTGGTGCAAGGTGACGTGACCAACTCATGTTGCTGCAGGGTCTCACGTGGTTGGGCCGGCTGGAAGCGCAGACAAGTAGGGCAGTTGAGCACTGTGTTGGCTATGTCTTCATTAATGCCGGGCCAGTACACTGCCTCTCGGGCCCGTCGGCGGCACTTTTCCACGCCAAGATGGCCCTCGTGTAGCTGTTCCAGGACGAGCTGGCGCATGCTATGCGGGATGACAATGCGGTCCAGTTTCAGAAGAACCCCGTCTACTACCGCCAGATCACCTCTGACATTATAGAACTGAGGGCATTGGCCCTTGAGCCACCCGTCTGTTAGGTGGCGCATGACACGCTGTAGCAAGGGGTCAGCTGCCGTCTCACGGCGAATTTGGACGAGGCGTTCATCCGTGGCAGGTAGATTGAAGGCCATGAAGGCCACATGGGCGTTGACCTGGCAGACGAATCCCGCTGGGTCACATGGAGTGTTGACTGCCCTGGAGTGAGCGTCAGCAATGATGAGGTCTTTGCCTGGAGTGTATACCAGCTGGAAGTCATATCGCCGGAGCTTGAGAAGAATACGCTGGAGGCGAGGCGTCATGTCGTTCAAGTCTTTTTGTATTATATTGACCAGCGGGCAATGGTCAGTCTCGACGGTGATTGAGGAAGTCCGTCCACATAATCGTGAAACTTAACCATACCGGTCAGAAGGCCCAGGCACTCCTCTTCTATCTGCGCGTAGCGCTGCTCCGTGGGGGACATGGCGCGTGACGCATATGCAACGGGGCCCATAATGAGGCCTCATCACGTTGAAGGAGCACTGCCCCAAAGCCGGATTGGCTGGCATCGGTCGAAATTTTGGTCTCCTTTGCTGGATCAAAGAAACCGATCTAAGACCGGGGCCGTGGTCAGTTTGGTTTTGAGTTCTCTCCATTCGCGCTCGTGGGCAGGGAGCCATTGAAAGTCTGTCATCTTCCTGACCAGGTTCCTGAGAGCCGTGGTATGAGAGGCGAGGTTAGGGATGAACTTCCCTAAAAAGTTGACCATGCCCAGAAATCAGAGGACCGCCTTCTTGTCTTCTGGCGTTTTCATAGCTGTAATAGCAGCTACCTTGTCCGCATCCGGCCGCACACTCAACTGGGAGATGTGGTCCCCGAGGAACTTGAGTTCTGTCTACCAAAAGAGCATTTGGCCCATTTGAGCTGGAGGCCATGCTCACGTATACGTTTGAATACGCGCTGGAGGCGATTGACATGCTCCTGCGGGGTGGTGGACCAAATGATTATGTCGTCGACATAGACTCGAACACCTTCAATGCCTTCCATCATTTGTTCCATAATCCTATGGAACACTTCTGAAGCAGATATGATCCCAAGCGGCATCCTGTTGTAACAATATCTGCCAAAGGGGGTATTAAATGTACACAGTTTCCTGCTGGATTTGTCGAGCTGGATTTGCCAGAATCCTTCTGAGGCGTCGAGTTTGGTTAAGAGCTTGGCGCGAGCCATCTCGCATGTGATCTCTTCGCGCTTGGGAATTGGATAATGCCCCCTCATGATATTGCGATTTGGATCCTTGGGATCAATGCTAATTCTCAATTCGCCGGAAGGCTTATTTACACTTACCATGGAACTGACCCAGTCGGTCGGTTCCGTGACTTTGGAAATCACTCCTTGGTTCTGGAGGTCCTGCAGCTGCTGCTTGAGGCGGTCCTTAAGGGGTGCTGGGACCCTGCGAGGTGCGTGAACCACCGGCGTGGCATTCTGTTTCAATAAGATCTTGTAGGTGTACGGGAGCGTGCTCATGCCTTCGAAGACTTCGTGGTACTGGTTGATGATGGCGTCGAGCTGCGCCCTGAAGCCGGTGTCCTGAAAGGCAGACGTGTCATCAGGAGAGAGAGAGTGAACTCTCTGAACTAGGTCCAACAGCTTGCATGCCTGCCCGCCAAGCAGGGAGACTTTCGAGGAGCCCACAATTTCAAAAGGAAGGATGGCTTTGCGTGACCTGTGCATCACTTCAAGTTGGCACGAGCCGCTGGCATCAATGGCATTGCCATTGTAATCCAATAGCTGGCAGGCTGATGGAAGGATGGCTGGTTTGACACGAAGGCTTTGGAAGTCAGACCGCACAATGAGATTGGCGGAGGCACCAGTGTCCAGGCGGAATCGTATTTGGGACCAGTTAACCGTCAGGGTGGCACACCACTCATCGTCTGGATCGATGCTGTATACCAACAGCGGCTGGTGTCTTTGCTTCGGGGACACCCTGTTTTTTGTCACGATACCGACTCGAAAAGGCGCCTTCGGGTCCTCGGTGTCACTGCTGTGTGGGAGGTCCGCATCGGACTCGGTGACCGTGGATTGAATTGCCCGGACATTCCTGCGAGGGTGGCTGAAGTGATATGAATTGGCATGCTGAGCTGCTCGGCAGAAGGCAGCATAGTGGCCAAGTCTGCCACATCGTAGGCATTGTCGAGATTTGGCAGGGCATTGCCGTTTTAAATGGGCGGAGCCACAGTTGCCGCACGTCGTAGCGTCAGCACGTTCACTGCGCCGCTGCGCATGCGCGGTGCGGTCATGCGTGGTGCGCGCCTGCGCATTACGTTCTTCGACGTTTGCCGTCCCCTCGTTTGGTGCGCACAAGCGCGGGAGTACGCGAAAAGCGCGCGAAATGGCCGCCCTCATCCAGGCTGAGGCCCTGGAGTTGCTCAATTGCTTGGAACCGTTCTGCCTCGTGGGGACCTTGCCGCGCCGTTTCAGCCGCTTGGATGAGGGAATACCGACTCGTGGCGTTTTCGTGTAGGACACAGGTCTCAATGGCGGTTGCTAGGGTGAGCTGCTTTGCTTTGAGGAGCTGCTGTCGTAGGGGGTCCAACTGAACACCAAAAACAATCTGGTCGCGTATCATGGAGTCGGAGGTGGGCCCGTAGCTGCAAGATTGCGCAAGGATGCGGAGGTGAGTGAGAAAGGATTGGAAAGGTTCATCCTTACCCTGTAAACGCTGTTGGAACATGTAGCACTCAAAACTTTAATTCACCTCTACGCTGCAGTGAGTGTCAAACTTGAGAAGGACCGTCTTGAACTTTGTTTTCTCGTCATCATCTGCAAAGGTGAGAGAATTGAAAATGTGGATGGCATGGTCCCCGGCCATGGATAGGAGGAGAGCAATCTTCCTGGTATCCGAGGCGTCCTCCCTGTCTGTGGCCTCAAGGAAGAGCTGGAAGCGCTGTTTGAATATCTTCCAGTTGGCCCCTAGGTTGCCGACGATGTGGAGCGGCGGCGGCGGGCTGATGTAGTCCATGTTGCAGGATGACGGAATGCTGGCGGAAGGCAGATCACTTGCAGGTAGGTCTAAGAAGTGCTAATATCCCTCAACTCCTGGTATCATGTTGTGTTGGGCGCTCTGGATCCGTCGAACACATACAGGTCACCAACACTTGAAATAGTGCAACACTATTTTATTGAGTCATTAACAGTTTAACATACTCTCACTGTGGGTTAACACGGTACTAGCTTTAACTAAAGACCTTTGCCTTGTCCTAACCAGTCGATGCACTCAGCAGATGGTGAATGTCTGTGCTGCTGGCTGTGAGCTCTGTCCTACTAGGAAGCTGCAGCTCGAATGAGCGGGAACTCGGATGCCCCCTGTCTTTATAGTGCGTGTGCTCTAACTGGTGATTGGCTGTGATGTTGTGTGTGTTGATTGGTACCACTGTGTGTCCATCAGTGTGTGTGTCTGCACCATGAAATACTGGTGTATATTATGACACCTTATTCACCCCTGCTGAATCTCCAACCAGGTTCCCATCTCCATCATTTACTTTCCCTATCTCCCTGGCTGCCTCCCTCTTTCTAAGCTGCTCTGCAAGCATTCTGCTGGCCTTCTCTCCATGCTCATAGATCACTCCCCTCGCCTTTCTCAGCTGCTCTACCGCCTTCCCTGTGGTTAACAAGCCGAACTCCGCCTGTAGCCTCCACCATTCCTTTAAAAGCCCTACCTCTGGGGTCTCAGCATACCTCCTATCGATCTGTATTATCTCCTTTACCAGTTGGTCCGTCTCTGCCCTGTCCACCTTCTCCCTCTGGGCCTGTATCGAGATCAGCTCCCCTCTGACCACCGTCTTCAAGGCCTCCCAGACCATCACTGCTGAAATTTCCCGTGTCGTTGACCTGCAGGTAGCTCTGAATACATTTCCTCAGCCGCTCGCACACCCCTTCGTCAGCCAAAAGTCCCACATCTAACCTCCAGTGCGGGCGCTGGTTACTGTCTTTACTAACCTGCAGGTCAACCCAGTGCGGAGCACGGACTGAGATTGTGATCGCCGAGTACCCCGTGTCCACCACCCCAGCCAGCAAGGCCCTGCTCAAAATGAAGAAATCGATCCGGGAGTACACTTTATGCACGTGTGGGTAGAAGGAGAACTCCTTCACCCTCGGCTGCCCAAATCTCCATGGATCCACCCCCCCACCCCCATCTGCTCCATGAACCTTTTAGTTGCTTTGCCATTGCTGGCACCCTGCCTGTTTTTGAGCTTAACCGGTCCAAGCCAGGGTCAATAACTGTGTTGAAGTCCCCTCCCATTTCCAACCTGTGCGAGTCCAAGTCCGGTATCTTCCCCAGCATCCTCTTTATAAACTCTACATCATCCCAATTTGGTGCATCCACATTTACTAATACCACCTGCACCCCCTCCAGTTTCCCACTGACCATAATGTACCGACATCCCACATCCGAAACTGTTCTACCCACCTCAAATACCACCCGCTTATTGATCAGGATCGCGACCCCTCTAGTCTTTGAATCCAGTCCCGAGTGAAAGATCTGACTGACACAGCCTTTCCTCAATCTAATCTGGTCAGTTACTCCAAGGTGCGTCTCCTGTAACATTACCACGTCCGCCTTCAGTCCCCTAAGATGCGCGAACACACGTGCCCTCTTGACCGGCCCATTTTACCCTCAAACATTTCAGGTGATCAGCCTGGTTGGGAGGCTCATTGCTCCCTCCCCTTCGCCGATCAGCCATCCCCTTTTTTGAGCCCGCCTCCAGCCCATGCCCCGTACCTCCACCGGCCCACCCCAGGCAGCCTCCGCCCCCAACCTCCTCACTGTCCCTTGGCCCAAGTCCCTTCCTCGTCAGCAGAACATTTTCCCCCCTCCCCCCCAGTAACAACACTCTGTAACCCAACCCCTTTGATAAACCAAACATATGCACACACCCCCACTGCGCTTCCGTGAGCTAGCTCACCCAGCTAGCTTGGTAGCCCCCATCCCTGGCGCCGGATAGACACCCACCTATTGTTCCCTCCCCACTCTCTCCCCCGCTCATACAAACATCCAACCACATCAAACAATCCCCACACAATTGCCCGACAGAAAAACACCAAAAGTTAAACACGCACACCTCCATCCCCCAACAGTGCAAATGAAAACCTTAACTCATTCAGCTCTGCCGCTGGTCCCAAATCAATACAGAAGGCATTACAAACAGCTTCCACAAAACAAAAAATGAGAAACTTTTTTTTTAAAGAACAGAGAAACAGAAAGAAAAAAAAACATGAACGTTGCAGCAAAGTTCAAAAGTTCTCAGTCCACCACCAGTCCTTTCCTTTTCACCAAGTCCAGCGCGTCCTCAGGCGACTCAAAATAAAAGTGCTGTTCCTCGTACGCGACCCAGAGACGGGACGGATACAACAGCCCGAACTTCATCTTTTTCTTAAAACAGATCGACTTGGTGGAAGCCTGCTCTTCTCCTGGCCACCTCCACACTCGGGTCTTGGTAGACCCGCAGGATACTATGGCCCACTTACAGCTCCGTGTCTGCTTGGCCCACTGTAGAATGCGCTCCTTATCCAAGTACCTGTGGAATCTCACCTCCATTGCCCTTGGCGGGGGGGGGGGTCTCCCGTTCACGGCTTCCTCGCGAGTGCTCTGTGAGTCCTGTCTACCTCCAAGGGTCGGGAGAATGCTCCACCCCCTAGCAGCTTCACAAACATATCTGCGATGTATGCCCCATTCTCAAGTTCTGCCGGCGGGACCTATTCTCTAGGTCCTCCCCCTTCTCCAGGAGCTTCTTCTGCTGGTCTCTCAGCATCCCCACCTCCAACTCCACCGCAGTTTGATGTTCCTTCTGCTCAGCCAGCGTCTTCTCCACCTTCTGGATCGCCCGATTTTGGGCATCCAATCTAAGCTCCAGCCACTCATTTGACTCTTTTATCGGGTCCAAGCAGTCCTGTTTCTGCTTAGCAAAGCCCTCCTGAATAACTTGCATTAGCTGCTCCGTTGACCGCTGGGTCGACAAACCAGAGGTCCGGTCCTCCGCCATGCTGTCTCCTGCTGCAGCTTCAGCCCAATCCTTCTCTGTCTTTCTGTTTCTGCCTTTACAAGAACTTCTCGTCCTTCTCTCCATGCACCGATGTGGGAATTCAGTTCACAATTGCCTCTGTCTTCAGTTTTACAATTCAAGTCCGGTAGAAAATCGGGGGAAAAGGTCCAAAAGTCCGACCGGAGCGGGAGCCACCAAATGTGCGACTTACTCCTTCATAGCCACCACCGGAAGTCCTACTCATTTAATTATAAAACCACTTTACTGTGGTTTCATTACTCCTCTACCCTTCTCATCTCTTAATTCTTCAGATAAGTTGACTCCATTACCACCAGCTTAATTAAATAATTCACACACAGTCTTCTTTACAGAATAACACAAAATTCCCAAAATATTTTTTAAAGCAACATCCATTCTCAGACTAATCCAGTTCAGGTTCTGGTTAATGGTAACCCCCAGCATGCTGTTAGCAGAGAGGATTCATCGCTGGTAATGCCATTGAATGTCAAGGGGCGATGGTTGGATTATCACTTGTTGCAGATGGCCATTGTGGCGCGAATGTAACTAGCCACTTGTCAGCCCAGGCCTGGATATTGTCCAGGTCTTGCTGCATTTGGGCATGGATTGCTTCATTATCTGAGGAGTCGCGAATGGTGCTGAACATTGTGCAGGCATCCACAAACATCCCCACTTCTGACCTTATGATGGAAGGGAGGTCATTGATGAAACAGCTGAAGATGGTTGGGTCTAGGACATAGGTAAAACAAAGGTTGAATAAATTTTTAAAAGAGAATCTTTATTAATTCTGGGGATGGGAGCATCAGCAGCAATAAGCCTTGAACAGTAGTTGTTTTGTGCCTTGTAGATGAAACACACTGAGCAATGACAGTGGAGGGACTGGAATGTTTAAGATGGTGGAATTGCTGCCAATCAACAGAAGGGCAGCACGGTAGCATAGTGGTTAGCACAATTGCTTCACAGCTCCAGGGTCCCAGGTTCGATTCCAGCTTGGGTCACTGTCTGTGCAGAGTCTGCACATCCTCCCCGTGTGTGCGTGGGTTTCCTCCGGGTGCTCCGGTTTCCTCTCACAGTCCAAAGATGTGCTGGTTAGGTGGATTGGCCATGATAAATTGCCCTTAGTGTCCAAAATTGCCCTTAGTGTTGGGTGGGGTTACTGGGATAGGGTGGAGGTGTTGACCGTGGGTAGGGTGCTCTTTCCAAGAGACGGCGCAGACTCGATGGGCCGAATGGCCTCCTTCTGCACTGTAAATTCTATGATAATCTATGCTTTGTCCTCAATGAAGTCATACGTCTTGAGCTTTGTTACAGCTACACTTTCATAGAATTTACAGTGCAGAAGGAGGCCATTCGGCCCATCGAGTCTGCACCGGCTCTTGGAAAGAGCACCCTACCCAAGGTCAACACCTCCGCCCTATCCCCATAACCCAGTAACCCCACCCGACACTAAGGGTAATTTATCATGGCCAATCCACCTAACCAGCACATCTTTGGACTGTGGGAGGAAACCGGAGCACCCGGAGGAAACCCACGCACACACGGGGAGGATGTGCAGACTCCGCACAGACAGTGACCCAAGCCGGAATCGAACCTGGGACCCTGGAGCTGTGAAGCAATTGTGCTATCCACAAGGCTACTTGCCTGCCAAATAGACAGTATTCCACTACAGGCTTTAATTGAGCGGAATGTAGTGCCCCGGCCAGAGACAGGGGGCTGTGTGATTGGGGAGAAGAGTGAAAGCTGGAGAGTTTCTTTCCCTATAATTACCTCTGGGGCAGGAAAGCGCCAGGAAGCCTTCCTGCCTGGAGGCCAACTGAGGCCCTCTGTGGCAAATTAAGGGCCTCATTTTGTCACTGTCAATATTCAATCAGTGTAGGGCAAGGGGCATGCCCTCTGGGAGGACCACACCACAAACACTGTCAGGTTTTCCTGCAGCCACCTAAGGGGCGGGCCCACATATTCGGGTACTCTGTGCCTGATTGTAGGACCCAGCTTCAGGAAAGGGAGTCCCGCAGGAAACCACGGCCTGCCCTTTGTCAACACACCTGCCCCCACCCATCCACCCTGCACCAGCAACCCCCTCCCTGGGACCCCATTTTCTCCACTTACCTGACTCCACAGAATGGCAATGCTCTACATAGACTGCACGGACTTCCATAGGGTTCTGGTGGAAACATCCTTTATCATGTGTGGTGCGACAGTCATGCAAAATAGGATTGATTCAGAAGAGGTATAGCCTAAAACTGGGCATCATGAGGCATTGTAGGTGATTAGGAGTAGGAGAAATGTTGTCCATCGCAATCTATACCTCATTGTCATGATATTCAAACACACATCACAACACACACATCATGATAGACAGACCAACAGACCAATTAGCACACATAACACGACAGCCAATCACAGGCAAGAGCAGACACAGTATAAGACAAGAAACACGACACCTCCTGGTCAGTCCATCTGGAGACAGGACAAGGCCAGGACCTCATTAACAAGACACTCACACAGTCACCACATGCTGAGTACCAAGTCAGATGTGTAAATAACTAGTTGGAATAAAACTGCGTTGTACCAATCGCAACCGTGTCGGTTCGTCTGTACCTCAGAGCACCCAACACCACACTTTATCATTACCATCACGTCAGGGAAACAATCCTGGCTCAATGGGGAATGAACCAGGAACAACACCAGGCTCACCTAAAATTGAGATGCTCAACAGGTGACGTGACTAAACGTGCATGCTAGACAATGGAAGTAGCGGACGAGGACATGTACCTGGGAGGGGAGTGAGCTCCGGGTGTACCAGGACCTGGGTACGGCCTGGCAAAGAGGAGAGCCGGCTTTAATCAGGTGAAGAATGTTCTCTTTAAAAAGGGGATGAAGTTTGGGATGTTGTACCCGGCCTGCCTCTGGGTGACTTTTAATAGCCGAGAATATTATTTTGGAACGCCAGAGGAGGCGATGGAATTTTTAAGAGACGCGGAGAAGTCATTTGATTGGGCAGAGTGGGAGTATTTGTAGGAGGTACTGAGGCGGTTTGGGTTCGGGCAGTGGTTTGTGGACTGGGTTCGGTTATTGTGTCAGGCGCTGGCAACGAGTGTAAGGACGAACCTATCATAATATGCGCCTATGCACATCATGAGGTAAAAACAGGCAGTGACAGATACCCAGGTTAGCCAATCAACATACAGGACAGAACACAACCAATCACCAGACAGAACACCAGAGGGGGGCTTCCAACTATAAAACACACGAGGCATCAGCACTCCGCCTCTTTCCACTGGTGAAAACTGTAGTGACAGTCAGGGTGTATATATCAGTCAGCACCTTCTACATGTAGATCAGAGCTAGCCTGGTCTAGTAAGTTAGAGTTGGTACACTTAGAGTAGTAGAGTGTCAACCCACAGCCAGTTGTGTGCATTGTTACAGAAGTTCAATAAATCGTATTGAACCAACACCTACGTTGGTGTATGCTTTACGTTCATCTGTATCCTGTTGCAGTCCGTGTTACCCCAGGGTGAATAACACGACAGAACCGGGTGAGTTTGGGATATTTTAGCCCGTATCGTGGGATGAGGCAGGGATGCCCACTCTCCCCATTGCTCTTTGCCTTGGCGATAGAGCCACTTGCATTGGCGCTTAGAGCGTCAAGGGGTTGGAAAGGGATAGTGCGGAGGTGGGGGTGGGGGGGGGCAGGTGGGATGGGGGAGGTGGAGCATCAGGGGCGAAATTCTCCCCCAACGGCGCGATGTCCGCCGACTGGCGCCAAAAACGGCGCCAATCAGACGGGCATCGCGCCGGCCCAAAGGTGCGGAATGCTCCGCATCTTTGGGGGCCGAGCCCCAACATCGAGGGGCTAGGCCGGCGCCGAAGGGATTTCAGCCCCGCCAGCTGGCGCAAATGGTGTTTGTTGCCCCGCCAGCTGGCGGAAATGGCGTTTGGTGCCCCGCCAGCTGGCGCGGAAATGCGGCGCATGCGGGGGAGCGTCAGCGGCCGCCGACAGTTTCCCGCGCATGCGCAGTGGGGAGAGTCTCTTCCGCCTCCGCCATGGTGGAGGCCGTGGCGGAGGCGGAAGGGAAAGAGTGCCCCACGGCACAGGCCTGCCCGCGGATCGGTGGGCCCCGATCGCGGGCCAGGCCACCGTGGGGCACCCCCCGGGGTCAGATCGCCCCGCGCCCCCCCCCCCCAGGACCCCGGAGCCCTCCCACGCCGCCTGGTCCCGCCGGTAAATACCAGCTTTGATTTACGCCGGCGGGACAGGCAATTAATCGGCGGGACTTCGGCCCATTCGGGCCGGAGAATTGAGCGGGGGGTCCCGCCAACCAGCGCGGCCCGATTCCCGCCCCCGCCCAATCTCCGGTACCGGAGACTTCGGCGGGGGCGGGGGCGGGATTCACGGCGGCCAACGGCCATTCTCCGACCCGGCGGGGGGTCGGAGAATGACGCCCCAGGTCTCGCTGTATGTAGACGATCTGTTGCTCTACATATCGGACCCATTGGAAAGTATTGGAGGTATCATGGGCATTTTGGTAGAATCCTCTGGGTATAAGTTAAACATGGGGAAGAGTAAGGTCTTTCCGATCCAGGCAGGGGGTGGCAGGAGAGGACAATGGGTGAGCTGCCGCTTAAGGTAGTGAGGGTGAGTGTCAAGTATCTGGGCCGTGGGGTGATGCACGATCAATTGAACAAAGACTAGAGTTGGATACAACTGAGGCTTTATTGCTCTAAGATGTGTGGCCTCCCACAGCAGCTGGCGAAATGGCTGCTGAATGGAGGACACGCATATTTATACTCCACCTACTGGGCGGAGCCAGCAGGCAGGGGCTACCGATGAACCTGTAGTACAGGTGCTTCCTTACATCACCTAATACAGGTGTAACAGTGGTTTACCACACGGGGATGGGAGCAACTACATAAAATGAATTTGGTAGCAGGTGAAGTAGCATGCTATAGACAGAGCTGAGTGATCTCATAGCCAAATGATCAGAACAAAGCTTTGTATTCCTGCCACTTGCAGTCTTGAGTGGTGGTGAACATTTAAACAACTAATGAGAGGTGATAAACG
Source organism: Scyliorhinus torazame (assembly GCF_047496885.1). Classification (NCBI taxonomy): domain Eukaryota; kingdom Metazoa; phylum Chordata; class Chondrichthyes; order Carcharhiniformes; family Scyliorhinidae; genus Scyliorhinus; species Scyliorhinus torazame. The sequence goes on along the minus strand of NC_092708.1, from coordinate 215,253,093 downwards.
CAAATTACTGTGGATGCTGGTTACAAAAACAGAAAGCACTGGACAATCTCCGCATGTCTGACAGCATCTGTGGAGAGAGAATGGAGTTAAAGTTTTGAGTCTGGATGGCTCTTTGTCAAGATGGCGGGTAGGGAAGGGGTGGGGGTGGGGGGGGGGTGGCGGGGAGACTGGTGCAGCACCATTGGGAGGGTGGGGAATTGTTGGACATCTGTGACACATTAAAAACGAGTATGACGCCTCTGTCGCTTTCTTCCTCAATGCAGCCCGACCTCCGAACCCTTAACCCATCTCTCCAGGCATCTCTCCCTCCCCGGGCACACTGTGTGTAGGTGATGGGTGTGAGCGAGCACTCAGCAGACAGGCAGGGGTCAGACTATGGCATAGACTGAGGAGCTCCAGCACTCAGCTATCTGCGGGTTATCATCACACCCCTGCCCTCGACAGTGACCCTCTGACAGTGCCGACACAGTCCCAGCACCCTGGAGTGATGTGACACAGACCCGGGGAGGGTGGGAGATGGGGGTGGGTAAGGTATCGATGTTGGACCAGGTCACGTCCTGTGTGAAGCAGGCAAGTATGAAGGCCTCCCTGGCCCTCCGGGCTCTCCGGACCCTCGCTGCTGCCTCCTGACCTGCAGCCTCTGGCTGTTCATCCCCAGGATCGTCCTCCAGCCCCTGCTGGTCCAGCTCAGCCTCACCATCCTCGTCTTCCTCCTCCTCCTCCTCAGAGGTGGGCACACGTTCCTGATTCCCAACCTTCAGCTCATCGGCCCGATGCTGCTGTGCCAGGTTGTGGAGGGCACAGCAGACCACCACAAAGTTGGCGACCCTCTGTGGCTGAACTGCAGGGCACCACCATAGCGGTCGAGGCATCGGAACCGCATTTTGAGGAGTCCGATGCACGGCTCAATGGCAGTTCGGGTGGCCACATGGGCCTCGTCTCCGCTTTGGTCTCCGGCCTCCGTACTGCATCATTAGCCAGACCCTCAGCGGGTACCCCGTATCCCCCAAGAGCCAGCCGCCCATCCTGGGGTGGTCCTCAAAGAGACCGGGGATGTCTGACTGCCCCAGGAGTAGCTGTCGTGCACACTCCCTGGGAGGTGTGCACACACGTGTATGATCTGCATGCGGTGGTCACACACAAGCTGTACGTTCAGGGAGGGGAACCCCTTCCTGTTAATGTAGGTCACTCCCAGCTGGCCCGGCGAGTGAGGCGACATGCGTGCCATCTATTACCCCCTGGACCTGGGGCATCCCGACGATGGTGGAGAATCCTGAACAGGCGCCGGAATGTGGTGACTAGGGGCCTTTCACTGTAACCTCATTTGAAGCCTACTTGTGACAATAAGCGATTTTCATTTCATTTCATTTCATTTCATCCCGCTGGCTGGGCGTCTTTCCGGGCTCGGTCCATGTCAAAGTTGATTTATTTTTCCACCCAGGCAAACAGGGCATCCGTGACCGGTTGGATGCACCTGTGAGCTGTGGCCTGCGAGATGCCACACAGGTCCCCGCTCGAGCCCTGGAATGATCCTGAGGCGTGAAGGTTCAGGGCGTTGGTGACCTTGCCGGCCACCGGGAGCGGGTATCCTCCTCCTCCACGTAGGTGCCAAATCTGCGAGGACATGGCACAGGCGCCACACCGTCCCCTTGCTGAGGTGGAGCCTCCTGTGATACGCGCTGTCATCTGTTCAAATGACCAATGATGCTTGTACATCCTGGTCCATCGCGGACATCCCCCTCTGAGTCCCTCTCTGGCCCGATGGGCGGCCGGGTCTTCAGATTGTGGGGCGGGGTCTGGCACATGGACCGCCGCCTTGAGCATCAGCAAACGCTGCTTCTGCCACCATCTCTGGTATCTGGCTGCCCGGCCTAGCAGCAGCACCACTAGGGCAAGTTCTGCGGGGTCCAAAATACCTTCCATACTGTTCAAAATCTGTAAGGGATTGGGCGAGGGTGTTAGACTGACAAACAGCGGTGGCTCCCATCCCGGGACACTGCATTCCCCCATTGATACCCCATCCCCTGGGTGTTCAGATGCGTGAGTGGTGTTGCCTCCTGCAGTGTTCAGGTAGAGTGTCCAGGCATCATGGTCTGATTGGGATGCTAGGCAATGTCTCGCACATGCTACATGGCCCACCCACCCCCAGGAATCCACTTGGGATGTGTGAAGTGCTCACTGAACAACAATTGCCAATTCCCTATCAGCAATGGTCTTCAGCTGCATGGCAAGAGGCCTCGGCAGTCGGTGGGGGTTATGGCTGGTCGGTGGGGCAGACGGGCTTCGGAAACTGTTTGGCGCCTGGCGTGTTCTTGTTTTTGGCCTCTCCCGCTATTCACTGGCCTTGTTTCTCTCAAGTGAGAGCGCAACGAGGCCAGAGAATTGCACCCAATGTCTGTCTTCAATCAATTTGATTAACTCCATGTGATGCCAAGATATGGCTGAAGACAATTGAAACAGTACTGGCTCATAACAGTACTGGCTAATAACAGTACTGGCTCATAACATTACTGGCTCATAACAGTACTGGCTCATAACAGTACTGGCTAATAACATTACTGGCTAATAACAGTACTGGCTAATAACAGTACTGGCTCATAACAGTACTGGCGAATAACAGTACTGGCTAATAACATTACTGGCTAATAACAGTACTGGCTAATAACAGTACTGGCTCATAACAGTACTGGCTCATAACAGTACTGGCTAATAACAGTTCTGGCTAATAACATTACTGGCTAATAACAGTACTGGCTCATAACATTACTGGCTCATAACAGTCCTGGCTCATAACAGTACTGGCTAATAACATTACTGGCTAATAACAGTACTGGCTAATAACAGTACTGGCTCATAACAGTACTGGCGAATAACAGTACTGGCTAATAACATTACTGGCTAATAACAGTACTGGCTAATAACAGTACTGGCTCATAACAGTACTGGCTCATAACAGTACTGGCTCATAACAGTTCTGGCTAATAACATTACTGGCTAATAACAGTACTGGCTAATAACAGTACTGGCTAATAACAGTACTGGCTCATAACAGTACTGGCTCATAACAGTACTGGCTAATAACAGTACTGGCTCATAACATTACTGGCTCATAACAGTACTGGCTAATAACAGTACTGGCTACTAACAGTACTGGCTAATAACAGGACTGGCTAATAACAGTACTGGCTAATAACAGTACTGGCTAATAACAGAACTGGCTCATAACATTACTGGCTAATAACAGTACTGGCTAATAACAGTACTGGCTAATAACAGTACTGGCTCATAACATTACTGGCTAATAACAGTACTGGCTCATAACATTACTGGCTAATAACAGTACTGGCTCATAACAGTACTGGCTAATAACAGTACTGGCTCATAACAGTACTGGCTCATAACAGTACTGGCTAATAACAGTACTGGCTAATAACAGTACTGGCTCATAACATTACTGGCTCATAACAGTACTGGCTCATAACAGTACTGGCTAATAACAGTACTGGCTAATAACAGTACTGGCTCATAACATTACTGGCTCATAACAGTACTGGCTCATAACAGTACTGACTAATAACAGTACTGGCTAATAACAGTACTGGCTAATAGCAGTACTGTCTCATAACATTACTGGCTAATAACAGTACTGGCTCATAACAGTAGTGGCTCATAACATTACTGGCTAATAACAGTGCTGGCTAATAACAGTACTGGCTCATAACAGTACTGGCTAATAACAGTACTGGCTAATAACAGTACTGGCTAATAACAGTACTGGCTCATAACAGTACTGGCTCATAACAGTACTGGCTAATAACAGTACTGGCTAATAACAGTACTGGCTAATAACAGTACTGGCTCATAACAGTACTGGCTCATAACATTACTGGCTAATAACAGTACTGGCTCATAACAGTACTGGTTCATAACAGTACTGGCTAATAACAGTACTGGCTCCTAACATTACTGGCTAATAACAGTACTGGCTAATAACACAACTGGCTCATAACAGTACTGGCTAATAACAGTACTGGCTCATAACAGTACTGGCTAATAACAGTACTGGCTAATAACAGTACTGGCTAATAACAGTACTGGCTAATAACAGTACTGGCTCATAACATTACTGGCTAATAACAGTACTGGCTAATAACAGTACTAGTTAATAACTGTACTGGCTAATAACAGTACTGGCTCATAACATTACTGGCTAATAACAGTACTGGCTAATAACAGTACTGGCTCATAACAGTACTGGCTAATAACAGTACTGGCTCATAACAGTACTGGCTAATAACAGTACTGGCTTATAACAGTACTGGCTCATAACAGTACTGGCTCATAACATTACTGGCTAATAACAGTACTGGCTAATAACAGTACTGGCTAATAACAGTCCTGGCTCATAACAGTACTGGCTCATAACATTACTGGCTAATAACAGTACTGGCTAATAACAGTACTGACTAATAACAGTACTGGCTCATAACAGCACTGGCTCATAACAGTACTGCCTCATAACATTACTGGCTAATAACAGTACTGGCTCATAACAGTACTGGCTCATAACATTACTGGCTTATAACAGTACTGGCTAATAACAGTACTGGCTAATAACAGTACTGGCTCATAACAGTACTGGCTCATAACAGTACTGTCTCATAACATTACTGGCTAATAACAGTGCTGGCTCATAACAGTACTGGCTCATAACAGTACTGGCTAATAACAGTACTGGCTCATAACAGTACTGGCTAATAACAGTACTGGCTAATAACAGTACTGGCTCATAACAGTACTGGCTCATAACAGTACTGGCTCATAACATTGCTGGCTAATAACAGTACTGGCTAATAACAGTACTGGCTCATAACATTACTGGCTAATAACAGTACTGGCTAATAACAGTACTGGTTAATAACAGTACTGGCTAATAACAGTACTGGCTCATAACATTACTGGCTAATAACAGTACGGGCTAATAACAGTACTGGCTCATAACAGTACTGGCTCATAACAGTACCGGTCTCATAACAGTACTGGCTAATAACAGTACTGGCTCCTAACATTACTGGCTAATAACATTACTGGTTAATAACAGTACTGGCTAATAACAGTACTGGCTCGTAACAGTACTGGCTCATAACATTACTGGCTAATAACAGGACTGGCTAATAGCAGTACTGGCTAATAACAGTACTGGTTCATCACATTACTGGCTGAGAACAGTACTGGCTCATAACAGTACTGGCTAATAACTGGCTAATAACAGTACTGGCTAATAACAGTACTGGCTCATAACAGTACTGGCTCATAACATTACTGGCTCATAACATTGCTGGCTAATAACAGTACTGGCTAATAACAGTACTGGCTAATAACAGTACTGGCTCATAACAGTACTGGCTCATAACAGGACTGGCTAATAACAGTACTGGCTAATAACAGTACTGGCTAATAACAGTACTGGCTCATAACAGTACTGGCTAATAACAGTACTGGCTAATAACAGTACTGGCTAATAACAGTACTGGCTAATAACAGTACTGGCTCATAACAGTACTGGCTAATAACAGTACTGGCTCATAACAGTACTGGCTCATAACATTACTGGCTCATAACAGTACTGGCTAATAACTGGCTAATAACAGTACTGGCTAATAACAGTACTGGCTCATAACAGTACTGGCTCATAACATTACTGGCTCATAACATTACTGGCTAATAACAGTACTGGCTAATAACAGTACTGGCTAATAACAGTACTGGCTCATAACAGTACTGGCTCATAACAGTACTGGCTAATAACAGTACTGGCTAATAACAGTACTGGCTAATAACAGTACTGGCTCATAACAGTACTGGCTAATAACAGTACTGGCAAATAACAGTACTGGCTAATAACAGTACTGGCTCATAACAGTACTGGCTAATAACAGTACTGGCTAATAACAGTACTGGCTCATAACAGTACTGGCTAATAACAGTACTGGCTAATAACAGTACTGGCTCATAACATTACTGGCTAATAACAGTACTGGCTCATAACTGTACTGGCTCATAACAGTACTGGCTAATAACAGTACTGGCTAATAACATTACTGGCTAATAACAGTACTGGCTCATAACAGTACTGGCTCATAACAGTACTGGCTAATAACTATACTGGCTCATAACAGTACTGGCTCATAACAGTACTGGCTAATAACAGTACTGGCTCATAACAGTACTGGCTCATAACAGTACTGGCTCATAACATTACTGGCTAATAACAGTACTGGCTAATAACAGTACTGGCTAATAACAGTACTGGCTCATAACAGTACTGGCTCATAACATTACTGGCTAATAACAGTACTGGCTAATAACAGTACTGACTAATAACAGTACTGGCTCATAACAGCACTGGCTCATAACAGTACTGCCTCATAACATTACTGGCTAATAACAGTACTGGCTCATAACAGTACTGGCTCATAACATTGCTGGCTAATAACAGTACTGGCTAATAACAGTACTGGCTAATAACAGTACTGGCTCATAACAGTACTGGCTCATAACAGTACTGTCTCATAACATTACTGGCTAATAACAGTGCTGGCTCATAACAGTACTGGCTCATAACAGTACTGGCTCATAACAGTACTGGCTAATAACAGTACTGGCTCATAACAGTACTGGCTCATAACATTACTGGCTAATAACAGTACTGGCTAATAACAGTACTGGCTCATAACAGTACTGGCTCATAACAGTAGTGGCTCATAACATTGCTGGCTAATAACAGTATTGGCTAATAACAGTACTGGCTAATAACAGTACTGGCTCATAACAGTACTGGCTCAGAACATTACTGGCTAATAAATGTACTGGCTAATAACAGTACTGGCTCATAACAGTACTGGCTGATAACATTACGGGCTAATAACAGTACTGGCTAATAACAGTACTGGCTCATAACAGTACTGGCTCATAACAGTACTGGCTCATAACATTACTGGCTAATAACAGTACTGGCTAATAACAGTACTGGCAAATAACAGTACTGGCTAATAACAGTACTGGCTAATAACAGTACTGGCTCATAACAGTACTGGCTAATAACAGTACTGGCTCATAACAGTACTGGCTAATAACAGTACTGGCTAATAACAGTACTGGCTAATAACAGTACTGGCTAATAACAGTACTGGCTCATAACATTACTGGCTAATAACAGTACTGGCTAATAACAGTACTGGTTAATAACAGTACTGGCTAATAACAGTACTGGCTCATAACATTACTGGCTAATAACAGTACTGGCTAATAACAGTACTGGCTCATAACAGTACTGGCTAATAACAGTACTGGCTCATAACAGTACTGGCTAATAACAGTACTGGCTCAGAACAGTACTGGCTCATAACAGTACTGGCTCATAACATTACTGGCTAATAACAGTACTGGCTAATAACAGTACTGGCTAATAACAGTCCTGGCTCATAACAGTACTGGCTCATAACATTACTGGCTAATAACAGTACTGGCTAATAACAGTACTGACTAATAACAGTACTGGCTCATAACAGCACTGGCTCATAACAGTACTGCCTCATAACATTACTGGCTAATAACAGTACTGGCTCATAACAGTACTGGCTCATAACATTACTGGCTAATAACAGTACTGGCTAATAACAGTACTGGCTAATAACAGTACTGGCTCATAACAGTACTGGCTCATAACAGTACTGTCTCATAACATTACTGGCTAATAACAGTGCTGGCTCATAACAGTACTGGCTCATAACAGTACTGGCTCATAACAGTACTGGCTCATAACAGTACTGGCTAATAACAGTACTGGCTAATAACAGTACTGGCTCACAACAGTACTGGCTCACAACAGTACTGGCTCATAACAGTACTGGCTCATAACATTGCTGGCTAATAACAGTACTGGCTAATAACCGTACTGGCTAATAACAGTACTGGCTCATAACAGTACTGGCTCAGAACATTAACGGCTAATAACAGTACTGGCTAATAACAGTACTGGCCCATAACAGTACTGGCTAATAACATTACGGGCTAATAACAGTACTGGCTAATAACAGTACTGGCTCATAACAGTACTGGCTCATAACAGTACTGGCTCATAACATTACTGGCTAATAACAGTACTGGCTAATAACAGTACTGGCAAATAACAGTACTGGCTAATAACAGTACTGGCTAATAACAGTACTGTCTAATAACAGTACTGGCTCATAACAGTACTGGCTAATAACAGTACAGGCTCATAACAGTACTGGCTAATAACAGTACTGGCTAATAACAGTACTGGCTAATAACAGTACTGGCTCATAACATTACTGGCTAATAACAGTACTGGCTAATAACAGTACTGGTTAATAACAGTACTGGCTAATAACAGTACTGGCTCATAACATTACTGGCTAATAACAGTACTGGCTAATAACAGTACTGGCTCATAACAGTACTGGCTCATAACAGTACCGGTCTCATAACAGTACTGGCTAATAACAGTACTGGCTCCTAACATTACTGGCTAATAACATTACTGGTTAATAACAGTACTGGCTAATAACAGTACTGGCTGATAACAGTACTGGCTCATAACATTACTGGCTAATAACAGTACTGGCTAATAGCAGTACTGGCTAATAACAGTACTGGTTCATCACATTACTGGCTGATAACAGTACTGGCTCATAACAGTACTGGCTCATAACAGTACTGGCTAATAACAGTACTGGCTAATAACAGGACTGGCTAATAACAGTACTGGCTCATAACAGTACTGGCTCATAACAGTACTGGCTCGTAACAGTACTGGCTAATAACAGTACTGGCTAATAACATTACTGGCTAATAACAGTACTGGCTCATAACAGTACTGGCTCAGAACATTACTGGCTAATAACAGTACTGGCTAATAACAGTACTGGCTAGTAACAGTACTGGGTAATAACAGTACTGGCTCATAACATTACTGGCTAATGACAGTACTGGCGAATAACAGTACTGGCTCATAACAGTACTGGCTAATAACAGTACTGACTCATAACAGTACTGGCTCATAACATTACTGTCTAATAACAGTACTGGCTCATAACAGTACTGGCTCATAACAGTACTGGCTCATAACATTACTGGCTAATAACAGTACTGGCTAATAACAGTACTGGCAAATAACAGTACTGGCTCATAAGAGTACTGGTGAATAACATTACTGGCTAATAACAGTACTGGCTAATAACAGAACTGGCTAATAACAGTACTGGCTAATAATAGTGCTGGCTCATAACAATACTGGCTAATAACAGTACTGGCTAATAACAGTACTGGCTCATAACAGTACTGGCTATTAACAGTACTGGCTCATAACATTATTGGCTAATAACAGTACTGTCTAATAACAGTACTAGCTAATAACAGTACTGGCTACTAACAGTACTGGCTAATAACAGTACTGGCTCATAACATTACTGGCTAATAACAGTACTGGCAAATAACAGTACTGGCTCATAACAGTACTGGTGAATAACATTACTGGCTAATAACAGTACTGGCTAATAACAGAACTGGCTAATAACAGTACTGGCTAATAACAGTACTGGCTCATAACAGTACTGGCTAATAACAGTACTGGCTAATAACAGTACTGGCTCATAACAGTACTGGCTATTAACAGTACTGGCTCATAACATTATTGGCTAATAACAGTACTGTCTAATAACAGTACTAGCTAATAACAGTACTGGCTACTAACAGTACTGGCTAATAACAGTACTGGCTCATAACATTACTGGCTAATAACAGTACATGCTCATAACAGTACTGGCTCATAACAGTACTGGCTCATAACAGTACTGTCGAATAACAGTACTGGCTAATAACAGTACTGGCTCATACCATTACTGGCTAATAACAGTACTGGCTAATAACAGAACTGGCTCATAACATTACTGGCTAATAACAGTACTGGCTAATAACAGTACTGGCTAATAACAGTACTGGCTCATAACATTACTGGCTAATAACAGTACTGGCTCATAACATTACTGGCTAATAACAGTACTGGCTCATAACAGTACTGGTTCATAACATTACTGGCTAATAACAGTACTGGCTCATAACAGTACTGGCTAATAACAGTCCTGGCTCATAACAGTACTGGCTAATAGCAGTACTGTCTCATAACATTAATTGCTAATAACAGTACTGGCTCATAACAGTAGTGGCTCATAACATTACTGGCTAATAAGAGTACTGGCTAATAACAGTACTGGCTCATAACAGTACTGGCTAATAACAGTACTGGCTAATAACAGCACTGGCTAATAACAGTACTGGCTAATAACAGTACTGGCTCATAAAAGAACTGGCTCATAACAGTACTGGCTCATAACATTACAGGCTAATAACAGTACTGGCTAATAACAGTACTGGCTAATAACAGTACGGGCTCATAACAGTACTAGCTCATAACATTATTGGCTAATAACAGTACTGGCTCATAACAGTACTGGCTAATAACAGTACTGGCTCCTAACATTACTGGCTAATAACATTACTGGCTAATAACAGTACTGGCTAATAATAGTACTGGCTCATAACAGTAATGGCTCATAACATTACTGGCTAATAACAGTACTGGCTAATAGCAGTACTGGCTAATAACAGTACTGGCTCATCACATTACTGGCTAATAACAGTACTGGCTCATAACAGTACTGGCTCATAACAGTACTGGCTAATAACAGTACTGGCTAATAACAGTACTGGCTAATAGCAGTACTGGCTCATAACATTACTGGCTCATAACATTACTGGCTAATAACAGTACTGGCTCATAACATTACTGACTCATAACAGTACTGGCTCATAACAGTACTGGCTCATAACAGTACTGGCTAATAACAGTACTGGCTCATAAAATTACTGGCTAATAACAGTACTGGCTCATAACAGTACTGGCTCATAACATTACTGGCTCATAACAGTACTGGCTCATAACAGTACTGGCTCATAACATTACTGGCTAATAACAGTACTGGCTAATAACAGTACTGGCTCATAACAGTACTGGCTCATAACAGTACTGGCTAATAACAGTACTGGCTAATAACATTACTGGCTAATAACAGTACTGGCTAATAACAGTACTGGCTAATAACAGTACTGGCTCATAACAGTACTGGCTCATAACAGTACTGGCTAATAACAGTACTGGCTAATAACAGTACTGGCTAATAACAGTACTGGTTCATAACAGTACTGGCTCATAACAGTACTGGCTCATAACATTACTGGCTCATAACATTACTGGCTAATAACAGTACTGGCTAATAACAGTACTGGCTCATAACATTACTGACTAATAACAGTACTGGCTAATAACAGTACTGGCTCATAACAGTACTGGCTCATAACATTACTGGCTCATAACAGTACTGGCTCATAACAGTACTGGCTAATAACAGTGCTGGCTAATAACATTACTGGCTAATAACAGTACTGGCTAATAACAGTACTGGCTCATAACAGTACTGGCTAATAACAGTACTGGCTAATAACATTACTGGCTAATAACAGTACTGGCTAATAACTGTACTGGCCCATAACAGTACTGGCTCATAACAGTACTGGCTCATAACAGTACTGGCTAATAACAGTACTGGCTAATAACATTGCTGGCTAATAACAGTACTGGCTAATAACAGTACTGGCTCATAACAGTACTGGCTCATAACAGTACTGGCTCATAACAGTACTGGCTAATAACAGTACTGGCTCATAACATTACTGGCTCATAACAGTACTGGCTAATAACAGTACTGGCTCATAACAGTACTGGCTAATAACAGTACTGGCTAATAACAGTACTGGCTAATAACAGTACTGGCTAATAACAGTACTGGCCCATAACATTACTGGCTAATAACAGTACTGGCTAATAACAGTACTGGTTAATAACTGTACTGGCTAATAACAGTACTGGGTCATAACATTACTGGCTAATAACAGTACTGGCTAATAACTGTACTGGCTCATAACAGTACTGGCTAATAACAGTACTGGCTCATAACAGTACTGGCTAATAACAGTACTGGCTTATAACAGTACTGGCTCATAACAGTACTGGCTCATAACATTACTGGCTAATAACAGTACTGGCTAATAACAGTACTGGCTAATAACAGTCCTGGCTTATAACAGTACTGGCTCATAACATTACTGGCTAATAACAGTACTGGCTAATAACAGTACTGACTAATAACAGTACTGGCTCATAACAGCACTGGCTCATAACAGTACTGCCTCATAACATTACTGGCTAATAACAGTACTGGCTCATAACAGTACTGGCTCATAACATTACTGGCTTATAACAGTACTGGCTAATAACAGTACTGGCTAATAACAGTACTGGCTCATAACAGTACTGGCTCATAACAGTACTGTCTCATAACATTACTGGCTAATAACAGTGCTGGCTCATAACAGTACTGGCTCATAACAGTACTGGCTAATAACAGTACTGGCTCATAACAGTACTGGCTAATAACAGTACTGGCTAATAACAGTACTGGCTCATAACAGTACTGGCTCATAACAGTACTGGCTCATAACATTGCTGGCTAATAACAGTACTGGCTAATAACAGTACTGGCTCATAACATTACTGGCTAATAACAGTACTGGCTAATAACAGTACTGGTTAATAACAGTACTGGCTAATAACAGTACTGGCTCATAACATTACTGGCTAATAACAGTACTGGCTAATAACAGTACTGGCTCATAACAGTACTGGCTCATAACAGTACCGGTCTCATAACAGTACTGGCTAATAACAGTACTGGCTCCTAACATTACTGGCTAATAACATTACTGGTTAATAACAGTACTGGCAAATAACAGTACTGGCTCGTAACAGTACTGGCTCATAACATTACTGGCTAATAACAGGACTGGCTAATAGCAGTACTGGCTAATAACAGTACTGGTTCATCACATTACTGGCTGAGAACAGTACTGGCTCATAACAGTACTGGCTAATAACTGGCTAATAACAGTACTGGCTAATAACAGTACTGGCTCATAACAGTACTGGCTCATAACATTACTGGCTCATAACATTGCTGGCTAATAACAGTACTGGCTAATAACAGTACTGGCTAATAACAGTACTGGCTCATAACAGTACTGGCTAATAACAGGACTGGCTAATAACAGTACTGGCTAATAACAGTACTGGCTAATAACAGTACTGGCTAATAACAGTACTGGCTAATAACAGTACTGGCTAATAACAGTACTGGCTCATAACAGTACTGGCTAATAACAGTACTGGCTCATAACAGTACTGGCTCATAACATTACTGGCTCATAACAGTACTGGCTAATAACTGGCTAATAACAGTACTGGCTAATAACAGTACTGGCTCATAACAGTACTGGCTGATAACATTACTGGCTCATAACATTACTGGCTAATAACAGTACTGGCTAATAACAGTACTGGCTAATAACAGTACTGGCTCATAACAGTACTGGCTCATAACAGTACTGGCTAATAACAGTACTGGCTAATAACAGTACTGGCTAATAACAGTACTGGCTCATAACAGTACTGGCTAATAACAGTACTGGCAAATAACAGTACTGGCTAATAACAGTACTGGCTCATAACAGTACTGGCTAATAACAGTACTGGCTAATAAGAGTACTGGCTCATAACAGTACTGGCTAATAACAGTACTGGCTAATAACAGTACTGGCTCATAACATTACTGGCTAATAACAGTACTGGCTCATAACTGTACTGGCTCATAACAGTACTGGCTAATAACAGTACTGGCTAATAACATTACTGTCTAATAACAGTACTGGCTCATAATAGTACTGGCTCATAAGATTACTGGCTCATAACAGTACTGGCTCATAACAGTACTGGCTCCTAACAGTACTGGCTAATAACAGTACTGGCTAATAACAGTACTGGCTAATAACAGTACTGGCTCATAACAGTACTGGCTCATAACAGTACTGGCTAATAACTATACTGGCTCATAACAGTACTGGCTCATAACAGTACTGGCTAATAACAGTACTGGCTCATAACAGTACTGGCTCATAACAGTACTGGCTCATAACATTACTGGCTAATAACAGTACTGGCTAATAACAGTACTGGCTAATAACAGTACTGGCTCATAACAGTACTGGCTCATAACATTACTGGCTAATAACAGTACTGGCTAATAACAGTACTGACTAATAACAGTACTGGCTCATAACAGCACTGGCTCATAACAGTACTGCCTCATAACATTACTGGCTAATAACAGTACTGGCTCATAACAGTACTGGCTCATAACATTGCTGGCTAATAACAGTACTGGCTAATAACAGTACTGGCTAATAACAGTACTGGCTCATAACAGTACTGGCTCATAACAGTACTGTCTCATAACATTACTGGCTAATAACAGTGCTGGCTCATAACAGTACTGGCTCATAACAGTACTGGCTCATAACAGTACTGGCTAATAACAGTACTGGCTCATAACAGTACTGGCTCATAACATTACTGGCTAATAACAGTACTGGCTAATAACAGTACTGGCTCATAACAGTACTGGCTCATAACAGTAGTGGCTCATAACATTGCTGGCTAATTACAGTATTGGCTAATAACAGTACTGGCTAATAACAGTACTGGCTCATAACAGTACTGGCTCAGAACATTACTGGCTAATAAATGAACTGGCTAATAACAGTACTGGCTCATAACAGTACTGGCTAATAACATTACGGGCTAATAACAGTACTGGCTAATAACAGTACTGGCTCATAACAGTACTGGCTCATAACAGTACTGGCTCATAACATTACTGGCTAATAACAGTACTGGCTAATAACAGTACTGGCAAATAACAGTACTGGCTAATAACAGTACTGGCTAATAACAGTACTGGCTCATAACAGTACTGGCTAATAACAGTACTGGCTCATAACAGTACTGGCTAATAACAGTACTGGCTAATAACAGTACTGGCTAATAACAGTACTGGCTAATAACAGTACTGGCTCATAACATTACTGGCTAATAACAGTACTGGCTAATAACAGTACTGGTTAATAACAGTACTGGCTAATAACAGTACTGGCTCATAACATTACTGGCTAATAACAGTACTGGCTAATAACAGTACTGGCTCATAACAGTACTGGCTAATAAAAGTACTGGCTCATAACAGTACTGGCTAATAACAGTACTGGCTCAGAACAGTACTGGCTCATAACAGTACTGGCTCATAACATTACTGGCTAATAACAGTACTGGCTAATAACAGTACTGGCTAATAACAGTCCTGGCTCATAACAGTACTGGCTCATAACATTACTGGCTAATAACAGTACTGGCTAATAACAGTACTGACTAATAACAGTACTGGCTCATAACAGCACTGGCTCATAACAGTACTGCCTCATAACATTACTGGCTAATAACAGTACTGGCTCATAACAGTACTGGCTCATAACATTACTGGCTAATAACAGTACTGGCTAATAACAGTACTGGCTAATAACAGTACTGGCTCATAACAGTACTGGCTCATAACAGTACTGTCTCATAACATTACTGGCTAATAACAGTGCTGGCTCATAACAGTACTGGCTCATAACAGTACTGGCTCATAACAGTACTGGCTAATAACAGTACTGGCTAATAACAGTACTGGCTCATAACAGTACTGGCTCATAACAGTACAGGCTCATAACATTGCTGGCTAATAACAGTACTGGCTAATAACCGTACTGGCTAATAACAGTACTGGCTCATAACAGTACTGGCTCAGAACATTAACGGCTAATAACAGTACTGGCTAATAACAGTACTGGCCCATAACAGTACTGGCTAATAACATTACGGGCTAATAACAGTACTGGCTAATAACAGTATTGGCTCATAACAGTACTGGCTCATAACAGTACTGGCTCATAACATTACTGGCTAATAACAGTACTGGCTAATAACAGTACTGGCAAATAACAGTACTGGCTAATAACAGTACTGGCTAATAACAGTACTGGCTAATAACAGTACTGGCTCATAACAGTACTGGCTAATAACAGTACAGGCTCATAACAGTACTGGCTAATAACAGTACTGGCTAATAACAGTACTGGCTAATAACAGTACTGGCTCATAACATTACTGGCTAATAACAGTACTGGCTAATAACAGTACTGGTTAATAACAGTACTGGCTAATAACAGTACTGGCTCATAACATTACTGGCTAATAACAGTACTGGCTAATAACAGTACTGGCTCATAACAGTACCGGTCTCATAACAGTACTGGCTAATAACAGTACTGGCTCCTAACATTACTGGCTAATAACATTACTGGTTAATAACAGTACTGGCTAATAACAGTACTGGCTGATAACAGTACTGGCTCATAACATTACTGGCTAATAACAGTACTGGCTAATAGCAGTACTGGCTAATAACAGTACTGGTTCATCACATTACTGGCTGATAACAGTACTGGCTCATAACAGTACTGGCTCATAACAGTACTGGCTAATAACAGTACTGGCTAATAACAGGACTGGCTAATAACAGTACTGGCTCATAACAGTACTGGCTCATAACAGTACTGGCTCGTAACAGTACTGGCTAATAACAGTACTGGCTAATAACATTACTGGCTAATAACAGTACTGGCTCATAACAGTACTGGCTCAGAACATTACTGGCTAATAACAGTACTGGCTAATAACAGTACTGGCTAGTAACAGTACTGGGTAATAACAGTACTGGCTCATAACATTACTGGCTAATGACAGTACTGGCGAATAACAGTACTGGCTCATAACAGTACTGGCTAATAACAGTACTGGCTCATAACAGTACTGGCTCATAACATTACTGGCTAATAACAGTACTGGCTCATAACAGTACTGGCTCATAACATTACTGGCTAATAACAGTACTGGCTGATAACAGTACTGGCAAATAACAGTACTGGCTCATAAGAGTACTGGTGAATAACATTACTGGCTAACAACAGTACTGGCTAATAACAGAACTGGCTAATAACAGTACTGGCTAATAACAGTACTGGCTCATAACAGTACTGGCTAATAACAGTACTGGCTAATAACAGTACTGGCTCATAACAGTACTGGCTATTAACAGTACTGGCTCATAACATTATTGGCTAATAACAGTACTGTCTAATAACAGTACTAGCTAATAACAGTACTGGCTACTAACAGTACTGGCTAATAACAGTACTGGCTCATAACATTACTGGCTAATAACAGTACTGGCAAATAACAGTACTGGCTCATACCAGTACTGGTGAATAACATTACTGGCTAATAACAGTACTGGCTAATAACAGAACTGGCTAATAACAGTACTGGCTAATAACAGTACTGGCTCATAACAGTACTGGCTAATAACAGTACTGGCTAATAACAGTACTGGCTCATAACAGTACTGGCTATTAACAGTACTGGCTCATAACATTATTGGCTAATAACAGTACTGTCTAATAACAGTACTAGCTAATAACAGTACTGGCTACTAACAGTACTGGCTAATAACAGTACTGGCTCATAACATTACTGGCTAATAACAGTACATGCTCATAACAGTACTGGCTCATAACAGTACTGGCTCATAACAGTACTGTCGAATAACAGTACTGGCTAATAACAGTACTGGCTCATACCATTACTGGCTAATAACAGTACTGGCTAATAACAGAACTGGCTCATAACATTATTGGCTAATAACAGTACTGGCTAATAACAGTACTGGCTAATAACAGTACTGGCTCATAACATTACTGGCTAATAACAGTACTGGCTCATAACATTACTGGCTAATAACAGTACTGGCTCATAACAGTACTGGTTCATAACATTACTGGCTAATAACAGTACTGGCTCATAACAGTACTGGCTAATAACAGTCCTGGCTCATAACAGTACTGGCTAATAGCAGTACTGTCTCATAACATTAATTGCTAATAACAGTACTGGCTCATAACAGTAGTGGCTCATAACATTACTGGCTAATAAGAGTACTGGCTAATAACAGTACTGGCTCATAACAGTACTGGCTAATAACAGTACTGGCTAATAACAGCACTGGCTAATAACAGTACTGGCTAATAACAGCACTGGCTCATAAAAGAACTGGCTCATAACAGTACTGGCTCATAACATTACAGGCTAATAACAGTACTGGCTAATAACAGTACTGGCTAATAACAGTACTGGCTCATAACAGTACTAGCTCATAACATTATTGGCTAATAACAGTACTGGCTCATAACAGTACTGGCTAATAACAGTACTGGCTCCTAACATTACTGGCTAATAACATTACTGGCTAATAACAGTACTGGCTAATAATAGTACTGGCTCATAACAGTAATGGCTCATAACATTACTGGCTAATAACAGTACTGGCTAATAGCAGTACTGGCTAATAACAGTACTGGCTCATCACATTACTGGCTAATAACAGTACTGGCTCATAACAGTACTGGCTCATAACAGTACTGGCTAATAACAGTACTGGCTAATAACAGTACTGGCTAATAGCAGTACTGGCTCATAACATTACTGGCTCATAACATTACTGGCTAATAACAGTACTGGCTCATAACATTACTGACTCATAACAGTACTGGCTCATAACAGTACTGGCTAATAACAGTACTGGCTCATAAAATTACTGGCTAATAACAGTACTGGCTCATAACAGTACTGGCTCATAACATTACTGGCTCATAACAGTACTGGCTCATAACAGTACTGGCTCATAACATTACTGGCTAATAACAGTACTGGCTAATAACAGTACTGGCTCATAACAGTACTGGCTCATAACAGTACTGGCTAATAACAGTACTGGCTAATAACATTACTGGCTAATAACAGTACTGGCTAATAACAGTACTGGCTCATAACAGTACTGGCTCATAACAGTACTGGCTAATAACAGTACTGGCTAATAACAGTACTGGCTAATAACAGTACTGGTTCATAACAGTACTGGCTCATAACAGTAATGGCTCATAACATTACTGGCTCATAACATTACTGGCTAATAACAGTACTGGCTAATAACAGTACTGGCTCATAACATTACTGACTAATAACAGTACTGGCTAATAACAGTACTGGCTCATAACAGTACTGGCTCATAACATTACTGGCTCATAACAGTACTGGCTCATAACAGTACTGGCTAATAACAGTGCTGGCTAATAACATTACTGGCTAATAACAGTACTGGCTAACAACAGTACTGGCTCATAACAGTACTGGCTAATAACAGTACTGGCTAATAACATTACTGGCTAATAACAGTACTGGCTAATAACTGTACTGGCCCATAACAGTACTGGCTCATAACAGTACTGGCTCATAACAGTACTGGCTAATAACAGTACTGGCTAATAACATTACTGGCTAATAACAGTACTGGCTAATAACAGTACTGGCTCATAACAGTACTGGCTCATAACAGTACTGGCTCATAACAGTACTGGCTAATAACAGTACTGGCTCATAACATTACTGGCTCATAACAGTACTGGCTAATAACAGTACTGGCTAATAACAGTACTGGCTACTAACAGTACTGGCTAATAACAGTACTGGCTAATAACAGTACTGGCTACTAACAGTACTGGCTAATAACAGTACTGGCTAATAACAGTACTGGCTACTAACAGTACTGGCTAATAACAGTACTGGCTAATAGCAGTACTGGCTAATAACAGTACTGTCTCATAACAGTACTGGCTAATAACAGTACTGGCTAATAACATTACTGGCTAATAACAGTACTGGCTCATAACAGTACTGGCTCATAACAGTACTGGCTCATAACATTACTGGCTAATAACAGTACTGGCTAATAACAGTACTGGCAAATAACAGTACTGGCTCATAACAGTACTGGTGAATAACATTACTGGCTAATAACAGTACTGGCTAATAACAGAACTGGCTAATAACAGTACTGGCTAATAACAGTACTGGCTCATAACAGTACTGGCTAATAACAGTACTGGCTAATAACAGTACTGGCTCATAACAGTACTGGCTAATAACAGTATTGGCTCATAACATTATTGGCTAATAACAGTACTGTCTAATAACAGTACTAGCTAATAACAGTACTGGCTACTAACAGTACTGGCTAATAACAGTACTGGCTCATAACATTACTGGCTAATAACAGTACATGCTCATAACAGTACTGGCTAATAAAAGTACTGGCTAATAACAGTACTGGCTAATAACAGTACTGGCTAATAACAGTACTGGCTCATAACAGTACTGGCTCATAACAGTACTGTCGAATAACAGTACTGGCTAATAACAGTACTGGCTCATACCATTACTGGCTAATAACAGTACTGGCTAATAACAGAACTGGCTCATAACATTACTGGCTAATAACAGTACTGGCTAATAACAGTACTGGCTAATAACAGTACTGGCTCATAACATTACTGGCTAATAACAGTACTGGCTCATAACATTACTGGCTAATAACAGTACTGGCTCATAACAGTACTGGTTCATAACATTACTGGCTAATAACAGTACTGGCTCATAACAGTACTGGCTAATAACAGTCCTGGCTCATAACAGTACTGGCTAATAGCAGTACTGTCTCATAACATTAATTGCTAATAACAGTACTGGCTCATAACAGTAGTGGCTCATAACATTACTGGCTAATAAGAGTACTGGCTAATAACAGTACTGGCTCATAACAGTACTGGCTAATAACAGTACTGGCTAATAACAGCACTGGCTAATAACAGTACTGGCTAATAACAGTACTGGCTCATAAAAGAACTGGCTCATTACAGTACTGGCTCATAACATTACAGGCTAATAACAGTACTGGCTAATAACAGTACTGGCTAATAACAGTACTGGCTCATAACAGTACTAGCTCATAACATTATTGGCTAATAACAGTACTGGCTCATAACAGTACTGGATAATAACAGTACTGGCTCCTAACATTACTGGCTAATAACATTACTGGCTAATAACAGTACTGGCTAATAATTGTACTGGCTCATAACAGTACTGGCTCATAACATTACTGGCTAATAACAGTACTGGCTAATAGCAGTACTGGCTAATAACATTACTGGCTCATCACATTACTGGCTAATAACAGTACTGGCTCATAACAGTACTGGCTCATAACAGTACTGGCTAATAACAGTACTGGCTAATAACAGTACTGACTAATAGCAGTACTGGCTCATAACATTACTGGCTCATAACATTACTGGCTAATAACAATACTGGCTCAGAACATTACTGACTCATAACAGTACTGGCTCATAACTGTACTGGCTCATAACAGTACAGTCTCATAACAGTACTGGCTAATAACAGTACTGGCTCATAAAATTACTGGCTAATAACAGTACTGGCTCATAACAGTACTGGCTCATAACATTACTGGCTCATAACAGTACTGGCTCATAACAGTACTGGCTCATAACATTACTGGCTAATAACAGTACTGGCTAATAACAGTACTGGCTCATAACAGTACTGGCTCATAACAGTACTGGCTAATAACAGTACTGGCTAATAACATTACTGGCTAATAACAGTACTGGCTAATAACAGTACTGGCTAATAACAGTACTGGCTCATAACAGTACTGGCTCATAACAGTACTGGCTAATAACAGTACTGGCTAATAACAGTACTGGCTAATAACAGTACTGGTTCATAACAGTACTGGCTCATAACAGTACTGGCTCATAACATTACTGGCTCATAACATTACTGGCTAATAACAGTACTGGCTAATAACAGTACTGGCTCATAACATTACTGACTAATAACAGTACTGGCTAATAACAGTACTGGCTCATAACAGTACTGGCTCATAACAGTACTGGCTCATAACAGTACTGGCTAATAACAGTGCTGGCTAATAACATTACTGGCTAATAACAGTACTGGCTAATAACAGTACTGGCTCATAACAGTACTGGCTAATAACAGTACTGGCTAATAACATTACTGGCTAATAACAGTACTGGCTAATAACTGTACTGGCCCATAACAGTACTGGCTCATAACAGTACTGGCTCATAACAGTACTGGCTAATAACAGTACTGGCTAATAACATTACTGGCTAATAACAGTACTGGCTAATAACAGTACTGGCTCATAACAGTGCTGGCTCATAACAGTACTGGCTCATAACAGTACTGGCTAATAACAGTACTGGCTCATAACATTACTGGCTCATAACAGTACTGGCTAATAACAGTACTGGCTAATAACAGTACTGGCTACTAACAGTACTGGCTAATAACAGTACTGGCTAATAACAGTACTGGCTACTAACAGTACTGGCTAATAACAGTACTGGCTAATAACAGTACTGGCTAATAACAGTACTGGCTCATAACAGTACTGGCTAATAACAGTACTGGCTAATAACAGTACTGGCTAATAACATTACTGGCTCATAACAGTACTGGCTAATAACAGTACTGGTTAATAACAGTACTGGCTAATAACAGTACTGGCTCATAACATTACTGGCTAATAACAGTACTGGCTAATTACAGTACTGGCTCATAACAGTACTGGCTAATAACAGTACTGGCTCATAACATTACTGGCTCATAACATTACTGGCTCATAACAGTACTGGCTCATAACATTACTGGCTCATAACAGTACTGGCTAATAACAGTACTGGCTAATAACAGTACTGGCTCAGAACAGTACTGGCTAATAACAGTACTGGCTCATAACAGTACTGGCTCATAACAGTACTCGCTCATAACAGTACTGGCTAATAACATTACTGGCTAATAACAGTACTGGCTCATAACAGTACTGGCTAATAACAGTACTGGCTAATAACAGTACTGGCTCATAACATTACTGGCGAATAACAGTACTGGCTAATAACAGAACTGGCTCATAACATTACTGGCTAATAACAGTACTGGCTAATAACAGTACTGCCAATAACAGTACTGGCTCATAACATTACTGGCTAATAACAGTACTGGCTCATAACATTACTGGCTAATAACAGTACTGGCTCATAACAGTACTGGCTCATAACATTACTGGCTCATAACAGTACTGGCTCATAACAGTACTGGCTAATAACAGTACTGGCTAATAACAGTACTGGCTAATAACATTACTGGCTCATAACAGTACTGGCTCATAACAGTACTGGCTAATAACAGTACTGGCTCATAACAGTACTGGCTCATAACAGTACTGGCTAATAACAGTACTGGCTAATAACAGTACTGGCTCATAACATTACTGGCTCATAACAGCACTGGCTCATAACAGTACTGGCTAATAACAGTACTGGCTCATAACAGTACTGGCTAATAACAGTACTGGCTAATAACAGTACTGGCTAATAGCAGTACTGTCTCATAACATTACTGGCTAATAACAGTACTGGCTCATAACAGTAGTGGCTCATAACATTACTAGCTAATAACAGTACTGGCTAATAACAGTACTGGCTCACAACAGTACAGGCTAATAACAGTACTGGCTAATAAGAGTACTGGCTAATTACAGTACTGGCTAATAACAGTACTGGCTCATAACAGTACTGGCTAATAACAGTACTGGCTAATAACAGCACTGGCTAATAACAGTACTGGCTAATAACAGTACTGGCTCATAACAGTACTGGCTCATAACAGTACTGGCTCAAAACATTACTGGCTAATAACAGTACTGGCTCATAACTGTACTGGCTCATAACAGTACTGGCTAATAACAGTACTGGCTAATAACAGTACTGGCTAATAACAGTACTGGCTCATAACAGTACTGGCTCATAAGATTACTGGCTCATAACAGTACTGGCTCATAACAGTACTGGCTCCTAACAGTACTGGCTAATAACAGTACTGGCTAATAACACTACTGGCTAATAACAGTACTGGCTAATAACAGTACTGGCTCAAAACAGTACTGGCTCATAACAGTACTGGCTAATAACAGTACTGGCTCATAACAGTACTGGCTCATAACAGTACTGGCTAATAACAGTACTGGCTCATAACAGTACTGGCTCATAACAGTACTGGCTCATAACATTACTGGCTAATAACAGTACTGGCTAATAACAGTACTGGCTAATAACAGTACTGGCTCATAACAGTACTGGCTCATAACATTACTGGCTAATAACAGTACTGGTTAATAACAGTACTGACTAATAACAGTACTGGCTCATAACAGCACTGGCTCATAACAGTACTGCCTCATAACATTACTGGCTAATAACAGTACTGGCTCATAACAGTACTGACTCATAACATTACTGGCTAATAACAGTACTGGCTAATAACAGTACTGGCTAATAACAGTACTGGCTCATAACAGTACTGGCCCATAACAGTACTGTCTCATAACATTACTGGCTAATAACAGTGCGGGCTCATAATAGTACTGGCTCATAACAGTACTGGCTCATAACAGTACTGGCTAATAACAGTACTGGCTCATAACAGTACTGGCTCATAACATTGCTGGCTAATAACAGTACTGGCTAATAACAGTACTGGCTCATAACAGTACTGGCTCATAACAGTACTGGCTCATAACATTGCTGGCTAATAACAGTACTGGCTAATAACAGTACTGGCTAATAACAGTACTGGCTCATAACAGTACTGGCTCAGAACATTACTGGCTAATAACAGTACTGCCTAATAACAGTACTGGCTCATAACAGTACTGGCTAATAACATTACGGGCTAATAACAGTACTGGCTAATAACAGTACTGGCTCATAACAGTACTGGCTCATAACAGTACTGGCTCATAACATGACTGGCTAATAACAGTACTGGCTAATAACAGTACTGGCAAATAACAGTACTGGCTAATAACAGTACTGGCTAATAACAGTACTGGCTAATAACAGTACTGGCTAATAACAGTACTGGCTCATAACAGTACTGGCTAATAACAGTACTGGCTAATAACAGTACTGGCTAATAACAGTACTGGCTAATAACAGTACTGGCTCATAACATTACTGGCTAATAACAGTACTGGCTAAAAACAGTACTGGTTAATAACAGTACTGGCTAATAACAGTACTGGCTCATAACATTACTGGCTAATAACAGTACTGGCTAATAACAGTACTGGCTCATAACAGTACTGGCTCATAACAGTACTGGCTCATGACAATACTGGCTAATAGCATTACTGGCTAATAACAGTACTGGCTCATAACAGTACTGGCTAATAACAGTACTGGCTAATAACAGTACTGGCTCATAACAGTACTGGCTCATAACAGTACTGGCTCATAACAGTACTGGCTCATAACAGTACTGTCTAATAACAGTACTGGCTAATAACAGTGCTGGCTAATAACAGTACTGGCTCATAACATTACTGGCTAATAACAGTACTGGCTAATAACAGAACAGGCTCATAACATTACTGGCTAACAACAGTACTGGCTAATAACAGTACTGGCTAATAACAGTACTGGCTCATAACAGTACTTGCTCATAACATTACTGGCTAATAACAGTACTGGCTAATAACAGTACTGGCTCATAACATTACTGGCTAATAACAGTACTGGCTAATAACAGAACTGGCTCATAACATTACTGGCTAATAACAGTACTGGCTAATAACAGTACTGGCTAATAACAGTACTGGCTCATAACATTACTGGCTAATAACAGTACTGGCTCATAACATTACTGGCTAATAACAGTACTGGCTCATAACAGTACTGGCTCATAACATTACTGGCTAATAACAGTACTGGCTCATAACAGTACTGGCTAATAACAGTACTGGCTCATAACAGTACTGGCTAAGAGCAGTACTGTCTCATAACATTAATTGCTAATAACAGTACTGGCTCATAACAGTAGTGGCTCATAACATTACTGGCTATTAACAGTACTAGCTAATAACAGTACTGGCTAATAACAGTACTGGCTAATAACAGTACTGGCTAATAACAGTACTGGCTAATAACAGTACTGGCTCATAACAGTACTGGCTCATAACAGTACTGGCTCATAACATTACAGGCTAATAACAGTACTGGCTAATAACAGTACTGGCTAATAACAGTACTGGCTCATAACAGTACTGGCTCATAACATTACTGGCTAATAACAGTACTGGCTCATAACAGTACTGGCTCATAACAGTACTGGCTAATAACAGTACTGGCTCCTAACATTACTGGCTAATAACATTACTGGCTAATAACAGTACTGGCTAATAACAGTACTGGCTCATAACAGTACTGGCTCATAACATTACTGGCTAATAACAGTACTGGCTAATAGCAGTACTGGCTAATAACAGTACTGGCTCATCACATTACTGGCTGATAACAGTACTGGCTCATAACAGTACTGGCTCATAACAGTACTGGCTAATAACAGTACTGGCTAATAACAGTACTGGCTAATAGCAGTACTGGCTCATAACATTACTGGCTAATAACAGTACTGGCTCATAACAGTACTGGCTCATAACATTACTGGCTAATAACAGTACTGGCTCATAACATTACTGGCTCATAACAGTACTGGCTCATAACAGTACTGGCTAATAACAGTACTGGCTCATAACATTACTGGCTAATAACAGTATTGGCTCATAACAGTACTGGCTCATAACATTACTGGCTCATAACAGTACTGGCTCATAACAGTACTGGCTCATAACATTACTGGCTAATAACAGTACTGGCTAATAACAGTACTGGCTAATAACAGTACTGGCTAATAACAGTACTGGCTCATAACAGTACTGGCTCATAACAGTACTGGCTCGTAACAGTACTGGCTAATAACAGTACTGGCTAATAACATTACTGGCTAATAACAGTACTGGCTCATAACAGTACTGGCTCATAACATTACTGGCTAATAACAGTACTGGCTAATAACAGTACTGGCTAATAACAGTACTGGGTAATAACAGTACTGGCTCATAACATTACCGGCTAATAACATTACTGGCTAATAACAGTACTGGCTAATAACAGTACTGGCTCATAACAGTACTGGCTAATAACAGTACTGGCTCATAACATTGCTGGCTAATAACAGTACTGGCTAATAACAGTACTGGCTAATAACAGTACTGGCTCATATCAGTACTGGCTCATAACATTACTGGCTAATAACAGTACTGGCTAATAACAGTACTGGCTCATAACAGTACTGGCTAATAACATTACTGGCTAATAACAGTACTGGCTCATAACAGTACTGGCTCATAACATTACTGGCTCATAACAGTACTGGCTCATAACATTACTGGCTAATAACAGTACTGGCTAATAACAGTACTGGCAAATAACAGTACTGGCTCATAACAGTACTGGCGAATAACATTACTGGCTAATAACAGTACTGGCTAATAACAGAACTGGCTAATAACAGTACTGGCTAATAACAGTACTGGCTCATAACAGTACTGGCTAATAACAGTACTGGCTAATAACAGTACTGGCTCATAACAGTACTGGCTAATAACAGTACTGGCTCATAACATTACTGGCTAATAACAGTACTGTCTAATAACAGTACTAGCTAATAACAGTACTGGCTAATAACAGTACTGGCTAATAACAGTACTGGCTCATAACATTACTGGCTAATAACAGTACTGGCTCATAACAGTACTGGCTAATAACAGTACTGGCTAATGACAGTACTGGCTAATAACAGTACTGGCTCATAACAGTACTGGCTCATAACAGTACTGTCGAATAACAGTACTGGCTAATAACAGTACTGGCTAATAACAGTACTGGCTCATAACATTACTGGCTAATAACAGTACTGGCTAATAACAGAAATGGCTCATAACATTACTGGCTAATAACAGTACTGGCTAATAACAGTACTGGCTAATAACAGTACTGGCTCATAACAGTATTTGCTCATAACAGTACTGGCTAATAACAGTACTGGCTAATAACAGTACTGGCTCATAACATTACTGGCTAATAACAGTACTGGCTAATAACAGAACTGGCTCATAACATTACTGGCTAATAACAGTACTGGCTAATAACAGTACTGGCTAATAACAGTACTGGCTCATAACATTACTGGCTAATAACAGTACTGGCTCATAACATTACTGGCTAATAACAGTACTGGCTCATAACAGTACTGGCTCATAACATTACTGGCTAATAACAGTACTGGCTCATAACAGTACTGGCTAATAACAGTCCTGGCTCATAACAGTACTGGCTAATAGCAGTACTGTCTCATAACATTAATTGCTAATAACAGTACTGGCTCATAACAGTAGTGGCTCATAACATTACTGGCTAATAAGAGTACTGGCGAATAACAGTACTGGCTCATAACAGTACTGGCTAATAACAGTTCTGGCTAATAACAGCACTGGCTAATAACAGTACTGGCTAATAACAGTACTGGATCATAACAGAACTGGCTCATAACAGTACTGGCTCATAACATTACAGGCTAATAACAGTACTGGCTAATAACAGTACTGGCTAATAACAGTACTGGCTCATAACAGTACTAGCTCATAACATTACTGGCTAATAACAGTACTGGCTCATAACAGTACTGGCTAATAACAGTACTGGCTCATAACAGTACTGGCTAATAACAGTACTGGCTAATAGCAGTACTGGCTCATAACATTACTGGCTAATAACAGTACTGGCTCATAACAGTACTGGCTCATAACATTACTGGCTAATAACAGTACTGGCTCATAACATTACTGGCTCATAACAGTACTGGCTCATAACAGTACTGGCTAATAACAGTACTGGCTCATAACATTACTGGCTAATAACAGTATTGGCTCATAACAGTACTGGCTCATAACATTACTGGCTCATAGCAGTACTGGCTCATAACAGTACTGGCTAATAACAGTACTGGCTAATAACAGTACTGGCTAATAACAGTACTGGCTAATAACAGTACTGGCTCATAACAGTACTGGCTCGTAACAGTACTGGCTAATAACAGTACTGGCTAATAACATTACTGGCTAATAACAGTACTGGCTAATAACAGTACTGGCTAATAACAGTACTGGCTCATAACAGTACTGGCTCATAACATTACGGGCTAATAACAGTACTGGCTCATAACAGTACTGGCTAATAACAGTACTGGCTAATGACAGTACTGGCTAATAACAGTACTGGCTAATAACAGTACTGGCTCATAACAGTACTGGCTCATAACAGTACTGGCTCATAACATTGCTGGCTAATAACAGTACTGGCTAATAACAGTACTGGCTAATAACAGTACTGGCTCATAACAGTACTGGCTCATAACATTACTGGCTAATAACAGTACTGGCTAATAACAGTACTGGCTCATAACAGTACTGGCTAATAACATTACTGGCTAATAACAGTACTGGCTCATAACAGTACTGGCTCATAACATTACTGGCTCATAACAGTACTGGCTCATAACATTACTGGCTAATAACAGTACTGGCTAATAACAGTACTGGCAAATAACAGTACTGGCTCATAACAGTACTGGCGAATAACATTACTGGCTAATAACAGTACTGGCTAATAACAGAACTGGCTAATAACAGTACTGGCTAATAACAGTACTGGCTCATAACAGTACTGGCTAATAACAGTACTGGCTAATAACAGTACTGGCTCATAACAGTACTGGCTAATAACAGTACTGGCTCATAACATTACTGGCTAATAACAGTACTGTCTAATAACAGTACTAGCTAATAACAGTACTGGCTAATAACAGTACTGGCTAATAACAGTACTGGCTCATAACATTACTGGCTAATAACAGTACTGGCTCATAACAGTACTGGCTAATAACAGTACTGGCTAATGACAGTACTGGCTAATAACAGTACTGGCTAATAACAGTACTGGCTCATAACAGTACTGGCTCATAACAGTACTGTCGAATAACAGTACTGGCTAATAACAGTACTGGCTAATAACAGTACTGGCTCATAACATTACTGGCTAATAACAGTACTGGCTAATAACAGAAATGGCTCATAACATTACTGGCTAATAACAGTACTGGCTAATAACAGTTCTGGCTAATAACAGTACTGGCTCATAACAGTACTTGCTCATAACAGTACTGGCTAATAACAGTACTGGCTAATAACAGTACTGGCTCATAACATTACTGGCTAATAACAGTACTGGCTAATAACAGAACTGGCTCATAACATTACTGGCTAATAACAGTACTGGCTAATAACAGTACTGGCTAATAACAGTACTGGCTCATAACATTACTGGCTAATAACAGTACTGGCTCATAATATTACTGGCTAATAACAGTACTGGCTCATAACAGTACTGGCTCATAACATTACTGGCTAATAACAGTACTGGCTCATAACAGTACTGGCTAATAACAGTCCTGGCTCATAACAGTACTGGCTAATAGCAGTACTGTCTCATAACATTAATTGCTAATAACAGTACTGGCTCATAACAGTAGTGGCTCATAACATTACTGGCTAATAAGAGTACTGGCGAATAACAGTACTGGCCAATAACAGTACTGGCTAATAACAGTACTGGCTCATAACAGTACTGGCTCATAACAGTACTGGCTCATAACAGTACTGGCTCAAAACAGTACTGTCTAATAACAGTACTGGCTAATAACAGTGCTGGCTAATAACAGTACTGGCTCATAACATTACTGGCTAATAACAGTACTGGCTAATAACAGAACAGGCTCATAACATTACTGGCTAACAACAGTACTGGCTAATAACAGTACTGGCTAATAACAGTACTGGCTCATAACAGTACTTGCTCATAACAGTACTGGCTAATAACAGTACTGGCTAATAACAGTACTGGCTCATAATATTACTGGCTAATAACAGTACTGGCTAATAACAGAACTGGCTCATAACATTACTGGCTCATAACAGTACTGGCTCAGAACATTACTGGCTAATAACAGTACTGGCTAATATCAGTACTGGCTCATAACAGTACTGGCTAATAACATTACGGGCTAATAACAGTACTGGCTAATAACAGTACTGGCTCATAACAGTACTGGCTCATAACAGTACTGGCTCATAACATGACTGGCTAATAACAGTACTGGCTAATAACAGTACTGGCAAATAACAGTACTGGCTAATAACAGTACTGGCTAATAACAGTACTGGCTAATAACAGTACTGGCTAATAACAGTACTGGCTCATAACAGTACTGGCTAATAACAGTATTGGCTAATAACAGTACTGGCTAATAACAGTACTGGCTAATAACAGTACTGGCTCATAACATTACTGGCTAATAACAGTACTGGCTAAAAACAGTACTGGTTAATAACAGTACTGGCTAATAACAGTACTGGCTCATAACATTACTGGCTAATAACAGTACTGGCTAATAACAGTACTGGCTCATAACAGTACTGGCTCATAACAGTACTGGCTCATGACAATACTGGCTAATAGCATTACTGGCTAATAACAGTACTGTCTCATAACATTAATTGCTAATAACAGTACTGGCTCATAACAGTAGTGGCTCATAACATTACTGGCTATTAACAGTACTAGCTAATAACAGTACTGGCTAATAACAGTACTGGCTAATAACAGTACTGGCTAATAACAGTACTGGCTAATAACAGTACTGGCTCATAACAGTACTGGCTCATAACAGTACTGGCTCATAACATTACAGGCTAATAACAGTACTGGCTAATAACAGTACTGGCTAATTACAGTACTGGCTCATAACAGTACTGGCTCATAACATTACTGGCTAATAACATTACTGGCTAATAACAGTACTGGCTAATAACAGTACTGGCTCATAACAGTACTGGCTCATAACATTACTGGCTAATAACAGTACTGGCTCATAACAGTACTGGCTAATAACAGTACTGGCTCAAAACATTACTGGCTAATAACAGTACTGTCTAATAACAGTACTAGCTAATAACAATACTGGCTAATAACAGTACTGGCTAATAACAGTACTGGCTCATAACATTACTGGCTAATAACAGTACTGGCTCATAACAGTACTGGCTAATAACAGTACTGGCTAATGACAGTACTGGCTAATAACAGTACTGGCTAATAACAGTACTGGCTCATAACAGTACTGGCTCATAACAGTACTGTCGAATAACAGTACTGGCTAATAACAGTACTGGCTAATAACAGTACTGGCTCATAACATTACTGGCTAATAACAGTACTGGCTAATAACAGAAATGGCTCATAACATTACTGGCTAATAACAGTACTGGCTAATAACAGTACTGGCTAATAACAGTACTGGCTCATAACAGTATTTGCTCATAACAGTACTGGCTAATAACAGTACTGGCTAATAACAGTACTGGCTCATAACATTACTGGCTAATAACAGTGCTGGCTAATAACAGAACTGGCTCATAACATTACTGGCTAATAACAGTACTGGCTAATAACAGTACTGGCTCATAACATTACTGGCTAATAACAGTACTGGCTCATAACATTACTGGCTAATAACAGTACTGGCTCATAACAGTACTGGCTCATAACATTACTGGCTAATAACAGTACTGGCTCATAACAGTACTGGCTAATAACAGTCCTGGCTCATAACAGTACTGGCTAATAGCAGTACTGTCTCATAACATTAATTGCTAATAACAGTACTGGCTCATAACAGTAGTGGCTCATAACATTACTGGCTAATAAGAGTACTGGCGAATAACAGTACTGGCTCATAACAGTACTGGCTAATAACAGTTCTGGCTAATAACAGCACTGGCTAATAACAGTACTGGCTAATAACAGTACTGGATCATAACAGAACTGGCTCATAACAGTACTGGCTCATAACATTACAGGCTAATAACAGTACTGGCTAATAACAGTACTGGCTAATAACAGTACTGGCTCATAACAGTACTAGCTCATAACATTACTGTCTAATAACAGTACTGGCTCATAACAGTACTGGCTAATAACAGTACTGGCTCATAACAGTACTGGCTAATAACAGTACTGGCTAATAGCAGTACTGGCTCATAACATTACTGGCTAATAACAGTACTGGCTCATAACATTACTGGCTCATAACAGTACTGGCTCATAACAGTACTGGCTAATAACAGTACTGGCTCATAACATTACTGGCTAATAACAGTATTGGCTCATAACAGTACTGGCTCATAACATTACTGGCTCATAGCAGTACTGGCTCATAACAGTACTGGCTAATAACAGTACTGGCTAATAACAGTACTGGCTAATAACAGTACTGGCTAATAACAGTACTGGCTCATAACAGTACTGGCTCATAACAGTACTGGCTCGTAACAGTACTGGCTAATAACAGTACTGGCTAATAACATTACTGGCTAATAACAGTACTGGCTAATAACAGTACTGACTAATAACAGTACTGGCTCATAACAGTACTGGCTCATAACATTACTGGCTAATAACAGTACTGGCTCATAACAGTACTGGCTAATAACAGTACTGGCTAATGACAGTACTGGCTAATAACAGTACTGGCTAATAACAGTACTGGCTCATAACAGTACTGGCTCATAACAGTACTGGCTCATAACATTGCTGGCTAATAACAGTACTGGCTAATAACAGTACTGGCTAATAACAGTACTGGCTCATAACAGTACTGGCTCATAACATTACTGGCTAATAACAGTACTGGCTAATAACAGTACTGGCTCATAACAGTACTGGCTAATAACATTACTGGCTATTAACAGTACTGGCTCATAACAGTACTGGCTCATAACATTACTGGCTCATAACAGTACTGGCTCATAACATTACTGGCTAATAACAGTAGTGGCTAATAACAGTACTGGCAAATAACAGTACTGGCTCATAACAGTACTGGTGAATAACATTACTGGCTAATAACAGTACTGGCTAATAACAGAACTGGCTAATAACAGTACTGGCGAATAACAGTACTGGCTCATAACAGTACTGGCTAATAACAGTACTGGCTAATAACAGTACTGGCTCATAACAGTACTGGCTAATAACAGTACTGGCTCATAACATTACTGGCTAATAACAGTACTGTCTAATAACAGTACTAGCTAATAACAGTACTGGCTAATAACAGTACTGGCTAATAACAGTACTGGCTCATAACATTACTGGCTAATAACAGTACTGGCTCATAACAGTACTGGCTAATAACAGTACTGGCTAATGACAGTACTGGCTAATAACAGTACTGGCTAATAACAGTACTGGCTCATAACAGTACTGGCTCATAACAGTACTGTCGAATAACAGTACTGGCTAATAACAGTACTGGCTAATAACAGTACTGGCTCATAACATTACTGGCTAATAACAGTACTGGCTAATAACAGAAATGGCTCATAACATTACTGGCTAATAACAGTACTGGCTAATAACAGTACTGGCTAATAACAGTACTGGCTCATAACAGTACTTGCTCATAACAGTACTGGCTAATAACAGTACTGGCTCATAACAGTACTGGCTCATAACAGTACTGTCGAATAACAGTACTGGCTAATAACAGTACTGGCTAATAACAGTACTGGCTCATAACATTACTGGCTAATAACAGTACTGGCTAATAACAGAAATGGCTCATAACATTACTGGCTAATAACAGTACTGGCTAATAACAGTACTGGCTAATAACAGTACTGGCTCATAACAGTACTTGCTCATAACAGTACTGGCTAATAACAGTACTGGCTAATAACAGTACTGGCTCATAACATTACTGGCTAATAACAGTACTGGCTAATAACAGTACTGGCTAATAACAGTAGTGGCTCATAACATTACTGGCTAATAACAGTACTGGCTCATAACATTACTGGCTAATAACAGTACTGGCTCATAACAGTACTGGCTCGTAACATTACTGGCTAATAACAGTACTGGCTCATAACAGTACTGGCTAATAACAGTCCTGGCTCATAACAGTACTGGCTAATAGCAGTACTGTCTCATAACATTAATTGCTAATAACAGTACTGGCTCATAACAGTAGTGGCTCATAACATTACTGGCTAATAAGAGTACTGGCGAATAACAGTACTGGCTAATAACAGTACTGGCTAATAACAGTACTGGCTCATAACAGTACTGGCTCATAACAGTACTGGCTCATAACAGTACTGGCTCATAACAGTACTGTCTAATAACAGTACTGGCTAATAACAGTGCTGGCTAATAACAGTACTGGCTCATAACATTACTGGCTAATAACAGTACTGGCTAATAACAGAACAGGCTCATAACATTACTGGCTAACAACAGTACTGACTAATAACAGTACTGGCTAATAACAGTACTGGCTCATAACAGTACTTGCTCATAACAGTACTGGCTAATAACAGTACTGGCTAATAACAGTACTGGCTCATAACATTACTGGCTAATAACAGTACTGGCTAATAACAGAACTGGCTCATAACATTACTGGCTAATAACAGTACTGGCTAATAACAGTACTGGCTAATAACAGTACTGGCTCATAACATTACTGGCTAATAACAGTACTGGCTCATAACATTACTGGCTAATAACAGTACTGGCTCATAACAGTACTGGCTCATAACATTACTGGCTAATAACAGTACTGGCTCATAACAGTACTGGCTAATAACAGTACTGGCTCATAACAGTACTGGCTAAGAGCAGTACTGTCTCATAACATTAATTGCTAATAACAGTACTGGCTCATAACAGTAGTGGCTCATAACATTACTGGCTATTAACAGTACTAGCTAATAACAGTACTGGCTAATAACAGTACTGGCTAATAACAGTACTGGCTAATAACAGTACTGGCTAATAACAGTACTGGCTCATAACAGTACTGGCTCATAACAGTACTGGCTCATAACATTACAGGCTAATAACAGTACTGGCTAATAACAGTACTGGCTAATAACAGTACTGGCTCATAACAGTACTGGCTCATAACATTACTGGCTAATAACAGTACTGGCTCATAACAGTACTGGCTCATAACAGTACTGGCTAATAACAGTACTGGCTCCTAACATTACTGGCTAATAACATTACTGGCTAATAACAGTACTGGCTAATAACAGTACTTGCTCATAACAGTACTGGCTAATAACAGTACTGGCTAATAACAGTACTGGCTCATAACATTACTGGCTAATAACAGTACTGGCTAATAACAGTACTGGCTAATAACAGTACTGGCTCATAACTTTACTGGCTAATAACAGTACTGGCTCATAACATTACTGGCTAATAACAGTACTGGCTCATAACAGTACTGGCTCATAACATTACTGGCTAATAACAGTACTGGCTCATAACAGTACTGGCTAATAACAGTCCAGGCTCATAACAGTACTGGCTAATAGCAGTACTGTCTCATAACATTAATTGCTAATAACAGTACTGGCTCATAACAGTAGTGGCTCATAACATTACTGGCTAATAAGAGTACTGGCGAATAACAGTACTGGCTAATAACAGTACTGGCTAATAACAGTACTGGCTCATAACAGTACTGGCTCATAACAGTACTGGCTCATAACAGTACTGTCTAATAACAGTACTGGCTAATAACAGTGCTGGCTAATAACAGTACTGGCTCATAACATTACTGGCTAATAACAGTACTGGCTAATAACAGAACAGGCTCATAACATTACTGGCTAACAACAGTACTGGCTAATAACAGTACTGGCTAATAACAGTACTGGCTCATAACAGTACTTGCTCATAACAGTACTGGCTAATAACAGTACTGGCTAATAACAGTACTGGCTCATAACATTACTGGCTAATAACAGTACTGGCTAATAACAGAACTGGCTCATAACATTACTGGCTAATAACAGTACTGGCTAATAACAGTACTGGCTAATAACAGTACTGGCTCATAACATTACTGGCTAATAACAGTACTGGCTCATAACATTACTGGCTAATAACAGTACTGGCTCATAACAGTACTGGCTCATAACATTACTGGCTAATAACAGTACTGGCTCATAACAGTACTGGCTAATAACAGTACTGGCTCATAACAGTACTGGCTAAGAGCAGTACTGTCTCATAACATTAATTGCTAATAACAGTACTGCCTCATAACAGTAGTGGCTCATAACATTACTGGCTATTAACAGTACTAGCTAATAACAGTACTGGCTAATAACAGTACTGGCTAATAACAGTACTGGCTAATAACAGTACTGGCTAATAACAGTACTGGCTCATAACAGTACTGGCTCATAACAGTACTGGCTCATAACATTACAGGCTAATAACAGTACTGGCTAATAACAGTACTGGCTAATAACAGTACTGGCTCATAACAGTACTGGCTCATAACATTACTGGCTAATAACAGTACTGGCTCATAACAGTACTGGCTAATAACAGTACTGGCTCATAACAGTACTGGCTAAGAGCAGTACTGTCTCATAACATTAATTGCTAATAACAGTACTGGCTCATAACAGTAGTGGCTCATAACATTACTGGCTATTAACAGTACTAGCTAATAACAGTACTGGCTAATAACAGTACTGGCTAATAACAGTACTGGCTAATAACAGTACTGGCTAATAACAGTACTGGCTCATAACAGTACTGGCTCATAACAGTACTGGCTCATAACATTACAGGCTAATAACAGTACTGGCTAATAACAGTACTGGCTAATAACAGTACTGGCTCATAACAGTACTGGCTCATAACATTACTGGCTAATAACAGTACTGGCTCATAACAGTACTGGCTCATAACAGTACTGGCTAATAACAGTACTGGCTCCTAACATTACTGGCTAATAACATTACTGGCTAATAACAGTACTGGCTAATAACAGTACTGGCTCATAACAGTACTGGCTCATAACATTACTGGCTAATAACAGTACTGGCTAATAGCAGTACTGGCTAATAACAGTACTGGCTCATCACATTACTGGCTCATAACAGTACTGGCTCATAACAGTACTGGCTCATAACAGTACTGGCTAATAACAGTACTGGCTAATAACAGTACTGGCTAATAGCAGTACTGGCTCATAACATTACTGGCTAATAACAGTACTGGCTCATAACAATACTGGCTCATAACATTACTGGCTAATAACAGTACTGGCTCATAACATTACTGGCTCATAACAGTACTGGCTCATAACAGTACTGGCTAATAACAATACTGGCTCATAACATTACTGGCTAATAACAGTATTGGCTCATAACAGTACTGGCTCATAACATTACTGGCTCATAACAGTACTGGCTCATAACAGTACTGGCTCATAACATTACTGGCTAATAACAGTACTGGCTAATAACAGTACTGGCTAATAACAGTACTGGCTCATAACAGTACTGGCTCATAACAGTACTGGCTCGTAACAGTACTGGCTAATAACAGTACTGGCTAATAACATTACTGGCTAATAACAGTACTGGCTCATAACAGTACTGGCTCATAACATTACTGGCTAATAACAGTACTGGCTAATAACAGTACTGGCTAATAACAGTACTGGGTAATAACAGTACTGGCTCATAACATTACTGGCTAATAACAGTACTGGCTAATAACAGTACTGGCTAATAACAGTACTGGCTCATAACAGTACTGGCTCATAACAGTACTGGCTCATAACATTGCTGGCTAATAACAGTACTGGCTAATAACAGTACTGGCTAATAACAGTACTGGCTCATATCAGTACTGGCTCATAACATTACTGGCTAATAACAGTACTGGCTAATAACAGAACAGGCTCATAACATTACTGGCTAACAACAGTACTGGCTAATAACAGTACTGGCTAATAAAAGTACTGGCTCATAACAGTACTTGCTCATAACAGTACTGGCTAATAACAGTACTGGCTAATAACAGTACTGGCTCATAACATTACTGGCTAATAACAGTACTGGCTAATAACAGAACTGGCTCATAACATTACTGGCTAATAACAGTACTGGCTAATAACAGTACTGGCTAATAACAGTACTGGCTCATAACATTACTGGCTAATAACAGTACTGGCTCATAACATTACTGGCTAATAACAGTACTGGCTCATAACAGTACTGGCTCATAACATTACTGGCTAATAACAGTACTGGCTCATAACAGTACTGGCTCATAACAGTACTGGCTAAGAGCAGTACTGTCTCATAACATTAATTGCTAATAACAGTACTGGCTCATAACAGTAGTGGCTCATAACATTACTGGCTATTAACAGTACTAGCTAATAACAGTACTGGCTAATAACAGTACTGGCTAATAACAGTACTGGCTAATAACAGTACTGGCTAATAACAGTACTGGCTCATAACAGTACTGGCTCATAACAGTACTGGCTCATAACATTACAGGCTAATAACAGTACTGGCTAATAACAGTACTGGCTAATAACAGTACTGGCTCATAACAGTACTGGCTCATAACATTACTGGCTAATAACAGTACTGGCTCATAACAGTACTGGCTCATAACAGTACTGGCTAATAACAGTACTGGCTCCTAACATTACTGGCTAATAACATTACTGGCTAATAACAGTACTGGCTAATAACAGTACTGGCTCATAACAGTACTGGCTCATAACATTACTGGCTAATAACAGTACTGGCTAATAGCAGTACTGGCTAATAACAGTACTGGCTCATCACATTACTGGCTCATAACAGTACTGGCTCATAACAGTACTGGCTCATAACAGTACTGGCTAATAACAGTACTGGCTAATAACAGTACTGGCTAATAGCAGTACTGGCTCATAACATTACTGGCTAATAACAGTACTGGCTCATAACAATACTGGCTCATAACATTACTGGCTAATAACAGTACTGGCTCATAACATTACTGGCTCATAACAGTACTGGCTCATAACAGTACTGGCTAATAACAGTACTGGCTCATAACATTACTGGCTAATAACAGTATTGGCTCATAACAGTACTGGCTCATAACATTACTGGCTCATAACAGTACTGGCTCATAACAGTACTGGCTCATAATATTACTGGCTAATAACAGTACTGGCTAATAACAGTACTGGCTAATAACAGTACTGGCTAATAACAGTACTGGCTCATAACAGTACTGGCTCATAACAGTACTGGCTCGTAACAGTACTGGCTAATAACAGTACTGGCTAATAACATTACTGGCTAATAACAGTACTGGCTCATAACAGTACTGGCTCATAACATTACTGGCTAATAACAGTACTGGCTAATAACAGTACTGGCTAATAACAGTACTGGGTAATAACAGTACTGGCTCATAACATTACTGGCTAATAACAGTACTGGCTAATAACAGTACTGGCTAATAACAGTACTGGCTCATAACAGTACTGGCTCATAACAGTACTGGCTCATAACATTGCTGGCTAATAACAGTACTGGCTAATAACAGTACTGGCTAATAACAGTACTGGCTCATATCAGTACTGGCTCATAACATTACTGGCTAATAACAGTACTGGCTAATAACAGTACTGGCTCATAACAGTACTGGCTAATAACATTACTGGCTATTAACAGTACTGGCTCATAACAGTACTGGCTCATAACATTACTGGCTCATAACAGTACTGGCTCATAACATTACTGGCTAATAACAGTACTGGCTAATAACAGTACTGGCAAATAACAGTACTGGCTCATAACTGTACTGGCGAATAACATTACTGGCTAATAACAGTACTGGCTAATAACAGAACTGGCTAATAACAGTACTGGCTAATAACAGTACTGGCTCATAACAGTACTGGCTAATAACAGTACTGGCTAATAACAGTACTGGCTCATAACAGTACTGGCTAATAACAGTACTGGCTCATAACATTACTGGCTAATAACAGTACTGTCTAATAACAGTACTAGCTAATAACAGTACTGGCTAATAACAGTACTGGCTAATAACAGTACTGGCTCATAACATTACTGGCTAATAACAGTACTGGCTCATAACAGTACTGGCTAATAACAGTACTGGCTAATGACAGTACTGGCTCATAACAGTACTGGCTCATAACAGTACTGTCGAATAACAGTACTGGCTAATAACAGTACTGGCTAATAACAGTACTGGCTCATAACATTACTGGCTAATAACAGTACTGGCTAATAACAGAAATGGCTCATAACATTACTGGCTAATAACAGTACTGGCAATAACAGTACTGGCTAATAACAGTACTGGCTCATAACAGTATTTGCTCATAACAGTACTGGCTAATAACAGTACTGGCTAATAACAGTACTGGCTCATAACATTACTGGCTAATAACAGTACTGGCTAATAACAGAACTGGCTCATAACATTACTGGCTAATAACAGTACTGGCTAATAACAGTACTGGCTAATAACAGTACTGGCTCATAACATTACTGGCTAATAACAGTACTGGCTCATAACATTACTGGCTAATAACAGTACTGGCTCATAACAGTACTGGCTCATAACATTACTGGCTAATAACAGTACTGGCTCATAACAGTACTGGCTAATAACAGTCCTGGCTCATAACAGTACTGGCTAATAGCAGTACTGTCTCATAACATTAATTGCTAATAACAGTACTGGCTCATAACAGTAGTGGCTCATAACATTACTGGCTAATAAGAGTACTGGCGAATAACAGTACTGGCTCATAACAGTACTGGCTAATAACAGTTCTGGCTAATAACAGCACTGGCTAATAACAGTACTGGCTAATAACAGTACTGGATCATAACAGAACTGGCTCATAACAGTACTGGCTCATAACATTACAGGATAATAACAGTACTGGCTAATAACAGTACTGGCTAATAACAGTACTGGCTCATAACAGTACTAGCTCATAACATTACTGGCTAATAACAGTACTGGCTCATAACAGTACTGGCTAATAACAGTACTGGCTCATAACAGTACTGGCTAATAACAGTACTGGCTAATAGCAGTACTGGCTCATAACATTACTGGCTAATAACAGTACTGGCTCATAACAGTACTGGCTCATAACATTACTGGCTAATAACAGTACCGACTCATAACATTACTGGCTCATAACAGTACTGGCTCATAACAGTACTGGCTAATAACAGTACTGGCTCATAACATTACTGGCTAATAACAGTATTGGCTCATAACAGTACTGGCTCATAACATTACTGGCTCATAACAGTACTGGCTCATAACAGTACTGGCTCATAACATTACTGGCTAATAACAGTACTGGCTAATAACAGTACTGGCTAATAACAGTACTGGCTAATAACAGTACTGGCTCATAACAGTACTGGCTCATAACAGTACTGGCTCGTAACAGTACTGGCTAATAACAGTACTGGCTAATAACATTACTGGCTAATAACAGTACTGGCTAATAACAGTACTGGCTAATAACAGTACTGGCTCATAACAGTACTGGCTCATAACATTACTGGCTAATAACAGTACTGGCTCATAACAGTACTGGCTAATAACAGTACTGGCTAATGACAGTACTGGCTAATAACAGTACTGGCTAATAACAGTACTGGCTCATAACAGTACTGGCTCATAACAGTACTGGCTATTAACATTGCTGGCTAATAACAGTACTGGCTAATAACAGTACTGGCTAATAACAGTACTGGCTCATAACAGTACTGGCTCATAACATTACTGGCTAATAACAGTACTGGCTAATAACAGTACTGGCTCATAACAGTACTGGCTAATAACATTACTGGCTAATAACAGTACTGGCTCATAACAGTACTGGCTCATAACATTACTGGCTCATAACAGTACTGGCTCATAACATTACTGGCTAATAACAGTACTGGCTAATAACAGTACTGGCAAATAACAGTACTGGCTCATAACAGTACTGGCGAATAACATTACTGGCTAATAACAGTACTGGCTAATAACAGAACTGGCTAATAACAGTACTGGCTAATAACAGCACTGGCTCATAACAGTACTGGCTAATAACAGTACTGGCTAATAACAGTACTGGCTCATAACAGTACTGGCTAATAACAGTACTGGCTCATAACATTACTGGCTAATAACAGTACTGTCTAATAACAGTACTAGCTAATAACAGTACTGGCTAATAACAGTACTGGCTAATAACAGTACTGGCTCATAACATTACTGGCTAATAACAGTACTGGCTCATAACAGTACTGGCTAATAACAGTACTGGCTAATGACAGTACTGTCTAATAACAGTACTGGCTAATAACAGTACTGGCTCATAACAGTACTGGCTCATAACAGTACTGTCGAATAACAGTACTGGCTAATAACAGTACTGGCTAATAACAGTACTGGCTCATAACATTACTGGCTAATAACAGTACTGGCTAATAACAGAAATGGCTCATAACATTACTGGCTAATAACAGTACTGGCTAATAACAGTACTGGCTAATAACAGTACTGGCTCATAACAGTACTTGCTCATAACAGTACTGGCTAATAACAGTACTGGCTAATAACAGTACTGGCTCATAACATTACTGGCTAATAACAGTACTGGCTAATAACAGAACTGGCTCATAACATTACTGGCTAATAACAGTACTGGCTAATAACAGTACTGGCTAATAACAGTACTGGCTCATAACATTACTGGCTAATAACAGTACTGGCTCATAACATTACTGGCTAATAACAGTACTGGCTCATAACTGTTCTGGCTCATAACATTACTGGCTAATAACAGTACTGGCTCATAACAGTACTGGCTAATAACAGTCCTGGCTCATA
Organism: Scyliorhinus torazame; assembly: GCF_047496885.1. Classification (NCBI taxonomy): domain Eukaryota; kingdom Metazoa; phylum Chordata; class Chondrichthyes; order Carcharhiniformes; family Scyliorhinidae; genus Scyliorhinus; species Scyliorhinus torazame. The sequence goes on along the minus strand of NC_092708.1, from coordinate 215,209,167 downwards.
ACAGTACTGGCTAATAGCAGTACTGTCTCATAACATTAATTGCTAATAACAGTACTGGCTCATAACAGTAGTGGCTCATAACATTACTGGCTAATAAGAGTACTGGCGAATAACAGTACTGGCTCATAACAGTACTGGCTAATAACAGTTCTGGCTAATAACAGCACTGGCTAATAACAGTACTGGCTAATAACAGTACTGGATCATAACAGAACTGGCTCATAACAGTACTGGCTCATAACATTACAGGCTAATAACAGTACTGGCTAATAACAGTACTGGCTAATAACAGTACTGGCTCATAACAGTACTAGCTCATAACATTACTGGCTAATAACAGTACTGGCTCATAACAGTACTGGCTAATAACAGTACTGGCTCCTAACATTACTGGCTAATAACATTACTGGCTAATAACAGTACTGGCTAAAAACAGTACTGGCTCGTAACAGTACTGGCTCATAACATTACTGGCTAATAACAGTACTGGCTAATAGCAGTACTGGCTAATAACAGTACTGGCTCATCACATTATTGGCTAATAACAGTACTGGCTCATAACAGTACTGGCTCATAACAGTACTGGCTAATAACAGTACTGGCTAATAACAGTACTGGCTAATAGCAGTACTGGCTCATAACATTACTGGCTAATAACAGTACTGGCTCATAACAGTACTGGCTCATAACATTACTGGCTAATAACAGTACTGGCTCATAACATTACTGGCTCATAACAGTACTGGCTCATAACAGTACTGGCTCATAACAGTACTGGCTAATAACAGTACTGGCTAATAACAGTACTGGCTCATAACAGTACTGGCTAATAACATTACTGGCTAATAACAGTACTGGCTAATAACAGTACTGGCTCATAACAGTAATGGCTCACAACATTACTGGCTAATAACAGTACTGGCTCATAACAGTACTGGCTAATAACAGTACTGGCTAATGACAGTACTGGCTAATAACAGTACTGGCTAATAACAGTACTGGCTCATAACAGTACTGGCTCATAACAGTACTGGCTCATAACAGTACTGTCGAATAACAGTACTGGCTAATAACAGAACTCGCTAATAACAGTACTGGCTCATAACATTACTGGCTAATAACAGTACTGGCTAATAACAGTACTGGCTAATAACAGTACTGGCTCATAACAGTACTTGCTCATAACAGTACTGGCTAATAACAGTACTGGCTAATAACAGTACTGGCTCATAACATTACTGGCTAATAACAGAACTGGCTCATAACATTACTGGCTAATAACAGTACTGGCTAATAACAGTACTGGCTAATAACAGTACTGGCTCATAACATTACTGGCTAATAACAGTACTGGCTCATAACATTACTGGCTAATAACAGTACTGGCTCATAACAGTACTGGCTCATAAGATTACTGGCTAATAACAGTACTGGCTCATAACAGTACTGGCTAATAACAGTCCTGGCTCATAACAGTACTGGCTAATAGCAGTACTGTCTCATAACACTAATTGCTAATAACAGTACTGGCTCATAACAGTAGTGGCTCATAACATTACTGGCTAATAAGAGTACTTGCTAATAACAGTACTGGCTCATAACAGTACTGGCTAATAACAGTACTGGCTAATAACAGCACTAGCTAATAACAGTACTGGCTAATAACAGTACTGGATCATAACAGAACTGGCTCATAACAGTACTGGCTCATAACATTACAGGCTAATAACAGTACTGGCTAATAACAGTACTGGCTAATAACAGTACTGGCTCATAACAGTACTAGCTCATAACATTACTGGCTAATAACAGTACTGGCGCATAACAGTACTGGCTAATAACAGTACTGGCTCATAACAGTACTGGCTAATAACATTACTGGCTAATAACAGTACTGGCTCATAACAGTACTGGCTAATAACAGTACTGGCTAATAACAGTACTGGCTCATAACATTACTGGCTAATAACATTACTGGCTAATAACAGTACTGGCTAATAACAGTACTGGCTCGTAACAGTACTGGCTCATAACATTACTGGCTAATAACAGTACTGGCTAATAGCAGTACTGGCTAATAACAGTACTGGCTCATAACATTACTGGCTAATAACAGTACTGGCTCATAACAGTACTGGCTCATAACATTACTGGCTAATAACAGTACTGGCTCATAACATTACTGGCTCATAACAGTACTGGCTCATAACAGTACTGGCTCATAACAGTACTGGCTCATAACAGTACTAGCTAATAACAGTACTGGCTCATAAAATTACTGGCTAATAACAGTACTGGCTCATAACAGTACTGGCTCATAACATTACTGGCTCACAACAGTACTGGCTCATAACAGTACTGGCTCATAACATTACTGGCTAATAACAGTACTGGCTAATAACAGTACTGGCTAATAACAGTACTGGCTCATAACAGTACTGGCTCATAACAGTACTGGCTAATAACAGTACTGGCTAATAACATTACTGGCTAATAACAGTACTGGCTCAAAACAGTACTGGCTCATAACATTACTGGCTAATAACAGTACTGGCTAATAACAGTACTGGCTAATAACAGTACTGGCTAATAACAGTACTGGCTCATAACAGTCCTGGCTCATAACAGTACTGGCTAATAACAGTACTGGCTAATAACAGTACTGGCTAATAACAGTACTGGTTCATAACAGTACTGGCTCATAACAGTACTGGCTCATAACATTACTGGCTCATAACATTACTGGCTAATAACAGTACTGGCTAATAACAGTACTGGCTCATAACAGTACTGGCTAATAACAGTACTGGCTAATAACAGTACTGGCTAATAACAGTACTGGCTAATAACAGTACTGGCTCATAACAGTACTGGCTCATAACAGTACTGGCTCATAACATTACTGGCTAATAACAGTACTGGCTCATAACATTACTGGCTAATAACAGTACTGGCTCATAACTGTTCTGGCTCATAACATTACTGGCTAATAACAGTACTGGCTCATAACAGTACTGGCTAATAACAGTCCTGGCTCATAACAGTACTGGCTAATAGCAGTACTGTCTCATAACATTAATTGCTAATAACAGTACTGGCTCATAACAGTAGTGGCTCATAACATTACTGGCTAATAAGAGTACTGGCGAATAACAGTACTGGCTCATAACAGTACTGGCTAATAACAGTTCTGGCTAATAACAGCACTGGCTAATAACAGTACTGGCTAATAACAGTACTGGATCATAACAGAACTGGCTCATAACAGTACTGGCTCATAACATTACAGGCTAATAACAGTACTGGCTAATAACAGTACTGGCTAATAACAGTACTGGCTCATAACAGTACTAGCTCATAACATTACTGGCTAATAACAGTACTGGCTCATAACAGTACTGGCTAATAACAGTACTGGCTCCTAACATTACTGGCTAATAACATTACTGGCTCATAACAGTACTGGCTAAAAACAGTACTGGCTCGTAACAGTACTGGCTCATAACATTACTGGCTAATAACAGTACTGGCTAATAGCAGTACTGGCTAATAACAGTACTGGCTCATCACATTATTGGCTAATAACAGTACTGGCTCATAACAGTACTGGCTCATAACAGTACTGGCTAATAACAGTACTGGCTAATAACAGTACTGGCTAATAGCAGTACTGGCTCATAACATTACTGGCTAATAACAGTACTGGCTCATAACAGTACTGGCTCATAACATTACTGGCTAATAACAGTACTGGCTCATAACATTACTGGCTCATAACAGTACTGGCTCATAACAGTACTGGCTCATAACAGTACTGGCTAATAACAGTACTGGCTAATAACAGTACTGGCTCATAACAGTACTGGCTAATAACATTACTGGCTAATAACAGTACTGGCTAATAACAGTACTGGCTCATAACAGTAATGGCTCACAACATTACTGGCTAATAACAGTACTGGCTCATAACAGTACTGGCTAATAACAGTACTGGCTAATGACAGTACTGGCTAATAACAGTACTGGCTAATAACAGTACTGGCTCATAACAGTACTGGCTCATAACAGTACTGGCTCATAACAGTACTGTCGAATAACAGTACTGGCTAATAACAGAACTCGCTAATAACAGTACTGGCTCATAACATTACTGGCTAATAACAGTACTGGCTAATAACAGTACTGGCTAATAACAGTACTGGCTCATAACAGTACTTGCTCATAACAGTACTGGCTAATAACAGTACTGGCTAATAACAGTACTGGCTCATAACATTACTGGCTAATAACAGAACTGGCTCATAACATTACTGGCTAATAACAGTACTGGCTAATAACAGTACTGGCTAATAACAGTACTGGCTCATAACATTACTGGCTAATAACAGTACTGGCTCATAACATTACTGGCTAATAACAGTACTGGCTCATAACAGTACTGGCTCATAAGATTACTGGCTAATAACAGTACTGGCTCATAACAGTACTGGCTAATAACAGTCCTGGCTCATAACAGTACTGGCTAATAGCAGTACTGTCTCATAACACTAATTGCTAATAACAGTACTGGCTCATAACAGTAGTGGCTCATAACATTACTGGCTAATAAGAGTACTTGCTAATAACAGTACTGGCTCATAACAGTACTGGCTAATAACAGTACTGGCTAATAACAGCACTAGCTAATAACAGTACTGGCTAATAACAGTACTGGATCATAACAGAACTGGCTCATAACAGTACTGGCTCATAACATTACAGGCTAATAACAGTACTGGCTAATAACAGTACTGGCTAATAACAGTACTGGCTCATAACAGTACTAGCTCATAACATTACTGGCTAATAACAGTACTGGCTCATAACAGTACTGGCTAATAACAGTACTGGCTCATAACAGTACTGGCTAATAACATTACTGGCTAATAACAGTACTGGCTCATAACAGTACTGGCTAATAACAGTACTGGCTAATAACAGTACTGGCTCATAACATTACTGGCTAATAACATTACTGGCTAATAACAGTACTGGCTAATAACAGTACTGGCTCGTAACAGTACTGGCTCATAACATTACTGGCTAATAACAGTACTGGCTAATAGCAGTACTGGCTAATAACAGTACTGGCTCATAACATTACTGGCTAATAACAGTACTGGCTCATAACAGTACTGGCTCATAACATTACTGGCTAATAACAGTACTGGCTCATAACATTACTGGCTCATAACAGTACTGGCTCATAACAGTACTGGCTCATAACAGTACTGGCTCATAACAGTACTAGCTAATAACAGTACTGGCTCATAAAATTACTGGCTAATAACAGTACTGGCTCATAACAGTACTGGCTCATAACATTACTGGCTCACAACAGTACTGGCTCATAACAGTACTGGCTCATAACATTACTGGCTAATAACAGTACTGGCTAATAACAGTACTGGCTAATAACAGTACTGGCTCATAACAGTACTGGCTCATAACAGTACTGGCTAATAACAGTACTGGCTAATAACATTACTGGCTAATAACAGTACTGGCTCAAAACAGTACTGGCTCATAACATTACTGGCTAATAACAGTACTGGCTAATAACAGTACTGGCTAATAACAGTACTGGCTAATAACAGTACTGGCTCATAACAGTCCTGGCTCATAACAGTACTGGCTAATAACAGTACTGGCTAATAACAGTACTGGCTAATAACAGTACTGGTTCATAACAGTACTGGCTCATAACAGTACTGGCTCATAACATTACTGGCTCATAACATTACTGGCTAATAACAGTACTGGCTAATAACAGTACTGGCTCATAACAGTACTGGCTAATAACAGTACTGGCTAATAACAGTACTGGCTAATAACAGTACTGGCTAATAACAGTACTGGCTCATAACAGTACTGGCTCATAACAGTACTGGCTCATAACATTACTGGCTAATAACAGTACTGGCTAATAACATTACTGGCTAATAACATTACTGGCTCATAACAGTACTGGCTCATAAGATTACTGGCTCATAACAGTACTGGCTCATAACAGTACTGGCTCATAACAGTACTGGCTTATAACAGTACTGGCTAATAACAGTACTGGCTAATAACAGTACTGGCTCATAACAGTACTGGCTCATAACAGTACTGGCTAATAACAGTACTGGCTGATAACAGTACTGGCTCATAACAGTACTTGCTCAGAACATTACTGGCTAATAACAGTACTGGCTAATAACAGTACTGGCTAATAACAGTACTGGCTCATAACAGTACTGGCTCATAACATTACTGGCTAATAACAGTACTGGCTAATAACAGTACTGGCTAATAACAGTACTGGGTCATAACAGCACTGGCTCATAACAGTACTGCCTCATAACAGTACTGGCTAATAACAGTACTGGCTCATAACAGTACTGGCTCATAACATTACTGGCTAATAACAGTACTGGCTAATAACAGTACTGGCTAATAACAGTACTGGCTCATAACAGTACTGGCTCGTAACAGTACTGGCTCATAACATTACTGGCTAATAACAGTACTGGCTCATAACAGTACTGGCTCATAACAGTACTGGCTCATAACAGTACTGGCTAATAACAGTACTGGCTCATAACAGTACTGGCTCATAACAGTACTGGCTCATAACATTACTGGCTAATAACAGTACTGGCTAATAACAGTACTGGCTCATAACAGTACTGGCTCATAACAGTACTGGCTCATAACAGTACTGGCTAATAACAGTACTGGCTAATAACAGTACTGGCTCATAACAGTACTGGCTCATAACATTACTGGCTAATAACAGTACTGGCTAATAACAGTACTGGCTCATAACAGTACTGGCTAATAACATTACTGGCTAATAACAGTACTGGCTAATAACAGTACTGGCTCATAACAGTACTGGCTCATAACATTACTGGCTAATAACAGTACTGCCTAATAACAGTACTGGTAAATAACAGTACTGGCTAATAACAGTACTGGCTAATAACAGTACTGGCTAATAACAGTACTGGCTCATAACAGTACTGGCTAATAACAGTACTGGCTCATAACAGTACTGGCTAATAACAGTACTGGCTATCAACAGTACTGGCTAATAACAGTACTGGCTAATAACAGTACTGGCTCATAACAGTACTGGCTCATAACATTACTGGCTAATAACAGTACTGGCTCATAACATTACTGGCTCATAACAGTACTGGCTAATAACAGTACTGGGTAATAACAGTACTGGCTCATAACATTACTGGCTAATAACAGTACTGGCTAATAACAGTACTGGCTAATAACAGTACTGGCTCATAACAGTACTGGCTCATAACAGTACTGGCTCATAACATTGCTGGCTAATAACAGTACTGGCTAATAACAGTACTGGCTAATAACAGTACTGGCTCATATCAGTACTGGCTCATAACATTACTGGCTAATAACAGTACTGGCTAATAACAGTACTGGCTCATAACAGTACTGGCTAATAACATTACTGGCTATTAACAGTACTGGCTCATAACAGTACTGGCTCATAACATTACTGGCTCATAACAGTACTGGCTCATAACATTACTGGCTAATAACAGTACTGGCTAATAACAGTACTGGCAAATAACAGTACTGGCTCATAACTGTACTGGCGAATAACATTACTGGCTAATAACAGTACTGGCTAATAACAGAACTGGCTAATAACAGTACTGGCTAATAACAGTACTGGCTCATAACAGTACTGGCTAATAACAGTACTGGCTAATAACAGTACTGGCTCATAACAGTACTGGCTAATAACAGTACTGGCTCATAACATTACTGGCTAATAACAGTACTGTCTAATAACAGTACTAGCTAATAACAGTACTGGCTAATAACAGTACTGGCTAATAACAGTACTGGCTCATAACATTACTGGCTAATAACAGTACTGGCTCATAACAGTACTGGCTAATAACAGTACTGGCTAATGACAGTACTGGCTCATAACAGTACTGGCTCATAACAGTACTGTCGAATAACAGTACTGGCTAATAACAGTACTGGCTAATAACAGTACTGGCTCATAACATTACTGGCTAATAACAGTACTGGCTAATAACAGAAATGGCTCATAACATTACTGGCTAATAACAGTACTGGCAATAACAGTACTGGCTAATAACAGTACTGGCTAATAACAGTACTGGCTAATAACAGAACTGGCTCATAACATTACTGGCTAATAACAGTACTGGCTAATAACAGTACTGGCTAATAACAGTACTGGCTCATAACATTACTGGCTAATAACAGTACTGGCTAATAACAGTACTGGCTAATAACAGTACTGGCTCATAACATTACTGGCTAATAACAGTACTGGCTAATAACAGAACTGGCTCATAACATTACTGGCTAATAACAGTACTGGCTAATAACAGTACTGGCTAATAACAGTACTGGCTCATAACATTACTGGCTAATAACAGTACTGGCTCATAACATTACTGGCTAATAACAGTACTGGCTCATAACAGTACTGGCTCATAACATTACTGGCTAATAACAGTACTGGCTCATAACAGTACTGGCTAATAACAGTCCTGGCTCATAACAGTACTGGCTAATAGCAGTACTGTCTCATAACATTAATTGCTAATAACAGTACTGGCTCATAACAGTAGTGGCTCATAACATTACTGGCTAATAAGAGTACTGGCGAATAACAGTACTGGCTCATAACAGTACTGGCTAATAACAGTTCTGGCTAATAACAGCACTGGCTAATAACAGTACTGGCTAATAACAGTACTGGATCATAACAGAACTGGCTCATAACAGTACTGGCTCATAACATTACAGGCTAATAACAGTACTGGGTAATAACAGTACTGGCTAATAACAGTACTGGCTCATAACAGTACTAGCTCATAACATTACTGGCTAATAACAGTACTGGCTCATAACAGTACTGGCTAATAACAGTACTGGCTCATAACAGTACTGGCTAATAACAGTACTGGCTAATAGCAGTACTGGCTCATAACATTACTGGCTAATAACAGTACTGGCTCATAACAGTACTGGCTCATAACATTACTGGCTAATAACAGTACCGACTCATAACATTACTGGCTCATAACAGTACTGGCTCATAACAGTACTGGCTAATAACAGTACTGGCTCATAACATTACTGGCTAATAACAGTATTGGCTCATAACAGTACTGGCTCATAACATTACTGGCTCATAACAGTACTGGCTCATAACAGTACTGGCTCATAACATTACTGGCTAATAACAGTACTGGCTAATAACAGTACTGGCTAATAACAGTACTGGCTAATAACAGTACTGGCTCATAACAGTACTGGCTCATAACAGTACTGGCTCGTAACAGTACTGGCTAATAACAGTACTGGCTAATAACATTACTGGCTAATAACAGTACTGGCTAATAACAGTACTGGCTAATAACAGTACTGGCTCATAACAGTACTGGCTCATAACATTACTGGCTAATAACAGTACTGGCTCAAATCAGTACTGGCTAATAACAGTACTGGCTAATGACAGTACTGGCTAATAACAGTACTGGCTAATAACAGTACTGGCTCATAACAGTACTGGCTCATAACAGTACTGGCTATTAACATTGCTGGCTAATAACAGTACTGGCTAATAACAGTACTGGCTAATAACAGTACTGGCTCATAACAGTACTGGCTCATAACATTACTGGCTAATAACAGTACTGGCTAATAACAGTACTGGCTCATAACAGTACTGGCTAATAACATTACTGGCTAATAACAGTACTGGCTCATAACAGTACTGGCTCATAACATTACTGGCTCATAACAGTACTGGCTCATAACATTACTGGCTAATAACAGTACTGGCTAATAACAGTACTGGCAAATAACAGTACTGGCTCATAACAGTACTGGCGAATAACATTACTGGCTAATAACAGTACTGGCTAATAACAGAACTGGCTAATAACAGTACTGGCTAATAACAGCACTGGCTCATAACAGTACTGGCTAATAACAGTACTGGCTAATAACAGTACTGGCTCATAACAGTACTGGCTAATAACAGTACTGGCTCATAACATTACTGGCTAATAACAGTACTGTCTAATAACAGTACTAGCTAATAACAGTACTGGCTAATAACAGTACTGGCTAATAACAGTACTGGCTCATAACATTACTGGCTAATAACAGTACTGGCTCATAACAGTCCTGGCTAATAACAGTACTGGCTAATGACAGTACTGTCTAATAACAGTACTGGCTAATAACAGTACTGGCTCATAACAGTACTGGCTCATAACAGTACTGTCGAATAACAGTACTGGCTAATAACAGTACTGGCTAATAACAGTACTGGCTCATAACATTACTGGCTAATAACAGTACTGGCTAATAACAGAAATGGCTCATAACATTACTGGCTAATAACAGTACTGGCTAATAACAGTACTGGCTAATAACAGTACTGGCTCATAACAGTACTTGCTCATAACAGTACTGGCTAATAACAGTACTGGCTAATAACAGTACTGGCTCATAACATTACTGGCTAATAACAGTACTGGCTAATAACAGAACTGGCTCATAACATTACTGGCTAATAACAGTACTGGCTAATAACAGTACTGGCTAATAACAGTACTGGCTCATAACATTACTGGCTAATAACAGTACTGGCTCATAACATTACTGGCTAATAACAGTACTGGCTCATAACTGTTCTGGCTCATAACATTACTGGCTAATAACAGTACTGGCTCATAACAGTACTGGCTAATAACAGTCCTGGCTCATAACAGTACTGGCTAATAGCAGTACTGTCTCATAACATTAATTGCTAATAACAGTACTGGCTCATAACAGTAGTGGCTCATAACATTACTGGCTAATAAGAGTACTGGCGAATAACAGTACTGGCTCATAACAGTACTGGCTAATAACAGTTCTGGCTAATAACAGCACTGGCTAATAACAGTACTGGCTAATAACAGTACTGGATCATAACAGAACTGGCTCATAACAGTACTGGCTCATAACATTACAGGCTAATAACAGTACTGGCTAATAACAGTACTGGCTAATAACAGTACTGGCTCATAACAGTACTAGCTCATAACATTACTGGCTAATAACAGTACTGGCTCATAACAGTACTGGCTAATAACAGTACTGGCTCCTAACATTACTGGCTAATAACATTACTGGCTAATAACAGCACTGGCTAAAAACAGTACTGGCTCGTAACAGTACTGGCTCATAACATTACTGGCTAATAACAGTACTGGCTAATAGCAGTACTGGCTAATAACAGTACTGGCTCATCACATTATTGGCTAATAACAGTACTGGCTCATAACAGTACTGGCTCATAACAGTACTGGTTAATAACAGTACTGGCTAATAACAGTACTGGCTAATAGCAGTACTGGCTCATAACATTACTGGCTAATAACAGTACTGGCTCATAACAGTACTGGCTCATAACATTACTGGCTAATAACAGTACTGGCTCATAACATTACTGGCTCATAACAGTACTGGCTCATAACAGTACTGGCTCATAACAGTACTGGCTAATAACAGTACTGGCTAATAACAGTACTGGCTCATAACAGTACTGGCTAATAACATTACTGGCTAATAACAGTACTGGCTAATAACAGTACTGGCTCATAACAGTAATGGCTCACAACATTACTGGCTAATAACAGTACTGGCTCATAACAGTACTGGCTAATAACAGTACTGGCTAATGACAGTACTGGCTAATAACAGTACTGGCTAATAACAGTACTGGCTCATAACAGTACTGGCTCATAACAGTACTGTCGAATAACAGTACTGGCTAATAACAGAACTCGCTAATAACAGTACTGGCTCATAACATTACTGGCTAATAACAGTACTGGCTAATAACAGTACTGGCTAATAACAGTACTGGCTCATAACAGTACTTGCTCATAACAGTACTGGCTAATAACAGTACTGGCTAATAACAGTACTGGCTCATAACATTACTGGCTAATAACAGAACTGGCTCATAACATTACTGGCTAATAACAGTACTGGCTAATAACAGTACTGGCTAATAACAGTACTGGCTCATAACATTACTGGCTAATAACAGTACTGGCTCATAACATTACTGGCTAATAACAGTACTGGCTCATAACAGTACTGGCTCATAAGATTACTGGCTAATAACAGTACTGGCTCATAACAGTACTGGCTAATAACAGTCCTGGCTCATAACAGTACTGGCTAATAGCAGTACTGTCTCATAACACTAATTGCTAATAACAGTACTGGCTCATAACAGTAGTGGCTCATAACATTACTGGCTAATAAGAGTACTTGCTAATAACAGTACTGGCTCATAACAGTACTGGCTAATAACAGTACTGGCTAATAACAGCACTAGCTAATAACAGTACTGGCTAATAACAGTACTGGATCATAACAGAACTGGCTCATAACAGTACTGGCTCATAACATTACAGGCTAATAACAGTACTGGCTAATAACAGTACTGGCTAATAACAGTACTGGCTCATAACAGTACTAGCTCATAACATTACTGGCTAATAACAGTACTGGCTCATAACAGTACTGGCTAATAACAGTACTGGCTCATAACAGTACTGGCTAATAACATTACTGGCTAATAACAGTACTGGCTCATAACAGTACTGGCTAATAACAGTACTGGCTAATAACAGTACTGGCTCATAACATTACTGGCTAATAACATTACTGGCTAATAACAGTACTGGCTAATAACAGTACTGGCTCGTAACAGTACTGGCTCATAACATTACTGGCTAATAACAGTACTGGCTAATAGCAGTACTGGCTAATAACAGTACTGGCTCATAACATAACTGGCTAATAACAGTACTGGCTCATAACAGTACTGGCTCATAACATTACTGGCTAATAACAGTACTGGCTCATAACATTACTGGCTCATAACAGTACTGGCTCATAACAGTACTGGCTCATAACAGTACTGGCTCATAACAGTACTAGCTAATAACAGTACTGGCTCATAAAATTACTGGCTAATAACAGTACTGGCTCATAACAGTACTGGCTCATAACATTACTGGCTCACAACAGTACTGGCTCATAACAGTACTGGCTCATAACATTACTGGCTAATAACAGTACTGGCTAATAACAGTACTGGCTAATAACAGTACTGGCTCATAACAGTACTGGCTCATAACAGTACTGGCTAATAACAGTACTGGCTAATAACATTACTGGCTAATAACAGTACTGGCTCAAAACAGTACTGGCTCATAACATTACTGGCTAATAACAGTACTGGCCAATAACAGTACTGGCTAATAACAGTACTGGCTAATAACAGTACTGGCTCATAACAGTCCTGGCTCATAACAGTACTGGCTAATAACAGTACTGGCTAATAACAGTACTGGCTAATAACAGTACTGGTTCATAACAGTACTGGCTCATAACAGTACTGGCTCATAACATTACTGGCTCATAACATTACTGGCTAATAACAGTACTGGCTAATAACAGTACTGGCTCATAACAGTACTGGCTAATAACAGTACTGGCTAATAACAGTACTGGCTAATAACAGTACTGGCTAATAACAGTACTGGCTCATAACAGTACTGGCTCATAACAGTACTGGCTCATAACATTACTGGCTAATAACAGTACTGGCTAATAACATTACTGGCTAATAACATTACTGGCTCATAACAGTACTGGCTCATAAGATTACTGGCTCATAACAGTACTGGCTCATAACAGTACTGGCTCATAACAGTACTGGCTTATAACAGTACTGGCTAATAACAGTACTGGCTAATAACAGTACTGGCTCATAACAGTACTGGCTCATAACAGTACTGGCTAATAACAGTACTGGCTGATAACAGTACTGGCTCATAACAGTACTTGCTCAGAACATTACTGGCTAATAACAGTACTGGCTAATAACAGTACTGGCTAATAACAGTACTGGCTCATAACAGTACTGGCTCATAACATTACTGGCTAATAACAGTACTGGCTAATAACAGTACTGGCTAATAACAGTACTGGGTCATAACAGCACTGGCTCATAACAGTACTGCCTCATAACAGTACTGGCTAATAACAGTACTGGCTCATAACAGTACTGGCTCATAACATTACTGGCTAATAACAGTACTGGCTAATAACAGTACTGGCTAATAACAGTACTGGCTCATAACAGTACTGGCTCGTAACAGTACTGGCTCATAACATTACTGGCTAATAACAGTACTGGCTCATAACAGTACTGGCTCATAACAGTACTGGCTCATAACAGTACTGGCTAATAACAGTACTGGCTCATAACAGTACTGGCTCATAACAGTACTGGCTCATAACATTACTGGCTAATAACAGTACTGGCTAATAACAGTACTGGCTCATAACAGTACTGGCTCATAACAGTACTGGCTCATAACAGTACTGGCTAATAACAGTACTGGCTAATAACAGTACTGGCTCATAACAGTACTGGCTCATAACATTACTGGCTAATAACAGTACTGGCTAATAACAGTACTGGCTCATAACAGTACTGGCTAATAACATTACTGGCTAATAACAGTACTGGCTAATAACAGTACTGGCTCATAACAGTACTGGCTCATAACATTACTGGCTAATAACAGTACTGCCTAATAACAGTACTGGTAAATAACAGTACTGGCTAATAACAGTACTGGCTAATAACAGTACTGGCTAATAACAGTACTGGCTCATAACAGTACTGGCTAATAACAGTACTGGCTCATAACAGTACTGGCTAATAACAGTACTGGCTATCAACAGTACTGGCTAATAACAGTACTGGCTAATAACAGTACTGGCTCATAACAGTACTGGCTCATAACATTACTGGCTAATAACAGTACTGGCTCATAACATTACTGGCTCATAACAGTACTGGCTCATAACAGTACTGGCTCATAACAGTACTGGCTAATAACAGTACTGGCTAATAACAGTACTGGCTCATAACAGTACTGGCTAATAACATTACTGGCTAATAACAGTACTGGCTAATAACAGTACTGGCTCATAACAGTACTGGCTCATAACATTACTGGCTAATAACAGTACTGGCTCATAACAGTACTGGCTAATAACAGTACTGGCTAATGACAGTACTGGCTAATAACAGTACTGGCTAATAACAGTACTGGCTCATAACAGTACTGGCTCATAACAGTACTGGCTCATAACAGTACTGTCGAATAACAGTACTGGCTAATAACAGAACTCGCTAATAACAGTACTGGCTCATAACATTACTGGCTAATAACAGTACTGGCTAATAACAGAACTGGCTCATAACATTACTGGCTAATAACAGTACTGGCTAATAACAGTACTGGCTAATAACAGTACTGGCTCATAACAGTACTTGCTCATAACAGTACTGGCTAATAACAGTACTGGCTAATAACAGTACTGGCTCATAACATTACTGGCTAATAACAGAACTGGCTCATAACATTACTGGCTAATAACAGTACTGGCTAATAACAGTACTGGCTAATAACAGTACTGGCTCATAACATTACTGGCTAATAACAGTACTGGCTCATAACATTACTGGCTAATAACAGTACTGGCTCATAACAGTACTGGCTCATAACATTACTGGCTAATAACAGTACAGGCTCATAACAGTACTGGCTAATAACAGTCCTGGCTCATAACAGTACTGGCTAATAGCAGTACTGTCTCATAACATTAATTGCTAATAACAGTACTGACTCATAACAGTAGTGGCTCATAACATTACTGGCTAATAAGAGTACTTGCTAATAACAGTACTGGCTCATAACAGTACTGGCTAATAACAGTACTGGCTAATAACAGCACTGGCTAATAACAGTACTGGCTAATAACAGTACTGGATCATAACAGGACTGGCTCATAACAGTACTGGCTCATAACATTACAGGCTAATAACAGTACTGGCTAATAACAGTACTGGCTAATAACAGTACTGGCTCATAACAGTACTAGCTCATAACATTACTGGCTAATAACAGTACTGGCTCATAACAGTACTGGCTAATAACAGTACTGGCTCATAACAGTACTGGCTAATAACATTACTGGCTAATAACAGTACTGGCTCATAACAGTACTGGCTAATAACAGTACTGGCTAATAACAGTACTGGCTCATAACATTACTGGCTAATAACATTACTGGCTAATAACAGTACTGGCTAATAACAGTACTGGCTCGTAACAGTACTGGCTCATAACATTACTGGCTAATAACAGTACTGGCTAATAGCAGTACTGGCTAATAACAGTACTGGCTCATAACATTACTGGCTAATAACAGTACTGGCTCATAACAGTACTGGCTCATAACATTACTGGCTAATAACAGTACTGGCTCATAACATTACTGGCTCATAACAGTACTGGCTCATAACAGTACTGGCTCATAACAGTACTGGCTCATAACAGTACTGGCTAATAACAGTACTGGCTCATAAAATTACTGGCTAATAACAGTACTGGCTCATAACAGTACTGGCTCATAACATTACTGGCTCATAACAGTACTGGCTCATAACAGTACTGGCTCATAACATTACTGGCTAATAACAGTACTGGCTAATAACAGTACTGGCTAATAACAGTACTGGCTCATAACAGTACTGGCTCATAACAGTACTGGCTAATAACAGTACTGGCTAATAACATTACTGGCTAATAACAGTACTGGCTCAAAACAGTACTGGCTCATAACATTACTGGCTAATAACAGTACTGGCTAATAACAGTACTGGCTAATAACAGTACTGGCTAATAACAGTACTGGCTCATAACAGTACTGGCTCATAACAGTACTGGCTAATAACAGTACTGGCTAATAACAGTACTGGCTAATAACAGTACTGGTTCATAACAGTACTGGCTCATAACAGTACTGGCTCATAACATTACTGGCTCATAACATTACTGGCTAATAACAGTGATGGCTAATAACAGTACTGGCTCATAACAGTACTGGCTAATAAGAGTACTGGCTAATAACAGTACTGGCTAATAACAGTACTGGCTAATAACAGTACTGGCTAATAACAGTACTGGCTCATAACAGTACTGGCTCATAACAGTACTGGCTCATAACATTACTGGCTAATAACAGTACTGGCTAATAACATTACTGGCTAATAACAGTACTGGCTCATAACAGTACTGGCTCATAAGATTATTGGCTCATAACAGTACTGGCTCATAACAGTACTGGCTCATAACAGTACTGGCTTATAACAGTACTGGCTAATAACAGTACTGGCTAATAACAGTACTGGCTCATAACAGTACTGGCTCATAACAGTACTGGCTAATAACAGTACTGGCTCATAACAGTACTGGCTCATAACAGTACTGGCTCAGAACATTACTGGCTAATAACAGTACTGGCTAATAACAGTACTGGCTAATAACAGTACTGGCTCATAACAGTACTGGCTCATAACATTACTGGCTAATAACAGTACTGGCTAATAACAGTACTGGCTAATAACAGTACTGGCTCATAACAGCACGGGCTCATAACAGTACTGCCTCATAACAGTACTGGCTAATAACAGTACTGGCTCATAACAGTACTGGCTCATAACATTACTGGCTAATAACAGTACTGGCTAATAACAGTACTGGCTCATAACAGTACTGGCTCATAACAGTACTGGCTCATAACAGTACTGGCTCATAACAGTACTGGCTCATAACAGTACTGGCTAATAACAGTACTGGCTAATAACAGTACTGGCTCATAACAGTACTGGCTCATAACATTACTGGCTAATAACAGTACTGGCTAATAACAGTACTGGCTCATAACAGTACTGGCTAATAACATTACTGGGTAATAACAGTACTGGCTAATAACAGTACTGGCTCATAACAGTACTGGCTCATAACATTACTGGCTAATAACAGTACTGCCTAATAACAGTACTGGCAAATAACAGTACTGGCTAATAACAGTACTGGCTAATAACAGTACTGGCTAATAACAGTACTGGCTCATAACAGTACTGGCTAATAACAGTACTGGCTCATAACAGTACTGGCTAATAACAGTACTGGCTATCAACAGTACTGGCTAATAACAGTACTGGCTAATAACAGTACTGGCTCATAACATTACTGGCTAATAACAGTACTGGCTAATAACAGTACTGGCTAATAACAGTACTGGCTCATAACATTACTGGCTAATAACAGTATTGGCTAATAACAGTACTGGCTCATAACAGTACTGGCTCATAACAGTACTGGCGAATAACATTACTGGCTAATTACAGTACTGGCTAATAACAGTACTGGCTAATAACAGTACTGGCTCATAACATTACTGGCTAATAACAGTACTGGCTCATAACATTACTGGCTCATAACAGTACTGGCTCATAACAGTACTGGCTCATAACAGTACTGGCTCATAACAGTACTGGCTAATAACAGTACTGGCTCATAAAATTACTGGCTCATAACAGTACTGGCTCATAACAGTACTGGCTCATAACATTACTGGCTCATAACAGTACTGGCTCATAACAGTACTGGCTCATAACATTACTGGCTAATAACAGTACTGGCTAATAACAGTACTGGCTAATAACAGTACTGGCTCATAACAGTACTGGCTCATAACAGTACTGGCTAATAACAGTACTGGCTAATAACATTACTGGCTAATAACAGTACTGGCTCAAAACAGTACTGGCTCATAACATTACTGGCTAATAACAGTACTGGCTAATAACAGTACTGGCTAATAACAGTACTGGCTAATAACAGTACTGGCTCATAACAGTACTGGCTCATAACAGTACTGGCTAATAACAGTACTGGCTAATAACAGTACTGGCTAATAACAGTACTGGTTCATAACAGTACTGGCTCATAACAGTACTGGCTCATAACATTACTGGCTCATAACATTACTGGCTAATAACAGTGATGGCTAATAACAGTACTGGCTCATAACAGTACTGGCTAATAACAGTACTGGCTAATAACAGTACTGGCTAATAACAGTACTGGCTAATAACAGTACTGGCTAATAACAGTACTGGCTCATAACAGTACTGGCTCATAACAGTACTGGCTCATAACATTACTGGCTAATAACAGTACTGGCTAATAACATTACTGGCTAATAACAGTACTGGCTCATAACAGTACTGGCTCATAAGATTATTGGCTCATAACAGTACTGGCTCATAACAGTACTGGCTCATAACAGTACTGGCTTATAACAGTACTGGCTAATAACAGTACTGGCTAATAACAGTACTGGCTCATAACAGTACTGGCTCATAACAGTACTGGCTAATAACAGTACTGGCTCATAACAGTACTGGCTCATAACAGTACTGGCTCAGAACATTACTGGCTAATAACAGTACTGGCTAATAACAGTACTGGCTAATAACAGTACTGGCTCATAACAGTACTGGCTCATAACATTACTGGCTAATAACAGTACTGGCTAATAACAGTACTGGCTAATAACAGTACTGGCTCATAACAGCACGGGCTCATAACAGTACTGCCTCATAACAGTACTGGCTAATAACAGTACTGGCTCATAACAGTACTGGCTCATAACATTACTGGCTAATAACAGTACTGGCTAATAACAGTACTGGCTCATAACAGTACTGGCTCATAACAGTACTGGCTCATAACAGTACTGGCTCATAACAGTACTGGCTCATAACAGTACTGGCTAATAACAGTACTGGCTAATAACAGTACTGGCTCATAACAGTACTGGCTCATAACATTACTGGCTAATAACAGTACTGGCTAATAACAGTACTGGCTCATAACAGTACTGGCTAATAACATTACTGGCTAATAACAGTACTGGCTAATAACAGTACTGGCTCATAACAGTACTGGCTCATAACATTACTGGCTAATAACAGTACTGCCTAATAACAGTACTGGCAAATAACAGTACTGGCTAATAACAGTACTGGCTAATAACAGTACTGGCTAATAACAGTACTGGCTCATAACAGTACTGGCTAATAACAGTACTGGCTCATAACAGTACTGGCTAATAACAGTACTGGCTATCAACAGTACTGGCTAATAACAGTACTGGCTAATAACAGTACTGGCTCATAACATTACTGGCTAATAACAGTACTGGCTAATAACAGTACTGGCTAATAACAGTACTGGCTCATAACATTACTGGCTAATAACAGTATTGGCTAATAACAGTACTGGCTCATAACAGTACTGGCTCATAACAGTACTGGCGAATAACAGTACTGGCGAATAACATTACTGGCTAATTACAGTACTGGCTAATAACAGTACTGGCTAATAACAGTACTGGCTAATAACAGTACTGGCTCATAACAGTACTGGCTCATAACAGTACTGGCTAATAACAGTACTGGCTAATAACAGTACTGGCTCATAACAGTACTGGCTAATAACAGTACTGGCTCATAATATTACTGGCTAATAACAGTACTGGCTAATAACAGTACTGGCTAATAACAGTACTGGCTCATAACATTACTGGCTAATAACAGTACTGGCTCATAACAGTACTGGCTAATAACAGTACTGGCTAATAACAGTACTGGCTAATAACAGTACTGGCTAATAACAGTGCTGGCTCATAACAGTACTGGCTCATAACAGTACTGGCTCATAACAGTACTGTCTAATAACAGTACTGGCTAATACCAGTACTGGCTATTAACAGTACTGGCTCATAACAGTGCTGGCTAATAACAGTGCTGGCTAATAACAGTACTGGCTCATAACATTACTGGCTAATAACAGCACTGGCTAATAACAGAACTGGCTCATAACATTACTGGCTAATAACAGTACTGGCTAATAACAGTACTGGCTAATAACAGTACTGGCTCATAACATTACTGGCTAATAACAGTACTGGCTCATAACATTACTGGCTAATAACAGTACTGGCTCATAGCAGTACTGGCTCATAACAGTACTGGCTCATAACATTACTGGCTAATAACAGTACTGGCTCATAACAGTACAGGCTAATAACAGTACTGGCTCATAACATTACTGGCTAATAACAGTACTGGCTCACAACATTACTGGCTAATAACTGTACTGGCTAATGACAGTACTGGCTCATAACATTACTGGCTAATTACAGTACTGGCTCATAACAGTACTGGCTCATAACATTACTGGCTAATAACAGTACTGCCTAATAACAGTACTGGCAAATAACAGTACTGGCTAATAACAGTACTGGCTAATAACAGTACTGGCTAATAACAGTACTGGCTCATAACAGTACTGGCTAATAACAGTACTGGCTCATAACAGTACTGGCTAATAACAGTACTGGCTATCAACAGTACTGGCTAATAACAGTACTGGCTAATAACAGTACTGGCTCATAACATTACTGGCTAATAACAGTACTGGCTAATAACAGTACTGGCTAATAACAGTACTGGCTCATAACATTACTGGCTAATAACAGTATTGGCTAATAACAGTACTGGCTCATAACAGTACTGGCTCATAACAGTACTGGCTCATAACAGTACTGGCGAATAACATTACTGGCTAATTACAGTACTGGCTAATAACAGTACTGGCTAATAACAGTACTGGCTAATAACAGTACTGGCTCATAACAGTACTGGCTCATAACAGTACTGGCTAATAACAGTACTGGCTAATAACAGTACTGGCTCATAACAGTACTGGCTAATAACAGTACTGGCTCATAACATTACTGGCTAATAACAGTACTGGCTAATAACAGTACTGGCTAATAACAGTACTGGCTCATAACATTACTGGCTAATAACAGTACTGGCTAATAACAGTACTGGCTAATAACAGTACTGGCTAATAACAGTGCTGGCTCATAACAGTACTGGCTCATAACAGTACTGGCTCATAACAGTACTGTCTAATAACAGTACTGGCTATTACCAGTACTGGCTATTAACAGTACTGGCTCATAACAGTGCTGGCTAATAACAGTGCTGGCTAATAACAGTACTGGCTCATAACATTACTGGCTAATAACAGTACTGGCTAATAACAGAACTGGCTCATAACATTACTGGCTAATAACAGTACTGGCTAATAACAGTACTGGCTAATAACAGTACTGGCTCATAACATTACTGGCTAATAACAGTACTGGCTCATAACATTACTGGCTAATAACAGTACTGGCTCATAGCAGTACTGGCTCATAACAGTACTGGCTCATAACATTACTGGCTAATAACAGTACTGGCTCATAACAGTACAGGCTAATAACAGTACTGGCTCATAACATTACTGGCTAATAACAGTACTGGCTCACAACATTACTGGCTAATAACTGTACTGGCTAATGACAGTACTGGCTCATAACATTACTGGCTAATTACAGTACTGGCTCATAACAGTACTGGCTCATAACATTACTGGCTAATAACAGTACTGGCTAATAACAGTACTGGCTAATAACAGTACTGGCTAATAACAGTACTGGCTCATAACAGTACTGGCTCATAACATTACTGGCTAATAATAGTACTGGCTAATAACAGTACTGACTCATAACATTACTGGCTAATAACAGTACTGGCTCATAACAGTACTGGCTCATAACAGTACTGGCTAATAACAGTACTGGGTAATAACTGTATTGGCTAATAACAGTACTGGCTCATAACATTACTGGCTAATAACAGTACTGGCTAATAACAGTCCTGGCTCATAACAGTACTGGCTAATAACAGTACTGGCTAATAACAGTACTGGCTAATAACAGTACTGGCTCATAACAGTACTGGCTCATAACATTACTGGCTAATAACAGTACTGGCTCATAACATTACTGGCTAATAACAGTACTGGCTCATAACATTACTGGCTAATAACAGTACTGGCTCATAACAGTACTGGCTCATAACATTACTGGCTAATAACAGTACTGGCTCATAACAGTACTGGCTAATAACAGTCCTGGCTCATAACAGTACTGGCTAATAGCAGTACTGTCTCATAACATTAATTGCTAATAACAGAACTGGCTCATAACAGTAGTGGCTCATAACATTACTGGCTAATAAGAGTACTGGCTAATAACAGCACTGGCTAATAACAGTACTGGTTAATAACAGTACTGGATCATAACAGAACTGGCTCATAACAGTACTGGCTCATAACATTACAGGCTAATAACAGTACTGGCTAATAACAGTACTGGCTAATAACAGTACTGGCTCATAACAGTACTAGCTCATAACATTACTGGCTAATAACAGTACTGGCTCATAACAGTACTGGCTAATAACAGTACTGGCTCATAACAGTACTGGCTCATAACATTACTGGCTAATAACAGTACTGGCTAATAACAGTACTGGCTAATAACAGTACTGGCTCATAACATTACTGGCTAATAACAGTATTGGCTAATAACAGTACTGGCTCATAACAGTACTGGCTCATAACAGTACTGGCTCATAACAGTACTGGCGAATAACATTACTGGCTAATAACAGTACTGGCTAATAACAGTACTGGCTAATAACAGTACTGGCTAATAGCAGTACTGGCTCATAACAGTACTGGCTCATAACAGTACTGGCTAATAACAGTACTGGCTAATAACAGTACTGGCTCATAACAGTACTGGCTAATAACAGTACTGGCTCATAACATTACTGGCTAATAACAGTACTGGCTAATAACAGTACTGGCTAATAACAGTACTGGCTCATAACATTACTGGCTAATAACAGTACTGGCTAATAACAGTACAGGCTAATAACAGTACTGGCTCATAACAGTGCTGGCTAATAACAGTACTGGCTGATAACAATACTGGCTCATAACATTACTGGCTAATAACAGTACTGGCTAATAACAGAACTGGCTCATAACATTACTGGCTAATAACAGTACTGGCTAATAACAGTACTGGCTAATAACAGTACTGGCTCATAACATTACTGGCTAATAACAGTACTGGCTCATAACATTACTGGCTAATAACAGTACTGGCTCATAACAGTACTGGCTCATAACAGTACTGGCTCATAACATTACTGGCTAATAACAGTACTGGCTCATAACAGTACAGGCTAATAACAGTACTGGCTCATAACATTACTGGCTAATAACAGTACTGGCTCATAACATTACTGGCTAATAACTGTACTGGCTAATAACAGTACTGGCTCATAACATTACTGGCTAATTACAGTACTGGCTCATAACAGTACTGGCTCATAACATTACTGGCTAATAACAGTACTGGCTAATAACAGTACTGGCTAATAACAGTACTGGCTAATAACAGTACTGGCTCATAACAGTACTGGCTCATAACATTACTGGCTAATAATAGTACTGGCTAATAACAGTACTGGCTCATAACATTACTGGCTAATAACAGTACTGGCTCATAACAGTACTGGCTCACAACAGTACTGGCTAATAACAGTACTGGGTAATAACTGTACTGGCTAATAACAGTACTGGCTCATAACATTACTGGCTAATAACAGTACTGGCTAATAACAGTACTGGCTCATAACAGTACTGGCTAATAACATACTGGCTAATAACAGTACTGGCTAATAACAGTACTGGCTCATAACAGTACTGGCTAATAACTGTACTGGCTAATAACAGTACTGGCTAATAACAGTACTGGCTAATAACAGTACTGGCTCATAACAGTACTGGCTCATAACATTACTGGCTAATAACAGTACTGGCTAATAACAGTACTGGCTAATAACAGTACTGGCTAATAACAGTACTGGCTAATAACAGTACTGGTTAATAACAGTACTGGCTAATAACAGTACTGGCTAATAACAGTACTGGCTCATAACATTACTGGCTAATAACAGTACTGGCTAATAACAGTACTGGCTCATAACATTACTGGCTCATAACATTACTGGTTAATAACAGTACTGGCTAATAACAGTACTGGCTCATAACAGTACTGGCTAATAACAGTACTGGCTCATAACATTACTGGCTCATAATTGTACTGGCTCATAACAGTACTGGCTAATAACAGTACTGGCTCATAACATTACTGGCTAATAACAGTACTGGCTAATAACAGTACTGGCTCATAACAGTACTGGCTAATAACAGTACTGGCTCATAACATTACTGGCTAATAACAGTACTGGCTAATAACAGTACTGGCTAATAACAGTACTGGCTCATAACATTACTGGCTAATAACAGTACTGGCTAATAACAGTACTGGCTCATAACAGTACTGGCTCATAACAGTACTGGTTAATAACAGTACTGGCTAATAACAGTACTGGCTAATAACAGTACTGGCTCATAACATTACTGGCTAATAACAGTACTGGCTAATAACAGTACTGGCTCATAACAGTACTGGCTCATAACAGTACTGGCTAATAACAGTACTGGCTCATAACATTATGGCTCACAACATTACTGCCGTACTGCTGAAGACTCGTGCTCATGAACTGAAGCTGCCTCTAGCCAAGCTGGCACAGCTACGACATTAGCACTTACCTGACAAGGTGGAAAATGGCCCTGGCTAATAACAGTACTGGCTCATAACATTACTGGCTCATAATTGTACTGGCTCATAACAGTACTGGCTAATAACAGTACTGGCTCATAACATTACTGGCTAATAACAGTACTGGCTAATAACAGTACTGGCTCATAACAGTACTGGCTAATAACAGTACTGGCTCATAACATTACTGGCTAATAACAGTACTGGCTAATAACAGTACTGGCTAATAACAGTACTGGCTCATAACATTACTGGCTAATAACAGTACTGGCTAATAACAGTACTGGCTCATAACAGTACTGGCTCATAACAGTACTGGTTAATAACAGTACTGGCTAATAACAGTACTGGCTAATAACAGTACTGGCTCATAACATTACTGGCTAATAACAGTACTGGCTAATAACAGTACTGGCTCATAACAGTACTGGCTCATAACAGTACTGGCTAATAACAGTACTGGCTCATAACATTATGGCTCACAACATTACTGCCGTACTGCTGAAGACTCGTGCTCATGAACTGAAGCTGCCTCTAGCCAAGCTGGCACAGCTACGACATTAGCACTTACCTGACAAGGTGGAAAATGGCCCAGGTTTTTTTTTGTTGTCCACAAAAGGCAGGACAAATCCAATCTCACTGGTTACTGCCCCACCAGGCCACTCTCAATCAAAAACAAAGTGATGGAGATGGGTCATCAACACTGTACCAAGTGGCATTTACTCAGAAATAACCTGCTCAGTTTGGTTTCTGCCAGAATGACTCTCTCCATATCTCGTTAAAGATCCAAACAAGGGCAAAAGCATTGAATTCCGGAAGTGAGGTGTGAGCAATTGCCATCCATATCAAGGCTGCGTTTGTGCTCCTCCATGTCCTCAAACCTGTTGGAAGAATCAATGTGCCAAAGGCACAGAATGATACAGTGGGTGGACATCTTTAGTGACCCAGCACCAAGAGTAGCTTGTGGGCATCACTACTGACTGTAATGTGACATAAACGAGCTCTCGTAACATTGAAGTTAATAGGAATAATCATCACCATCATTGGACAGCTGAGACCAGAATGCCTGGCTCTGAATACTCATTTCACAGGAGTGCTAAGTTCCAGTTAAGGAAGCCATGCCAGTGGCCACGTCCCAATGTTCATGGAGGTGATCCTGCTGGTGAATACAGCAGGCCTTTTCAATCTCCAAACCACATTTGGGTCATTGATCAGAGTGGTAAACCATTTATACAGACAACTTTTGCAATTATATGTGACATTGTTTTGTCTTGTGGTTTCCAGAAGTCTGAAATAATCTCACTCTTAGACACAGATATTGGAGTTGACATCAAATATATTTCTCAGATCTCACCATGTGCTGCAGACTAATGCAGTCTTCGTTCCATATACAGGCTGTGTACAGTAGTGAGTGAGGTGGCACCCTGAATACTTGTGTACACTTATGCATAACAATATAGTTCCTAACATTTTTCAAATAGTGTAACAATATAACAGACATAGCTATACCACTGAGTGGCTATAGAATATTCTGGGGAGGAGGGTGAACAATCAGATATCATGATCCATTTGGTATCAATGGTATCAATGACACAGGCAGAAAATGGTTGAAGCCATTTAGGCAGATTTTTAAAGAGCCAGGAAGTAGAAGAAAAATAGGACCTCAAAGATAGGACCTGATTACCGCCAGTACCACGTGCTAGTGAGTATAGAAATAGGGTACAGTAGATGAATGCGTTACTGGAGAAATGATGAAGGAGGGAGGGCTTCCGATTCTCATGGCATTAGGACCAATTCGTGGGAAGGTCAGATTTGAAAGGCTGGACGGGTTGCACCTTGACAGGGTTGGGCCAAGTATCTTTGCAGGCAGGTTTGCTAGTTGGGAAGTGTTTGAACCAGCTAAACAGAGGGATAAGTGCTGAGCATTAATTCAGAAGGGAGAAAAGCAGAGTTGGAAGTAGAAGGTGGAAAATGAGCAAGCGAGTTTGGAAGGCAGAGTAACCAAAGGTTGGAAAACGGCAAAATGGGAGACCTGATTGTGCTTAATGGCTTACGTTTAAATACAAGGAATGTAGTGAACAAGGTTGGAACACATAGAATTCCTACAGTGCAGAAGGAGGCCATTTGGCCCATTGAATCTGCACCGACCCTCCAAAAGCACACTCTACCAAGGTCCATTCCCCGACACAACCCGCTCTATCCCCATAACCTAACCTGCAAAACATTTGACACTATGGGGCAATTTAGCATGGCCAATCCACCTAACCTGCACAACTTTGTACTGTGGAAGGAAACCAGAGAATCAGAAGGAAACCCACACAGGCACATTGAGAAAGTGCAAACTCCACATAGTCACCCAAGGGCGGAATTGAACCGTGGTCCCTGGAGCTGTGAGGCAGCAGTGCTACCTACTGTGCCACCGTGCCACCCACATGGAACTGTGAAATTTTAGCCATTAGTGGAACATGGCTTAGAGAAGAGCAGAAATGGGATCTCAACATTCCTGGTTACAGGGTTTTCAGAAAATAGAGAGGGGGATAAAAAAGGTGGGTTGTCAATATTGATTAAAGAAACAATTATCGTCCAGACTGTGGAGATTTGGAAGACCGAGGGCGAAGGAATTTTCATATTTCTCCCCAGGGTGGCACAGTGGTTAGCATTGCTGCCTCACAGCTCCAGGGTCCCGGGTTCAATTCCGGCCTTGGGTGATTGTGCAAAGTCTGCACATTCTCCCCGTGTCTGCGTGGGCTTCCTCCAGGTGCTCTGGTTTCCTCCCACAGTCCAAAGATGTGCAGGTTAGGTGGATTGGCCATGATAAATTGCCCCCTGGTGTTCAAAAAAGGTTAGGTGGGGTAACTGGGTTATGGGGATAGGGTGGAGGTGTGGGTGCCCTTTCCAAGGGCCAGTTGAGAGTCGATAGGCCAAATGGCCTCCCTCTGCACTGTAAATCCTATGATTCTATGTGCACTGGGTGTACTCCCGGATTGACTTTTTTGTGGTGGACAGGGCGTTGCTGGCGGGGTTGTCGACTCGGAGTGAGCGGGTGAGGGCCGCCATTCAGTGTAAGTGGAGCTCAATGACACGGGGGAGGTCACGGCTGCCACTCAAGGCGGTGGTCGTGGCGGGTGGATTTTACAATTCGGGCGCATAGGGAGTAGGTGGAATGGGCAGAGATGGCAAGGCTGGTAGAGGAGATCCTGAGGACAGGAGGTATTCGGAGGCACCGGAGGCAGGGTTGTTGAAGGAGAGGCAGAGGCTCCAGATGGAGTTTGGATTAGTGCCCACGGGGAAGGCGGTGGGGCAGCTCCTCAGTGCCACAGGGGCAGTATATGAATATGTGAGAAGGATGCTGGCCACCACCTGAGGAAGCAAGAGGCGGAGAGGGAGATTGGCAGAGTAAAGGATGAGATAGGAAGGGTGGTGTTGGACCCAGTGGGGGTGAATGGGGCGTTTCCGGCTTTTTACAGATTATATGAGTCGGAGCCCCCGGCCGGGGGGAGGGAATGTGGCGGTTCCTGGATGGACTGGAGTTTCCCAGGCTGGATGAGGAGTTGGTGCTGGGATTGGAGGCCCTATCGGGTTGAGGGAGGTGATGGAGAGCATGGGGGAGATGCAGGCAGGGAAGGTCCTGGGCCCGGATGGGTTCCGGTGGAGTTTTTAAAAAGGTTTGGGGGAGTCCTAGGGCCATTGTTGGGGAGGCATATAATGAGGCTAGGGAGAGGGGGGGGAATTCCCCTCTACACTATCACAAGCATCCATCTCCCTGATATTGAAAAAGGACAAGGATCCGGAGCAGTGTGGGTCGTACCGCCCGATCTATCTATTGAATCTGGACGCCAAATTGCTGCCGAAGGTATTGGCTTCGCAAATCAAGGGCTGCCTCCCAGGGGTGATAGGGGAGGACCAAACGGGATTTGTGAAAGGGAGACAACTATCGGCAAATGTGAGGAGGCTGCTTAATGTGATTATGATGCCTTGGGAGGGACAGGAGGCAGAGGTGGCAGTGGCCATGGGCTGGAGAAGGCTTTCGACCGGGTGGAGTTGGAATACCTGTGGGAGGTGCTGGGGTGTCGACTGGGTCCAGTTGCTGTACAAGGCACCGGTCGCAAGTATACAGATGAACCGGGTGAGTTCAGGATATTTGGGCTGCATCGGGGGTCGAGGCAGGGGTACCCCTCTCCCTCTCGCTCTTTGCCATGGCAACAGAGCCACTGGAAAAAAGCGCTGAGAGTTTTGAGGATGGGGAAGGGATTGTGTGGGGTGGCGTCGAGCACAGGGTTTCGTTGCACGCGGACGACCTGTTGTTATACATTTTGGACACATTAGGGGCATTGGGGTCAATATGGGGAACTTGGAGGATTTTGGCTGGTTTTCGGGGTACAAGTTGAACATGGGAAAGAGCGAGGTGTTCCCGATTGCGACCAGAGGGCAGGAGGGGAGGTTAGGAGAGCTGCCGTTCAAGGTGGTGGGGGCGTGTTTTAGATACCTGGGCATTACCCCCAGTGACTCTCACCCATAGCACTCACCTTCACCAACACCCCAGTGACTCTCACCCATAGCACTCACCTTTACTAACACCCCAGTGACTCTCACCCATAGCACTCACCTTCACCAACACCCCAGTGACTCTCACCCATAGCACTCACCTTCACTAACACCCCAGTGACTCTCACCCATAGCACTCACCTTCACCAACACCCCAGTGACTCTCACCCATAGCACTCACATTCACCAACACCCCAGTGACTCTCACCCATAGCACTCACCTTCACCAACACCCCAGTGACTCTCGCCCATAGCACTCACCTTCACCAACACCCCAATGACTCTCACCCATAACACTCACCTTCACCAACACCCCAGTGACTCTCACCCAGAGCACTCACCTTCACCAACACCCCAGTGACTCTCACCCATAGCACTCACCTTCACCAACACCCCAGTGACTCTCGCCCATAGCACTCACCTTCACCAACACCCCAGTGACTCTCACCCATAACACTCACCTTCACCAACACCCCAGTGACTCTCACCCATAGCACCCACCTTCACTCTCACCCCAGTGACTCTCACCCATAGTATTCACCTTAACTATCAACCCAGTATCTCTCACCCATAGCACTCACCTTCACTATCACCCCAGTGTCTCTCACCCACAGCACTCACCTTCACTCTCACCCCAGTGTCTCTCACCCACAGCACTCACCTTCACTCTCACCCCAGTGACTCTCACCCATAGCACCCACCTTCACTAACACCCCAGTGTCTCTCACCCATAGCACTCACCTTCACTAACACCCCAGGGACTCTCACCCATAGCACTCACCTTCACTAACACCCCAGTGTCTCTCACCCATAGCACTCACCTTCACTATCACCCCAGTGTCTCTCACCCATAGCACTCACCTTCACTATCACCCCAGGGACTCTCACCCATAGCACTCACCTTCACTAACACCCCAGTGAATCTCACCCATAGCACTCACCTTCACTCTCACCCCAGTATCTCTCACCCATAGCACTCACCTTCACTCTCACCCCAGTGACTCTCACCCATAGCACTCACCTTCACTATCACCCCAGTGACTCTGACCCATAGTATTCACCTTAACTATCACCCCAGTATCTCTCACCCATAGCACTCACCTTCACTATCACCCCAGTGACTCTCACCCATAGTATTCACCTTAACTGTCACCCCAGTATCTCTCACCCATAGCACTCACCTTCACTATCACCCCAGTGACTCTCACCCATAGCACTCACCTTCACTAACACCCCAGTGTCTCTCACCCATAGCACTCACCTTCACTATCACCCCAGTGACTCTCACCCATAGTATTCACCTTAACTATCACCCCAGTATCTCTCACCCACAGCACTCACCTTCACTCTCACCCCAGTGTCTCTCACCCATAGCACTCACCTTCACTCTCACCCCAGTGTCTCTCACCCATAGCACTCACCTTCACTATCACCCCAGTGACTCTCACCCATAGTATTCACCTTAACTATCACCCCAGTATCTCTCACCCACAGCACTCACCTTCACTCTCACCCCAGTGTCTCTCACCCATAGCACTCACCTTCACTAACACCCCAGTGTCTCTCACCCATAGCACTCACCTTCACTATCACCCCAGTCACTCTCACCCATAGCACTCACCTTCACTCTCACCCCAGTGACTCTCACCCATAGTATTCACCTTAACTATCACCCCAGTATCTCTCACCCATAGCACTCACCTTCACTATCACCCCAGTGACTCTCACCCATAGCACTCACCTTCACTATCACCCCAGTGACTCTCACCCATAGCACTCACCTTCACTAACACCCCAGTGTCTCTCACACATAGCACTCACCTTCACTCTCACCCCAGTGACTCTCACCCATAGCACTCACCTTCACTAACACCCCAGTGACTCTCACCCATAGCACCCACCTTCACTCTCACCCCAGTGACTCTCACCCATAGTATTCACCTTCACTATCACCCCAGTATCTCTCACCCATAGCACTCACCTTCACTATCACCCCAATGACTCTCAGCCATAGCACCCACCTTCACTCTCAGCCCAGTGACTCTCACCCATAGGACTCACCTTCACTCTCACCCCAGTGACTCTCACCCATAGCACTCACCTTCACTATCACCCCAGTATCTCTCACCCATAGCACTCACCTTCACTATCACCCCAGTATCTCTCACCCATAGCACTCACCTTCACTCTCACCCCAGTGACTCTCACCCATAGCACTCACATTCACTATCACCCCAGTGACTCTCACCCATAGGACTCACCTTCACTATCACCCCAGTGACTCTCACCCATAGGACTCACCTTCACTATCACCCCAGTGACTCTCACCCATAGCACTCACCTTCACTATCACCCCAGTATCTCTCACCCATAGGACTCACCTTCACTATCACCCCAGTGACTCTCACCCATAGCACTCACATTCACTATCACCCCAGTGACTCTCACCCATAGGACTCACCTTCACTATCACCCCAGTGACTCTCACCCATAGCACTCACCTTCACTATCACCCCAGTGACTCTCACCCATAGCACTCACCTTCACTAACACCCCAGTATCTCTCACCCATAGCACTCACATTCACTATCACCCCAGTGACTCTCACCCATAGGACTCACCTTCACTATCACCCCAGTGACTCTCACCCATAGCACTCACCTTCACTATCACCCCAGTGACTCTCACCCATAGGACTCACCTTCACTATCACCCCAGTGACTCTCACCCATAGCACTCACCTTCACTATCACCCCAGTGACTCTCACCCATAGCACTCACCTTCACTAACACCCCAGTGTCTCTCAACCATAGCACTCACCTTCACTCTCACCCACAGTCACTCTCACCCATAGCACTCACCTTCACTATCACCCCAGTGACTCTCACCCATAGCACTCACCTTCACTATCACCCCAGTGACTCTCACCCATAGCACTCACCTTCACTAACACCCCAGTGTCTCTCACCCATAGGACTCACCTTCACTAACACCCCAGTGTCTCTCACCCATAGCACTCACCTTCACTAACACCCCAGTATCTCTCACCCATAGCACTCACCTTCACTATCACCCCAGTATCTCTCACCCATAGCACTCACCTTCACTATCACCCCAGTGACTCTCACCCATAGCACTCACCTTCACTATCACCCCAGTGACTCTCACCCATAGCACTCACCTTCACTAACACCCCAGTGTCTCTCACCCATAGGACTCACCTTCACTATCACCCCAGTATCTCTCACCCATAGGACTCACCTTCACTAACACCCCAGTGTCTCTCACCCATAGCACTCACCTTCACTATCACCCCAGTGACTCTCACCCATAGCACTCACCTTCACTATCACCCCAGTGACTCTCACCCATAGCACTCACCTTCACTAACACCCCAGTGTCTCTCACCCATAGCACTCACCTTCACTATCACCCCAGTGACTCTCACCCAAAGCACTCACCTTCACTATCACCCCAGTGTCTCTCACCCATAGCACTCACCTTCACCAACACCCCAGTGACTCTCACGCATAGCATCCACCTTCACTAACACCCCAGTGTCTCTCACCCATAGCACTCACCTTCACTAACACCCCAAAGACTCTCACCCATAGCACTCACCTTCACTCACACCCCCAGTGACTCTCACCCACAGCACTCACCTTCACTAACACCCCAGTGTCTCTCACCGATAGCACTCACCTTCACTCTCACCCCAGAGACTCTCACCCATAGCACTCACCTTCACTATCATCCCAGTGACTCTCACCCATAGCACTCACCTTCACTATCACCCCCAGTGTCTCTCACCCATAGTATTCACCTTCACTATCACCCCAGAGACTCTCACCCATAGCACCCACCTTCACTTACACCCCAGTATCTCTCACCCATAGCACTCACCTTCACTAACACCCCAGTGAATCTCACCCATAGCACTCACCTTCACTCTCACCCCCAGTGACTCTCACCCATAGCACCCACCTTCACTCTCACCCCCAGTGACTCTCACCCATAGCACTCACCTTCACTATCACTCCAGTGACTCTCACCCATAGCACTCACCTTCACTCTCACCCCAGTGACTCTCACCCATAGCACTCACCTTCCCTAACACCCCAGTGACTCTCACCCATAGCACTCACCTTCACTATCACTCCAGTGACTCTCACCCATAGCACCCACCTTCACTAACACCCCAGTGTCTCTCACCCATAGCACTCATTTTCACTATCACCCCAGTGACTCTCACCCATAGCACCCACCTTCACTATCACCCCAGTGACTCTCACCCATAGCACCCACCTTCACTCTCACCCCCAGTGACTCTCACCCACAGCACTCACCTTCACTATCACCCCAGTGACTCTCACCCATAGCACTCACCTTCATTAACACCCCAGTGACTCTCACCCATAGCACTCACCTTCACTATCACCCCAGTGACTCTCACCCATAGCACCCACCTTCACTAACACCCCAGTGTCTCTCACCCATAGCACCCACCTTCACTAACACCCCAGTGACTCTCACACATAGCACTCACCTTCACTCTCACCTCCAGTGACTCTCACCCATAGCACCCACCTTCACTCTCACCCCCAGTGACTCTCACCCATAGCACTCACCTCACTATCACCCCAGAGACTCTCACCCATAGCACTCACCTTCACTAACACCCCAGTGACTCTCACGCATAGCGCCCACCTTCACTAACACCCCAGTGTCTCTCACCCATAGCACTCACCTTCACTATCACCCCAGTGACTCTCACCCATAGCACTCACCTTCACTAACACCCCAGTGACTCTCACCCATAGCACTCACCTGCACTATCACCCCAGTGACTCTCACCCATAGCACTCACCTTCACTATCACCCCAGTGACTCTCACCCATAGCACTCACCTTCACTATCACCCCAGTGACTCTCACCCATAGCACTCACCTTCACTAACACCCCAGTCACTCTCACCCATAGCACTCACCTTCACTATCACCCCAGTGACTCTCACCCATAGCACCCACCTTCACTAACACCCCAGTGTCTCTCACCCATAGCACCCACCTTCACTAACACCCCAGTGACTCTCACCCATAGCACTCACATTCACTCTCACCCCCAGTGACTCTCACCCATAGCACCCACCTTCACTCTCACCCCCAGTGACTCTCACCCATAGCACTCACCTCACTATCACCCCAGACACTCTCACCCATAGCACTCACCTTCACTAACACCCCAGTGACTCTCACGCATAGTGCCCACCTTCACTAACACCCCAGTGTCTCTCACCCATAGCACTCACCTTCACTATCACCCCAGTGACTCTCACACATAGCACTCACCTTCACTAACACCCCAGTGATTCTCACCCATAGCACTCATCTTCACTATCACCCCAGTGACTCTCACCCATAGCACTCACCTTCACTATCACCCCAGTGACTCTCACCCATAGCACTCACCTTCACTATCACCCCAGTGACTCTCACCCATAGCACTCACCTTCACTAACACCCCAGTGACTCTCACCCATAGCACTCACCTTCACTATCACCCCAGTGACTCTCACCCATAGCACCCACCTTCACTAACACCCCAGTGTCTCTCACCCATAGCACCCACCTTCACTAACACCCCAGTGACTCTCACCCATAGCACTCACATTCACTCTCACCCCCAGTGACTCTCACCCATAGCACCCAACTTCACTCACACCCCCAGTGATTCTCACCCATAGCACACACCTTCACTAACACCCCAGTGACTCTCACCCATAGCATTCAGCTTCACTCTCACCCCCAGTGACTCTCACCCATAGCACTCACCTTCACTATCATCCCAGTGACTCTCACCCATAGCACCCACCTTCACTAACACCCCAGTGTCTCTCACCCATAGCACCCACCTTCACTAACACCCCAGTGACTCTCACCCATAGCACTCACCTTCACTCTCACCCCAGAGACTCTCACCCATAGCACTCACCTTCACTATCATCCCAGTGACTCTCACCCATAGTATTCACCTTCACTATCACCCCAGTGACTCTCACCCATAGCACCCACCTTCACTCGCACCCCCAGTGACTCTCACCCATAGCACCCACCTTCACTATCACCCCAGTGATTCTCACCCATAGCACTCACCATCACTATCATCCCAGTGACTCTCACCCATAGTATTCACCTTCACTATCACCCCAGTGACTCTCACCCATAGCACCCACCTTCACTCGCACCCCCAGTGACTCTCACCCATAGCACCCACCTTCACTATCACCCCAGTGATTCTCACCCATAGCACTCACCTTCACTATCACCCCAGTGTCTCTCACCCATAGTATTCACCTTCACTATCACCCCAGAGACTCTCACCCATAGCACTCACCTTCACTATCCCCCCAGTATCTCTCACCCATAGCACTCACCATCACTATCATCCCAGTGACTCTCACCCATAGCACTCACCTTCACTATCACCCCAGTATCTCTCACCCATAGCACTCACCTTCACTAACACCCCAGTGTCTCTCACCCATAGCACCCACCTTCACTCTCACCCCCAGTGACTCTCACCCATAGCACTCACCTTCACTAACACCCCAGTGACTCGCACCCATAGCACTCACCTTCACTCTGACCCCCAGTGACTCTCACCCATAGCACTCACCTTAACTATCACCCCAGTGACTCTCACCCATAGCACTCACCTTCACTAACACCCCAGTGACTCTCACGCATAGCACCCACCTTCACTAACACCCCAGTGTCTCTCACCCATAGCACTCACCTTCACTATCACCCCAGTGACTCTCACCCATAGCACCCACCTTCACTCTCACCCCCAGTGACTCTCACCCATAGCACTCACATTCACTATCACCCCAGTGACTCTCACCCATAGCACTCACCTTCACTCTCACCCCAGTGACTCTCACCCATAGCACTCACCTTCACTAACACCCCAGTGACTCTCAACCATAGCACCCCCTTCACTAACAACCCAGTGTCTCTCATCCATAGCACCCACCTTCACTAACACCCCAGTGACTCTCACCCATAGCACTCACCTTCACTATCACCCCAGTAACTCTCACCCATAGCACTCACCTTCACGAACACCCCAGTGACTCTCACCCATAGCACTCACCTTCACTATCAACCCAGTGACTCTCACCCATAGCACCCACCTTCACTAACACCCCAGTGTCTCTCACCCATAGCACCCACCTTCACTAACACCCCAGTGACTCTCACCCATAGCACTCACATTCACTCTCACCCCCAGTGACTCTCACCCATAGCACCCACCTTCACTCACACCCCCAGTGACTCTCACCCTTAGCACTCACCTTCACTAACACCGCAGTGACTCTCACCCATAGCATTCAGCTTCACTCTCACCCCCAGTGACTCTCACCCATCGCACTCACCTTCACTCTCACCCCAGTGACTCTCACCAATAGCACTCACCTTCATTCTCACCCCAGTGACTCTCACCCATAGCACTCACTTTCAATCTCACCCACAGTGACTCTTACCCATAGCACCCACCTTCACTAACACCCCAGTGACTCTCAACCATAGCACTCACCTTCACTTTCACCCCAGTGACTCTCAGCCAGAGCACTCACCTTCGCTCTCACCCCAGTGACTCTCACCCAT
The DNA here is from genome assembly GCF_047496885.1 of Scyliorhinus torazame. Taxonomy (NCBI): domain Eukaryota; kingdom Metazoa; phylum Chordata; class Chondrichthyes; order Carcharhiniformes; family Scyliorhinidae; genus Scyliorhinus; species Scyliorhinus torazame. Next base: position 215,171,289 of record NC_092708.1, on the reverse strand, counting down.
AGCACTCACCTTCACTCTCACCCATGTGACTCTCACCCATAGCACTCACCTTTACTCTCACCCACAGTGACTCTCACCCATAGCACTCATCTTCACTCTCACCCCAGAGACTCTCACCCATAGCACTCACCTTCACTATCATCCCAGTGACTCTCGCCCATAGCACTCACCTTCACTAACACCCCAGTGTCTCTCACCCATAGCACCCACCTTCACTAACACCCCAGTGACTCTCACCCATAGCACTCACCTTCACTCTCACCCCAGAGACTCTCACCCATAGCACTCACCTTCACTATCATCCCAGTGACTCTCGCCCATAGCACTCACCTTCACTAACACCCCAGTGACTCTCACCCATAGCACTCACCTTCACTCTCACCCCAGTGTCTCTCACCCATAGCACCCACCTTCACTCTCACCCCCAGTGACTCTCACCCATAGCACTCACCTTCACTATCACCCCAGTGACTCGCACCCATAGCACTCACCTTCACTCTGACCCCCAGTGACTCTCACCCATAGCACTCACCTTAACTATCACCCCAGTGACTCTCACCCATAGCACTCACCTTCACTAACACCCCAGTGACTCTCACGCATAGCACCCACCTTCACTAACACCCCAGTGTCTGTCACCCATAGCACTCACCTTCACTATCACCCCAGTGACTCTCACACATAGCACTCACCTTCACTATCACCCCAGTGACTCTCACACATAGCACTCACCTTCACTAACACCCCAGTGTCTCTCACCCATAGCACTCACCTTCACTATCACCCCAGTGACTCTCACCCATAGCACTCACCTTCACTATCACCCCAGTATCTCTCACCCATAGCACTCACCTTCACTAACACCCCAGTGACTCTCACCCATAGCACTCACCTTCACTATCACCCCAGTGACTCTCACCCATCGCACTCACCTTCACTATCATCCCAGTGACTCTCACCCATAGTATTCACCTTCACTATCATCCCAGAGACTCTCACCCATAGCACCCACCTTCACCAACACCCCAGTGACTCTCACCCATAGCACTCACCTTCACTCTCACCCCAAGTGACTCTCACCCATAGCACTCACCTTCACTATCACCCCAGTGACTCTCACCCATAGCACTCACCTTCACTATCACCCCAGTGTCTCTCACCCATAGCACTCTCCTTCACTGAAGGAGAGTTATGAACCGATATAACTTTCTTGCCCATAGCACTCATTTCAGTGAAATACTCAACCCTGCTCCCCTTAGCTTTCGTTTGGAGTTATGCACCCTCTAACCTCCTCCATTGGTAGCCTTACTGTAACAGACCCAATAAATTTTACTTGGTAAAATACCCAGTAATTCTTCCTCTGAAATGTAAATGTTGGCGCTAAAGTCAATCACCAATGAACGGGCACAGGTTCTTTATAGCTGTTTTTTTGTTCCGGTGTAAAAGCTACTCATATGGTAGCAAGTGTCCAAGATCAAAGCAGATCTTTGTAGAGATTTTTCTAGCTGTGCTTAATATTGATTGGCCATGTACTTGATAATGGACATTACGATCCTAACACTCAATCAATACCCTTGTCACTGTCATATTATTTCATTTCCCCAGTAGAGGGAAGCATTGGACAACATTTATTGCTCATCCCTATCTCCTCAGAGAATGTGGTGCTGTCCTTTCTCTCTGAACTGTTGCAATTCTTGTGGTGATGGCACTCTCTTTGTGGTGTTGGGAATGGAATGACCCAACCAGAATGTCTTGTCATCCGGTAAATGGTTTTCTCAGACTTGTCAGCTTTATGTTTGTCCTCAGTACGAATTGGAGTCCTTGAAGCCGTTGGAAATGGTGTCTGTGCAGTAGCAGGTGTGTGTATGTTTGATCTTTTTTCATGCAATGTTGTGTTTTGATTTACGTTCTGTGCTTTTGATAGTCACCAGCTGTCCCCAATGTTTGTTGCACATTTTCTTGTTGCACTGTTTACCCAGAATGAGCTGTCTGTTCTTCACAAGATCTGTCTCTCTTGTTGTTCGCTAAAGTAAACAGATGCAGAAGTCGATCAGTTTTCTCCGCATGGAGCCTTTCCTCTGCCCTGATCTTTGCTGCATGGGAATATCACACAGTGACAAGACAATGTGCAGTTTGCTTCAGAAACTTTGCTGTATGATCCTTGTATCGCTGACACAACCCTGAATTCCTCGGATGTGAAACTGTCAACCCTCCGACTCTGGGGCTTTCCCTCGGGTTGTAGGATTGCAAACTTTGTTTTGGATACTTTGGTGCATTAGTTTGAATGTGGGGAATGTTGTTTGGAAGAAACCTGTGGTTCTGGGCCTTTGGAAGTTTATCAAAACCATCATGTGGCCCACCTAGGGTAGCGGCATTTCCTTGTCTCCTGAAGTAAAATTTATTTGAACCCCATTGTCTTGGGCAGGAAGACAGGATATTGAATGTTCTCAGGGTAAAGAATGGAAGTGGGGAGATAAATCTTTGTGACTGCTTCTTTTGTTCAGTTCCATAATGCACTGATCTCCAGGATGGACTGTTCACATCTCCTTTCCCAACTGCAGAATCGTTCATGTCCCAAGGCTAAAATGGAGAGAACGCCCCTGCCCCCATCACAAATAAATGATTGATATCTGAATTGAAACCTTCCGCATTCACATCACACTCCAGCTTTCCTGCTGATGGGATTCCATTAATTTACTCGGGTAGTCGTTAGAAGCTCTGGGTTAGAAGCTCTGGGTAGCGCCATTGCCTTCAGTGAGGTGTTGACCAGACATGTGAACCCATTGGGTTCATGACAGATTGGGAGCCACAGATGTGGAAATAAATGGACATGTGGTTACCCCAGCAACACGCTGAAGTTCACTGCACTGAATCGGTTCCTGTGTGCTTTTGACCAGTCATCTGGTTACAGGACCTGCTCAAAGCTTTCCATGTGGCTCGGAGTCATGGGGGTTACAGAGGGCGCTTCAATATTTAAACCACGGCATCTGGCCTCATGTCCAGGTATTTTACAGGGTCAGGAAGTCAAAGGATTCAGAGATCATTAAAGTAGAACTTCACAGGTAGTACGGGGAGATGATAGAATTATCACATGGACTGTAGATGGAATGGGTTTGAGGAATCGGAGACTCCGCCCAGAATGTTACTACTTTCTTACATTAATGTAAATAGTGTCGTCCTTCATCTGAAAAGGAAAAAGGAAAATATTGTCAATTAGCTACTATTTCATGTTTGGTTTGTAGTCAATGAGACAAAAAAAACTGTTGCTTCACTTGCATTACATCGACGAGATCATTGGTGAAAAGTGACACTTCCCTTGAGAGTGAGGCACAAACTGATGATGATGCTTTTCAATATAATTGTCAAGTAGCAGGGGAGAGGGGCAATGAGCAAGAACGAGAAAGAAGGGAAGAGAGTGCCGGACAAGAAGGGAAGGTGGGACGGCTAGAAATAGGGTGGGAAGAGGGAGTCAGGGAGGTGGCAGGGGAGGCGGGGAGGGAGAAAAAAGGCAAGAGAAGGAAGGAAAGTAAGGGAGAAGGCATGAGACAAAGCGTGAGAGAAACTAGGAGGTATATGCAGAAGGAGAAAACGGCAGGAGGAAGAGAAACGGAAAGGGACGAAGAGGCAGATTAAGAAGGACACAGTGGAAAAATGACGAGAGAGAGAAAACCAGGAAAGAGAGGTGGCTGGGGCTAGAGGGAGGAAATGAGGGACTGATAGAAAATGGAGTGTAGGTCAATGTTCATAGAGTAGGAATCATGAGGGCGGAGGAGAGAGCTAAATCAGACTACAGAGGTTAAGTGACACCCAAGAGAGAAAGAACCTGCAATAATACAGTTCCTTTCATTTCTACAGGATGTCTCAAAGCACTTTATAGCCAAGGAGTGATTGTTGAAGTGCAATCATTGTTATAATGTAGGAAACCAAACAGTCAATTTGGCAGAGTAAGATCCCACACACATAAGTGAAATTTAGAGTACCCAATTATTTTTCTTTTCCAATCAAGGGGTAATTTAGCATGGCCAATCCACCTAACCAGCACTTCTTTGGGTTGTGGGGGTGAAACCCACGCAGACATGGGGAGAATGTGCAAACTCCACACGGACACTGACCCGGGGCTGGGATTCGAACCCGGGTCCTCATCGCCGTAGTCCCAGTGCTAACCACTGCGCCACATGCCACCCCTTAACTTAAATAAGAGACCAGTTATTCTGTTTGTGATGGTGCTGTTTGGGGGGAGAAATATTGGACAGGAAACCAGAAGTGTTCCCTGATCATATTCAAAGTGTGAGCCTTTTACTGGGGTGGTCCACCGTACCATCTTGGTAACATGGAGCATTCACTGTGTGAAGAATGGTGGCAGGTAGTCCATTGATAATTCAGTTAAGACTACTTGGTCTGTAATTCCTTGTTTTATTTTTGGAGAGGGAAGTCCAATTTGTTACTCTACAGTTTTCAAGCAGGATCAATAAAACAGAGACTTTCTGATAAAAGTTAGAGGTGATAATGAGATTGAGAGGGATTTGTACAGTTGTTGGTGAGGCTACACCTGGCGTACTGTGTACAGTTTTGGTCTCTTAACTTAAGAGAAGATATGATTACATTAGAATCAGTTCAGAGAAGGTCCACTTGATTGATAGGTTATCTTATGAGGAAAGGTTAGACAGGCTGGGCCTCTACCCATTGGCTCAGAAGAATGAGAAGTGATCTTATTGAAACATATAAAATCCTGAGGGGACTTGACAGGGTGGACACTGAAAGGATGTTTCCCCACGCGGGAGAGACAAGAATTCGGGGACACAGTTTAAAAATAAGGAGTCTCCCACCATTTAAGATGGAGATGAGGAGAGATCTTTTCTCTCGAGGGATTGTTAGTCTGTGGAATGCTCTTCCCCAGAGCAGTGGAGGTCGGTCTTTGAATATTTTTTAGACTGAGTTAGATAGATTCTTGATTGACAAGGTGGGGGGGTGGGGTCAATGGTGGTGGGGAGGGGTTAGATAGGAAAGTAGAGTTGAGGCCCCGGTCCAACTGGCCATGATCTAGTCAGATGCTGGAGCAGGCTCGATGGAGATAGAATAAGTTTAAAGCAAGTGAAAGGGAGGAGGGTGGGAAAAAGGAATAAAAAGAAGGTTGGTGATAGGCTGGAAGGCAAGAAAGATTAACTGATGAAATAGTTGGTAGTTCAAGAGCCAAAGTGAGTGGTATTGAGACAAGTAAAGAAACAAAAGATGTGGCTTAACCAGGGCTTTAGCTGAAGCATGATTTCCATTTTCTTCTTTTTAGCCTTTTGGAATATTCTCGGTATCTGTTCCTGACATTTTAATGATCTATGTTGCTGAATCTCCAAGTCACTTTGGACTTCCGCTGCTTGTAACTTTTAACCATTTGGAAAGAATATGTTCTATCCTTTATTGATCCAAAGAGACCAACTGCTGCACTCTATTGTTGCTGGTGGCCACAGCTGCTGCCAATGCACCTGCCAGATGCCAAGAATCAACTTGGACTCCCCAGGCCACAGTCAGGTGCCAGGTATTGTGAGGTGGGGGTTGCAATGGAACTGGGGAGGGGGGGGAATTCAGAAACAAGAACATGAGGCGACTTTCAGTGGGCACTACCCCCACCCTTCCTGGAGCCCGAGGCTGGGACCCTTGTTCAGGCACTGAACACCTTTGACTGAAGGACACATCTCCCCTCCCACCCATTCTCTCCTCCTCCCCCACTCCGGAAGATAAAGGGTTTGGTTTTTGAGCTCTTTGTGTGGCCTTGCCTGCTGTGGGTTGCATCCTAACGCGCCTCCAAATCCGTCACCGAGGATTGAGGGTGGGCAGTAACTTCTGCCCTCGATGTGGGGTAGGATATGGGCAGCATTAGAGTCGTCACACCTCGAGGTAATGAAGTCACGGAGGAGGATTCCATCTTTTAAAATAAATTTAGAGGACCCAATGGGACAATAAACCATTGTAGCTAATTCACTGGCTCTGACTAGGAAGGAATGGATCCAGGCACGAGCAATCCAATTCAGCTAGATGAGAAAGAGAGGAATGGAGGGCGGGGTGGGAGACGGAGGTGCGGAGCGGACGAGGGTGGAGGAGGAGGGGGGGGGGGGCAGGGAGGGAGAGGGCGTGTGGAGGGGGAGGGCGCTGCAGAGGAGGAATGTAATATCCCGCATGGGAGCTATAGGCTGGGAATGCTCGTGTTCCCCATGCTCCTTGCGGAGTACAAGCTCCCCCGCTAAGGGTGGGGTATCTCAATTACCCACTGAATATATAAGATCGTCCAGTAAGGCACCGACCGAGCAGGAACCCGATCGGGGTACCAGGAACCCTGTCGGGTACCAGGAACCCGGTCGGGGTACCAGGAACCCTGTCGGGGCACCAGGAACCCTGTCGGGTACCAGGAACCCGGTCGGGGTACCAGGAACCCTGTTGGGTACCACGAACTCGGTCGGGGTACCAGGAACCCTGTCGGGTACCAGGAACCCGGTCGGGGTATCAGGAACCCTGTCGGGGTACCAGGAACCCGGTCGGGGTACCAGGAACCCTGTCGGGTATCAGGAGCCCGGTCGGGGTACCAGGAACCCGGTCGGGGTACCAGGAACCCTGTCGGGGTACCAGGAACCCTGTCGGGGTACCAGGAACCCGGTCGGGGTACCAGGAACCCTGTCGGGGTACCAGGAGCCCGGTCGGGGTACCAGGAACCCGGTCGGGGTACCAGGAACCCTGTCGGGGTACCAGGAACCCTGTCGGGGTACCAGGAACCCGGTCGGGGTACCAGGAATGGTATACTAATTGTTTATAAATAAAACTTTGTGATTTTAAAAATAGATTTAGAGTACCCAATTCTTTTTTTCCAATTAAGGGGACATTTTAGTGTGTCCAATCCACCTAGCCTGAATATCTTTGTGTTGTGGGGGTGAGACCCAAGCAGTACATGGGGAGAATGTGCAAACTCCACATGGACAGTGACTCGATGCCGGGATGGAACCTGGGTCTTCGGCACCGTGAGGCAGCAGTGCTAACCACTGCATACCGCGCTGCCCCTCTAAAACTTTCTTCTCATTTTTTTTTACTCGGTGTGGACTCCCTATGTCCTTATTAAACTGGTTTGCTGTCGACGCTGTGACCTACTCAACTGGGTCACCCCCTGATTTTCTGGACACAGGTTTGGATTTCTATGATTCGCCATGCCTCTGTTTGGGGGGTTAAATGCATTTGATGCCAGTGTTGAAGACTGGAACCAATACGCTGAACGAATGCGTTATTTCTTCCGGGCCAACAATATCAGGGAGACCAAGCACCAGACGGTCATACTGTTGACGGCCTGCAGATCGCATCGCTCGGGGTGGTCCGGAGTCTCATGTACCTGGCAATGCCAGATATGCAAACATTCGACCAGCTCGTGAGAACCGTGGCGCAGCACCTCAACAAAAGCCCGTCGATAATCGTTCAAATATATTGGTTTAATATGATTGAGAGGTCCACCGGTAAGTCCGTCACTGCGTCTGTGTCCTTATTAAAGGAGCGGTGTGGAGGAGGAGGATCAGTGTAGAAGAGGGGGGCGGTGTGGAGGGAATGGGTGTGGAGGAGGGGGGCGGTGTGGAGAGGATGGTTGTGGAGGAGGGGGGCGATGTGGAGGGAATGGGTGTGGAAGAGGGCGGAATTATGGAGGAGGGGCGGAGAGTATGGGTGCAGAGGATGGGGTGGTGCGGAGGAGGGGGGCATTGTGGAGAAGATGGGTGCGGAGGGGGGGTGTGTGAAGGAGGGGGGGTTGTTGTGGAAGGTATGGGTGCGGAGGAGGGGGGTGATGTGGAGGGGGCAGTGCAGAGTGGATGGTGCGGAGGAGGGGAGCAGCCTGAAGGGATGGCTGTGGAGGGGGGTGGTGTGGAGGGGATGGTTGTGGAAGGGGGATGGTTTTTGGGAGGGGAAGGAGTGGAGGGGGGCTGTGTAGAGGAGGAGGATGTGGAGGAGGGCAGTGTGGAGGGCAGAGTGGAGGGGTTGTGGAGGACGGCAGTGTGGAGGTGGGCTGTGTGCAGGAGGAGGCTGTGGAGGAGGGGTGGGTGGTGTGGAGGGGTGGGCGGTGTGGAGGGGGGGTGGTGTGGAGGGGGTGCGGTGTGGAGGGGTGGGCGGTGTTTAGGGGTGGGCGGTGTGGAGGGGGGGCGGTGTGGAGGGGGGGCGGTGTGGAGGGGGGGCGGTGTGGAGGGGAGGGTGTGGAGGGGGAGGGTGTGGAGGGGAGGGTGTGGAGGAGGGAGGTGTGTGGAGGGGAGGGTGTGGAGGAGGGAGGTGTGTGGAGGGGAGGGTGTGGAGGGGAGGATATGGAGGGGGAGGGTGTGGAGGGGGAGGGTGTGGAGGGGGAGGGTGTGGAGGGGAGGGTGTGGAGGGGGAGGATATGGAGGGGGAGGGTGTGGAGGGGGAGGGTGTGGAGGGGGAGGGTGTGGAGGGGAGGGTGTGGAGGGGGAGGATATGGAGGGGGAGGGTGTGGAGGGGGAGGGTGTGGAGGGGGAGGTGTGTGGAGGGGAGGGTGTGGAGGAGGGAGGTGTGTGGAGGGGAGGGTGTGGAGGGGGAGGATATGGAGGGGGAGGGTGTGGAGGGGAGGATGTGGAGGGGGAGGGTGTGGAGGAGGGAGGTGTGTGGAGGGGAGGGTGTGGAGGAGGGAGGTGTGTGGAGGGGAGGGTGTGGAGGGGAGGATATGGAAGGGGAGGATATGGAGGGGGAGGGTGTGGAGGGGAGGGTGTGGAGGGGGAGGGGAGGGTGTGGAGGGGGAGGATATGGAGGGGGAGGGTGTGGAGGGGAGGGTGTGGAGGGGGAGGGTGTGGAGGGGAGGGTGTGGAGGGGGAGGATATGGAGGGGGAGGGTGTGGAGGGGAGGGTGTGGAGGGGGAGGGTGTGGAGGGGAGGGTGTGGAGGGGTGGATATGGAGGGGGAGGGTGTGGACGGGAGGGTGTGGAGGGGGAGGGTGTGGAGGGGGAGGGTGTGGAGGGGGAGGGTGTGGAGGGGGAGGGTGTGGAGGGGGAGGGTGTGGAGGGGAGGGTGTGGAGGGGGAGGATATGGAGGGGGAGGGTGTGGAGGGGGAGGGTGTGGAGGGGGAGGGTGTGGAGGGGGAGGATATGGAGGGGGAGGATATGGAGGGGGAGGATATGGAGGGGGAGGATGTGGAGGGGGAGGGTGTGGAGGGGAGGGTGTGGAGGGGAGGGTGTGGAGGGGGAGGATATGGAGGGGAGGGTGTGGAGGGGAGGGTGTGGAGGGGGAGGATATGGAGGGGGAGGGTGTGGAGGGGAGGGTGTGGATGGGGAGGATGTGGAGGGGGAGGGTGTGGAGGGTAGGGTGTGGAGGGGGAGGATATGGAGGGGAGGGTGTGGAGGGGGAGGATGTGGAGGGGGAGGGTGTGGAGGGGAGGGTGTGGAGGGGGAGGGTGTGGAGGGGGAGGGTGTGGAGGGGAGGGTGTGGAGGGGGAGGATATGGAGGGGGAGGGTGTGGAGGGGAGGGTGTGGAGGGGAGGGTGTGGAGGGGGAGGATATGGAGGGGGAGGGTGTGGAGGGGAGGGTGTGGAGGGGGAGGATGTGGAGGGGGAGGGTGTGGAGGGGGAGGGTGTGGAGGGGAGGGTGTGGAGGGGGAGGATGTGGAGGGGGAGGGTGTGGAGGGGAGGGTGTGGAGGGGGAGGATGTGGAGGGGGAGGGTGTGGAGGGGAGGGTGTGGAGGGGAGGATATGGAGGGGGAGGGTGTGGAGGGGGAGGGTGTGGAGGGGGAGCATGTGGAGGAGGGAGGATGTGGAGGAGGGAGGTGTGTGGAGGGGAGGGTGTGGAGGAGGGAGGATATGGAGGGAGAGGGTGTGGAGGGGGAGGATGTGGAGGGGGAGGGTGTGGAGGGGGAGGATATGGAGGGGGAGGGTGTGGAGGGGGAGGATGTGGAGGGGGAGGGTGTGGAGGGGAGGGTGTGGAGGGGGAGGATATGGAGGGTGTGGAGGGGAGGGTGTGGAGGAGGGAGGTGTGTGGAGGGGAGGGTGTGGAGGGGGAGGGTGTGGAGGGGAGGGTGTGGAGGAGGGAGGTGTGTGGAGGAGAGGGTGTGGAGGAGGGACGTGTGTGGAGGGGAGGGTGTGGAGGGGGAGGGTGTGGAGGAGGGAGGTGTGTGGAGGGGAGGGTGTGGAGGAGGGAGGTGTGTGGAGGGGAGGGTGTGGAGGGGGAGGATATGGAGGGGGAGGGTGTGGAGGGGAGGGTGTGGAGGGGAGGGTGTGGAGGGGGAGGATATGGAGGGGGAGGGTGTGGAGGGGAGGGTGTGGAGGGGGAGGATATGGAGGGGGAGGGTGTAGAGGGGAGGGTGTGGAGGGGGAGGGTGTGGAGGGGAGGGTGTGGAGGGGGAGGATATGGAGGGGGAGGATATGGAGGGGGAGGGTGTGGAGGGGAGGGTGTGGAGGGGGACGATGTGGAGGGGGAGGGTGTGGAGGGGAGGGTGTGGAGGGGAGGGTGTGGAGGGAGAGGGTGTGGAGGGGGAGGGTGTGGAGGGGGAGGATATGGAGGGGGAGGGTGTGGAGGGGAGGGTGTGGAGGGGGAGGATATGGAGGGGCGGGTGTGGAGGGGAGGGTGTGGAGGGGGAGGATATGGAGGGGGAGGGTGTGGAGGGGGAGGGTGTGGAGGGGAGGGTGTGGAGGGGGAGGATGTGGAGGGGGAGGGTGTGGAGGGGGAGGGTGTGGAGGGGGAGGGTGTGGAGGGGGAGGGTGTGGAGGGGAGGGTGTGGAGGGGGAGGATATGGAGGGGAGGGTGTGGAGGGGAGGGTGTGGAGGGGGAGGATGTGGAGGGGGAGGGTGTGGAGGGGAGGGTGTGGAGGGGGAGGATGTGGAGGGGGAGGGTGTGGAGGGGGAGGATGTGGAGGGGGAGGGTGTGGAGGGGAGGGTGTGGAGGGGGAGGATGTGGAGGGGAGGGTGTGGAGGGGAGGGTGTGGAGGGGGAGGATGTGGAGGGGGAGGGTGTGGAGGGGAGGGTGTGGAGGGGAGGATATGGAGGGGGAGGGTGTGGAGGGGGAGGGTGTGGAGGGGGAGCATGTGGAGGAGGGAGGATGTGGAGGAGGGAGGTGTGTGGAGGGGAGGGTCTGGAGGAGGGAGGATATGGAGGGAGAGGGTGTGGAGGGGAGGATGTGGAGGGGGAGGGTGTGGAGGGGGAGAATATGGAGGGGGAGGGTGTGGAGGGGGAGGATGTGGAGGGGGAGGGTGTGGAGGGGAGGGTGTGGAGGGGGAGGATATGGAGGGGGAGGATATGGAGGGGGAGGGTGTGGAGGGGAGGGTGTGGAGGAGGGAGGTGTGTGGAGGGGAGGGTGTGGAGGGGGAGGGTGTGGAGGGGAGGGTGTGGAGGAGGGAGGTGTGTGGAGGGGAGGGTGTGGAGGAGGAAGGTGTGTGGAGGGGAGGGTGTGGAGGGGGAGGATATGGAGGGGAAGGGTGTGGAGGGGGAGGGTGTGGAGGGGGAGGGTGTGGAGGGGGAGGGTATGGAGGGGGAGGGTGTGGAGGGGAGGGTGTGGAGGGGAGGGTGTGGAGGGGGAGGATATGGAGGGGTAGGGTGTGGAGGGGGAGGGTGTGGAGGGGGAGGTGTGTGGTGGGGAGGGTGTGGAGGAGGGAGGTGTGTGGAGGGGAGGGTGTGGAGGGGGAGGATATGGAGGGGGAGGGTGTGGAGGGGGAGGATGTGGAGGGGGAGGATGTGGAGGGGGAGGGTGTGGAGGGGGAGGGTGTGGAGGGGGAGGATATGGAGGGGGAGGGTGTGGAGGGGAGGGTGTGGAGGGGGAGGATGTGGAGGGGGAGGGTGTGGAGGGGAGGGTGTGAACGGGGAGGATGTGGAGGGGGAGGGTGTGGAGGGGAGGGTGTGGAGGGGAGGGTGTGGAGGGGGAGGATGTGGAGGGGGAGGGTGTGGAGGGGAGGGTGTGGAGGGGGAGGTTGTGGAGGGGGAGGGTGTGGAGGGGAGGGTGTGGAGGGGAGGATATGGAGGGGGAGGGTGTGGAGGGGGAGGGTGTGGAGGGGGAGCATGTGGAGGAGGGAGGATGTGGAGGAGGGAGGTGTGTGGAGGGGAGGGTGTGGAGGAGGGAGGATATGGAGGGAGAGGGTGTGGAGGGGGAGGATGTGGAGGGGAGGGTGTGGAGGGGGAGGATGTGGAGGGGGAGGGTGTGGAGGGGGAGGATGTAGAGGGGGAGGGTGTGGAGGGGAGGGTGTGGAGGGGGAGGATATGGAGGGTGTGGAGGGGAGGGTGTGGAGGAGGGAGGTGTGTGGAGGGGAGGGTGTGGAGGGGGAGGGTGTGGAGGGGAGGGTGTGGAGGAGGGAGGTGTGTGGAGGGGAGGATGTGGAGGAGGGAGGTGTGTGGAGGGGTGGGTGTGGAGGGGGAGGATATGGAGGGGGAGGGTGTGGAGGAGGGAGGGTGTGGAGGGGAGAGTGTGGAGGAGGGAGGTGTGTGGAGGGGAGGGTGTGGAGGGGGAGGATATGGAGGGGGATGGTGTGGAGGGGAGGGTGTGGAGGGGAGGGTGTGGAGGGGAGGGGAGGGTGTGGAGGGGGAGGATATGGAGGGGGAGGGTGTGGAGGGGAGGGTGTGGAGGGGGAGGATATGGAGGGGGAGGGTGTGGAGGGGAGGGTGTGGAGGGGGAGGGTGTGGAGGGGAGGGTGTGGAGGGGGAGGGTGTGGAGGGGGAGGGTGTGGAGGGGGACGATGTGGAGGGGGAGGGTGTGGAGGGGAGGGTGTGGAGGGGAGGGTGTGGAGGGGGAGGATGTGGAGGGGGAGGGTGTGGAGGGGGAGGGTGTGGAGGGGGAGGGTATGGAGGGGGAGGGTGTGGAGGGGAGGGTGTGGAGGGGGAGGATATGGAGGGGCGGGTGTGGAGGGGAGGGTGTGGAGGGGGAGGATATGGAGGGGGAGGGTGTGGAGGGGAGGGTGTGGAGGGGGAGGATGTGGAGGGGGAGGGTGTGGAGGGGGAGGGTGTGGAGGGGGAGGGTGTGGAGGGGAGGGTGTGGAGGGGGAGGATATGGAGGGGGAGGGTGTGGAGGGGAGGGTGTGGAGGGGAGGGTGTGGAGGGGGAGGATGTGGAGGGGGAGGGTTTGGAGGGGAGGGTGTGGAAGGGGAGGATGTGGAGGGGGAGGGTGTGGAGGGGGAGGATGTGGAGGGGGAGGGTGTGGAGGGGAGGGTGTGGAGGGGGAGGGTGTGGAGGGGAGGGTGTGGAGGTGAGGGTGTGGAGGGGGAGGATGTGGAGGGGAAGGGTGTGGAGGGGAGGATATGGAGGGGGAGGGTGTGGAGGGGGAGCATGTGGAGGAGGGAGGATGTGGAGGAGGGAGGTGTGTGGAGGGGAGGGTCTGGAGGAGGGAGGATATGGAGGGAGAGGGTGTGGAGGGGAGGGTGTGGAGGGGGAGGGTGTGGAGGGGAGGGTGTGGAGGGGAGGGTGTGGAGGAGGGAGGTGTGTGGAGGGGAGGGTGTGGAGGGGGAGGGTGTGGAGGGGAGGGTGTGGAGGAGGGAGGTGTGTGGAGGGGAGGGTGTGGAGGAGGGACGTGTGTGGAGGGGAGGGTGTGGAGGGGGAGGGTGTGGAGGAGGGAGGTGTGTGGAGGGGAGGGTGTGGAGGAGGGAGGTGTGTGGAGGGGAGGGTGTGGAGGGGGAGGATATGGAGGGGGAGGGTGTGGAGGGGAGGGTGTGGAGGGGAGGGTGTGGAGGGGGAGGATATGGAGGGGGAGGGTGTGGAGGGGAGGGTGTGGAGGGGGAGGATATGGAGGGGGAGGGTGTAGAGGGGAGGGTGCGGAGGGTGATGGTGTGGAGGGGAGGGTGTGGAGGGGGAGGATATGGAGGGGGAGGGTGTGGAGGGGAGGGTGTGGAGGGGGACGATGTGGAGGGGGAGGGTGTGGAGGGGAGGGTGTGGAGGGGAGGGTGTGGAGGGGGAGGGTGTGGAGGGGGAGGGTGTGGAGGGAGAGGGTGTGGAGGGAGAGGGTGTGGAGGGGGAGGGTGTGGAGGGGGAGGATATGGAGGGGGAGGGTGTGGAGGGGAGGGTGTGGAGGGGGAGGATATGGAGGGGCGGGTGTGGCGGGGAGGGTGTGGAGGGGGAGGATATGGAGGGGGAGGGTGTGGAGGGGGAGGGTGTGGAGGGGGAGGATGTGGAGGGGGAGGGTGTGGAGGGGGAGGGTGTGGAGGGGGAGGGTGTGGAGGGGGAGGGTGTGGAGGGGGAGGGTGTGGAGGGGAGGGTGTGGAGGGGGAGGATATGGAGGGGAGGGTGTGGAGGGGAGGGTGTGGAGGGGGAGGATGTGGAGGGGGAGGGTGTGGAGGGGAGGGTGTGGAGGGGGAGGATGTGGAGGGGGAGGGTGTGGAGGGGGAGGATGTGGAGGGGGAGGGTGTGGAGGGGAGGGTGTGGAGGGGGAGGATGTGGAGGGGAGGGTGTGGAGGGGAGGGTGTGGAGGGGGAGGATGTGGAGGGGGAGGGTGTGGAGGGGAGGGTGTGGAGGGGAGGATATGGAGGGGGAGGGTGTGGAGGGGGAGGGTGTGGAGGGGGAGCATGTGGAGGAGGGAGGATGTGGAGGAGGGAGGTGTGTGGAGGGGAGGGTCTGGAGGAGGGAGGATATGGAGGGAGAGGGTGTGGAGGGGAGGATGTGGAGGGGGAGGGTGTGGAGGGGGAGAATATGGAGGGGGAGGGTGTGGAGGGGGTGGATGTGGAGGGGGAGGGTGTGGAGGGGAGGGTTTGGAGGGGGAGGATATGGAGGGGGAGGGTGTGGAGGGGAGGGTGTGGAGGAGGGAGGTGTGTGGAGGGGAGGGTGTGGAGGGGGAGGGTGTGGAGGGGAGGGTGTGGAGGAGGGAGGTGTGTGGAGGGGAGGGTGTGGAGGAGGAAGGTGTGTGGAGGGGAGGGTGTGGAGGGGGAGGATATGGAGGGGAAGGGTGTGGAGGGGGGGGGTGTGGAGGGGGAGGGTGTGGAGGGGGAGGGTATGGAGGGGGAGGGTGTGGAGGGGAGGGTGTGGAGGGGAGGGTGTGGAGGGGGAGGATATGGAGGGGTAGGGTGTGGAGGGGGAGGGTGTGGAGGGGGAGGTGTGTGGTGGGGAGGGTGTGGAGGAGGGAGGTGTGTGGAGGGGAGGGTGTGGAGGGGGAGGATATGGAGGGGGAGGGTGTGGAGGGGGAGGATGTGGAGGGGGAGGATGTGGAGGGGGAGGGTGTGGAGGGGGAGGGTGTGGAGGGGGAGGATATGGAGGGGGAGGATATGGAGGGGGAGGGTGTGGAGGGGAGGGTGTGGAGGGGGAGGATGTGGAGGGGGAGGGTGTGGAGGGGAGGGTGTGAACGGGGAGGATGTGGAGGGGAGGGTGTGGAGGGGAGGGTGTGGAGGGGGAGGATGTGGAGGGGGAGGGTGTGGAGGGGAGGGTGTGGAGGGGGAGGTTGTGGAGGGGGAGGGTGTGGAGGGGAGGGTGTGGAGGGGAGGATATGGAGGGGGAGGGTGTGGAGGGGGAGGGTGTGGAGGGGGAGCATGTGGAGGAGGGAGGATGTGGAGGAGGGAGGTGTGTGGAGGGGAGGGTGTGGAGGAGGGAGGATATGGAGGGAGAGGGTGTGGAGGGGGAGGATGTGGAGGGGAGGGTGTGGAGGGGGAGGATGTGGAGGGGGAGGATGTGGAGGGGGAGGGTGTGGAGGGGGAGGATGTGGAGGGGGAGGGTGTGGAGGGGAGGGTGTGGAGGGGGAGGATATGGAGGGTGTGGAGGGGAGGGTGTGGAGGAGGGAGGTGTGTGGAGGGGAGGGTGTGGAGGGGGAGGGTGTGGAGGGGAGGGTGTGGAGGAGGGAGGTGTGTGGAGGGGAGGATGTGGAGGAGGGAGGTGTGTGGAGGGGTGGGTGTGGAGGGGGAGGATATGGAGGGGGAGGGTGTGGAGGAGGGAGGGTGTGGAGGGGAGGGTGTGGAGGAGGGAGGTGTGTGGAGGGGAGGGTGTGGAGGGGGAGGATATGGAGGGGGAGGGTGTGGAGGGGAGGGTGTGGAGGGGAGGGGAGGGTGTGGAGGGGGAGGATATGGAGGGGGAGGGTGTGGAGGGGAGGGTGTGGAGGGGGAGGATATGGAGGGGGAGGATATGGAGGGGGAGGGTGTGGAGGGGAGGGTGTGGAGGGGGAGGGTGTGGAGGGGAGGGTGTGGAGGGGGAGGGTGTGGAGGGGGAGGGTGTGGAGGGGGAGGGTGTGGAGGGGGACGATGTGGAGGGGGAGGGTGTGGAGGGGAGGGTGTGGAGGGGGAGGATGTGGAGGGGGAGGGTGTGGAGGGGGAGGGTGTGGAGGGGGAGGGTGTGGAGGGGGAGGATGTGGAGGGGGAGGGTGTGGAGGGGAGGGTGTGGAGGGGGAGGATATGGAGGGGCGGGTGTGGAGGGGAGGGTGTGGAGGGGGAGGATATGGAGGGGGAGGGTGTGGAGGGGAGGGTGTGGAGGGGAGGGTGTGGAGGGGAGGATGTGGAGGGGGAGGGTGTGGAGGGGGAGGATGTGGAGGGGGAGGATGTGGAGGGGGAGGGTGTGGAGGGGGAGGGTGTGGAGGGGAGGGTGTGGAGGGGGAGGATATGGAGGGGGAGGGTGTGGAGGGGAGGGTGTGGAGGGGGAGGATGTGGAGGGGGAGGGTTTGGAGGGGAGGGTGTGGAAGGGGAGGGTGTGGAAGGGGAGGATGTGGAGGGCGAGGATGTGGAGGGGGAGGGTGTGGAGGGGAGGGTGTGGAGGGGGAGGATGTGGAGGGGGAGGGTGTGGAGGGGAGGGTGTGGAGGTGAGGGTGTGGAGGGGGAGGATGTGGAGGGGAAGGGTGTGGAGGGGAGGATATGGAGGGGGAGGGTGTGGAGGGGGAGCATGTGGAGGAGGGAGGATGTGGAGGAGGGAGGTGTGTGGAGGGGAGGGTCTGGAGGAGGGAGGATATGGAGGGAGAGGGTGTGGAGGGGAGGATGTGGAGGGGGAGGGTGTGGAGGGGAGGGTGTGGAGGGGGAGGATATGGAGGGGGAGGGTGTGGAGGGGGAGGGTGTGGAGGGGAGGGTGTGGACGGGGATGATGTGGAGGGGGAGGGTGTGGAGGGGAGGGTGTGGAGGGGGAGGATGTGGAGGGGGAGGGTGTGGAGGGGAGGGTGTGGAGGGGGAGGTTGTGGAGGGGGAGGGTGTGGAGGGGAGGGTGTGGAGGGGAGGATATGGAGGGGGAGGGTGTGGAGGGGGAGGGTGTGGAGGGGAGCATGTGGAGGAGGGAGGATGTGGAGGAGGGAGGTGTGTGGAGGGGAGGGTGTGGAGGAGGGAGGATATGGAGGGAGAGGGTGTGGAGGGGGAGGATGTGGAGGGGAGGGTGTGGAGGGGGAGGATGTGGAGGGGGAGGGTGTGGAGGGGGAGGATGTGGAGGGGGAGGGTGTGGAGGGGAGGGTGTGGAGGGGGAGGATATGGAGGGTGTGGAGGGGAGGGTGTGGAGGAGGGAGGTGTGTGGAGGGGAGGGTGTGGAGGGGGAGGGTGTGGAGGGGGAGGGTGTGGAGGGGAGGGTGTGGAGGAGGGAGGTGTGTGGAGGGGAGGGTGTGGAGGAGGGAGGTGTGTGGAGGGGTGGGTGTGGAGGGGGAGGATATGGAGGGGGAGGGTGTGGAGGGGAGGGTGTGGAGGAGGGAGGTGTGTGGAGGGGAGGGTGTGGAGGGGGAGGATATGGAGGGGGAGGGTGTGGAGGGGAGGGTGTGGAGGGGAGGGGAGGGTGTGGAGGGGGAGGATATGGAGGGGGAGGGTGTGGAGGGGAGGGTGTGGAGGGGGAGGATATGGAGGGGGAGGGTGTGGAGGGGGAGGATGTGGAGGGGGAGGGTGTGGAGGGGGAGGGTGTGGAGGGGGAGGGTGTGGAGGGGAGGGTGTGGAGGGGGAGGATGTGGAGGGGGAGGGTGTGGAGGGGGAGGATATGGAGGGGGAGGGTGTGGAGGGGAGGGTGTGGAGGGGGAGGATATGGAGGGGCGGGTGTGGAGGGGAGGGTGTGGAGGGGGAGGATATGGAGGGGGAGGATATGGAGGGGGAGGGTGTGGAGGGGGAGGGTGTGGAGGGGAGGGTGTGGAGGATGTGGAGGGGGAGGGTGTGGAGGGGGAGGATGTGGAGGGGGAGGATATGGAGGGGGAGGGTGTGGAGGGGAGGGTGTGGAGGGGGAGGATGTGGAGGGGGAGGGTGTGGAAGGGGAGGATGTGGAGGGGAGGGTGTGGAAGGGGAGGATGTGGAGGGGGAGGGTGTGGAGGGGTTGGATGTGGAGGGGGAGGGTGTGGAGGGGAGGGTGTGGAGGGGGAGGATGGGGAGGGTGTGGAGGGGGAGGATGTGGAGGGGAAGGGTGTGGAGGGGAGGATATGGAGGGGGATGGTGTGGAGGGGGAGCATGTGGAGGAGGGAGGATGTGGAGGAGGGAGGTGTGTGGAGGGGAGGGTCTGGAGGAGGGAGGATATGGAGGGAGAGGGTGTGGAGGGGAGGATGTGGAGGGGGAGGGTGTGGAGGGGCAGGATATGGAGGGGGAGGGTGTGGAGGAGGGAGGTGTGTGGAGGGGAGGATATGGAGGGGGACGGTGTGGAGGGGAGGATATGGAGGGGGAGGGTGTGGAAGGGGAGGATGTGGTTGGCTGTGCCAAAGGATGCTTTCAGGGTACTGGGGGTAAGATGACATTGGCGCAGCCACAGAGAACATTAATTGTGATTGGCTTCAGCTGATTGTGGTGTTGTGGGAGGGATTGTAACCTGATTGGAGTGGTTCAAACAGGGAGGTGCAGCCGGGATGGGAAATGATCTGGAAGGAGTGGAGAGCAAGGCTTGGAAAAGGAAAGAAAGGGGAAAGCTGGGATTTTTACCCATAGCAGTGAGAGCGGGGGAGGGGGTGAGCGGCAATGTCTGAGAAACTGGACATATTTCGAAAGTCAGTTCCTATGGAGATGGGGGAAAGGAACTGACTGGTCAGCACTTTAATGGGAATGGGCTTCAAAAACAGGGATAACTCCCAGTGCACGATGTGGAAAACTTCTCCCTTGATGGTCTTAGGCAGTTAGGAAAGGCAAGCAGTCCCAAACAATGCTTTTCATTAGTACTAGAACGATAATAAACCTGTCAGTTGGCAGCCAAAGAGGGAGTTGTAGGGAAAGAAGGTGTAGTCGGGAAAGAGGGAGTATAGGGAAAGAGGCAATGGTTAACAACGTATAAGCTCATTCTAACCTCCTGAGCAATTGGACAGCTCAGTAGTAAATGATACAATACCAAAACATATTAAAGGGCTATGCAACAGAAGAAAGGATGTGCAAGGAAGATATACAATGAATGAAAGATTTAACTCCAGGAGGATATGAGAGAATCCAGGGGTCAACAGTAGATTTATATTTTAAATATCTTTACATCATCAAGGTCCTCAGAGCCCTGAGGAATTGACTTCAACTGAATGTGAGCTCACTTTATAGTGTTTAGAAAGTCAATAATTGTATTGGATACACTGGGGCATTAATGTCGGGGGTATGTGACAGAGGGGTATAAATATTGGCGAGCAGAGGCCTGGGGTGGGATTTTCCGGTCGCCCAGCCACGTGTTTCAGCGGCGCACCATTCGCTGGCAGCGGGAGTCCATCCTCCCACAGCTTGACAATGGCATTTCCCATTGAGGCCACCCCACGCCGCAGCTTCACCCACTGGTGGGGGTGCGGGGCCAGGGGGAAATGTGAATCACAACGGCCGGAGACGTCAGTCCTGGTCATTGGCAAACAGCTGAATTCCTCAGTACCATACCTTGTGTCTGCAGCACATCACCGTCACAGAAATGCTGTACAGGAACAGCAGGGTCGCAAGAACGATAAAAATCACAGTCAACAAAAGGCCATCACTGGATTCCTCACCTGAAAGAGAAGACATTGCAGAATAATCCACAGCATTCCAGGATACAGTGTGTGTGTGTGTGTGAGAGGGTGGGGAGCTGGATGGGTTCAGTGTATGAGAGAGTGCGGTATTGGATGGGGCACAGTGTGAGTGAAAAGGGTGGGGAGTTGGATGGGGTACAGTGTGTGTGAGAGTGGGGTATTGGATGTGGTACAGTGTGTGTGAGGGTGGGGAGTTGGATGGGGTACAGTGTGTGTGAGGGTGGGACGTTGGATGGGTACAGTGTGTGTGAGGGTGGGGTATTGGATGTGGTACAGTGTGTGTGAGGGTGGGGAGTTGGATGGGGTACAATGTGTATGAGGGTGGGGAGTTGGATTGGGTTCAGTATGCATGTGTGAGGGTGGGACGTTGGATGGGGTACAGTGTGTGTGAGGGTGGGGTATTGGATGTGGTACAGTGTGTGTGAGGGTGGGGAGTTGGATGGGGTACAATGTGTATGAGGGTGGGGAGTTGGATTGGGTTCAGTATGCATGTGTGAGGGTGGGACGTTGGATGGGGTACAGTGTGTGTGAGGGTTGGGTATTGGATGTGGTACAGTGTGTGAGGGTGGGGAGTTGGATGGGGTACAATGTGTATGAGGGTGGGGAGTTGGATGGGGTTCAGTATGCATGTGTGAGGGTGGGGTGTTGGATGGGGTACAGTGTGTGTGAGCGTGGGGTGTTGGATGGGGCACAGTGTGTGTGAAAACGGCAGGGGGTTGGATGGGGTACAGTGTATGTGAGAGTGGGGCGTTGGATGGGGTTCAGTGTGTGTGAGGGTGGGGAGTTGGATGGGGTTCAGTGTGTGTGAGGGTGGGGAGTTGGATGGGGTTCAGTGTGTGTGAGGGTGGGGTGTTGGATGGGGTTCAGTGTGTGTGAGGGTGGGGAGTTGGATGGAGTTCAGTGTGTGTGAGGGTAGGGAGTTGGATGGGGCACAGTGTTTGTGAGGGTGGGGAGTTGGATGGGGTTCAGTGTGTGTGAGGGTGGGGAGTTGGATGGGGTTCAGTGTGTGTGAGGGTGGGGTGTTGGATGGGGTTCAGTGTGTGTGAGGGTGGGGTGTTGGATGGGGTACAGTGTGTTTGTGAGGGTGGGGAGTTGGATGGGGCACTGTGTTTGTGAGGCTGGGGAGTTGGATGGGGCTCAGTGTGTGTGAGGGTGGGGAGTTGGATGGGGTTCAGTGTGTGTGAGGGTGGGGAGATGGATGGGGTACAATGTGTATCAGGCTGGGGAGTTGGATGGGGTTCAGTGTGTGTGAGGTTGGGGAGTTGGATGGGGTTCAGTGTGTGTGAGGGTGGGGTGTTGGATGGGGTTCAGTGTGTTTGTGAGGGTGGGGAGATGGATGGGGTACAATGTGTATGAGGCTGGGGAGTTGGATGGGGTACAGTGTGTTTGTGAGGGTGGGGAGTTGGATGGGGCACAGTGTTTGTGAGGGTGGGGAGTTGGATGGGGCACTGTGTTTGTGAGGCTGGGGAGTTGGATGGGGCTCAGTGTGTGTGAGGGTGGGGAGATGGATGGGGTACAACGTGTATGAGGCTGGGGAGTTAGATGGGGTACAGTGTGTTTGTGAGGGTGGGGAGTTGGATGGGGCACAGTGTTTGTCAGGCTGGGGAGTTGGATGGGGCTCAGTGTGTGTGAGGGTGGGGAGATGGATGGGGTACAATGTGTATGAGGCTGGGGAGTTGGATGGGGTACAATGTGTATGAGGCTGGGGTGTTGGATGGGGTACAGCGTGTGTGAGAGTGGGACGTTGGATGGGGTACAGTGTGTGTGTGAGGGTGGGGTGTTGGATGGGGCACAGTGTGTGTGAGGCTGGGGTGTTGGATGGGGCACAGTGTGTGTGAGGGTGGGGTGTTGGATGGGGTACAGTGTGTGTGAGGGTGGGGAGTTGGATGGGATTCAGTGTGTGTGAGGGTGTGACGTTGGATGGGGTACAGTGTGTGTGTGTGGGTGGGGAGTTGGATGGGGTTCAGTGTGTGAGGGTGGGACGTTGGATGGGGTACAATGTGTCTGAGGGTGGGGATTTGGATGGGGTTCAGTATGCATGTGTGAGGGTGGGGCGTTGGATGGGGCACAGTGTGTGTGAAAAGGGCAGGGGGTTGGATGGGGTACATTGTGTGTGAGAGTGGGGCGTTGGATGGGGTACAATGTGTATGAGGCTGGGGAGTTGGATGGGGTTCAGTGTGTGTGAGGGTGGGGAGTTGGTTGGGGTTAAGTGTGTGTGAGGGTGGGGAGTTGGATGGGGTTCAGTGTGTGTGAGGGTGGGGAGTTGGATGGGGTACAGTGTGTGTGTGAGGGTGGGGTGTTGGATGGGGTTCAGTGTGTGTGAGGGTGGTGCCTTGGATGGGGTTCAGTGTGTGTGAGGGTGGGGAGTTGGATGGGGTTCAGTGTGTGTGAGGGTGGGGAGTTGGATGGGGCACAGTGTTTGTGAGGCTGGGGAGTTGGATGGGGTTCAGTGTGTGTGAGGGTGGGGAGTTAGATGGGGTTCAGTGTGTGTGAGGGTGGGGTGTTGGATGGGGTTCAGTGTGTGTGAGGGTGGGGTGTTGGATGGGGTTCAGTGTGTGTGAGGGTGGGGAGTTGGATGGGGTACAGTGTGTGTGAGGGTGGGGTGTTGGATGGGGTACAGTGTGTTTGTGAGGGTGGGGAGTTGGATGGGGCACAGTGTTTGTGAGGGTGGGGAGTTGGATGGGGTTCAGTGTGTGTGAGGGTGGGGAGTTGGATGGGGTACAGTGTGTGTGTGTGAGGGTGGGGAGTTGGATGGGGTTCGGTGTGTGTGAGGGTGGGGAGTTGGATGGGGTTCAGTGTGTGTGAGGGTGGGGAGATGGATGAGGTACAGTGTGTGTGAGGGTGGGGCGTTGGATGGGGTACAATGTGTATGAGGGTGGGGAGTTGGATGGGGTTCAGTGTGTGTGAGGGTGGGGAGTTGGATGGGGTTCAGTGTGTGTGAGGGTGGGGTGTTGGATGGGGTTCAGTGTGGTTGTGAGGGTGGGGAGTTGGATGGGGTTCAGTTTGTGTGAGGGTGGGGAGTTGGATGGGGTACAATGTGTATGAGGCTGGGGAGTTGGATGGGGTTCAGTGTGTGTGTGAGGGTGGAGAGTTGGATTGGGTACAGTGTGTGTGAGGGTGGGGCGTTGGATGGGGTACAGTGTGTGTGAGGGTGGGGAGTTGGATGGGGCTTAGTGTGTGTGAGGGTGGTGTGTTGGATGCGCTTCAGTGTGTGTGAGGGTGGGGAGATGGATGGGGTACAATGTGTATGAGGCAGGGGAGTTGGATGGGGTTCAGTGTGTGTGTGAGGGTGGAGAGTTGGATGGGGTTCAGTGTGTGTGAGGGTGGGGAGATGGATGGGGTACAATATGTATGAGGCTGGGGAGTTGGATGGGGTTCAGTGTGTGTGTGAGGGTGGAGAGTTGGATTGGGTACAGTGTGTGTGAGGGTGGGGCGTTGGATGGGGTACAGTGTGTGTGAGGGTGGAGAGTTGGATTGGGTACAGTGTGTGTGAGGGTGGGGTGTTGGATGCGGTTCAGTGTGTGTGAGGGTGGGGAGTTGGATGGGGCTCAGTGTGTGTGAGGGTGGGGTGTTTGATGCGCTTCAGTGTGTGTGAGGGTGGGGAGATGGATGGGGTACAATGTGTATGAGGCTGGGGAGTTGGATGGGGTTCAGTGTGTGTGTGAGGGTGGAGAGTTGGGTTGGGTACAGTGTGTGTGAGGGTGGGGAGTTGGATGGGGTACAGTGTGTTTGTGAGGGTGAGGAGTTGGATGGGGTTCAGTGTGTGTGAGGGTGGGGTGTTCGATGGGGTACAGTGTGTGTGAAAAGGGCAGGGGGTTGGATGGGGACAGTGTGTGTGAGGGTGGGGCGTTGGATGGGGTACAATGTGTATGAGGTTGGGAAGTTGGATGGGGTACAGTGTGTGTGAGGGTGGAGAGTTGGATGGGGTACAGTGTGTGTGAGGGTGGAGAGTTGGATTGGGTACAATGTGTGTGAGGGTGGGGCGTTGGATGGGGTACAATGTGTATGAGGCAGGGCAGTTGGATGGGGTTCAGTGTGTGTGAGGGTGGAGAGTTGGATTGGGTACAGTGTGTGTGAGGGTGGGGCGTTGGATGGGGTACAGTGTGTGTGAGGGTGGGGCGTTGGATGGGGTACAATGTGTATGAGGGTGGAGAGTTGGATGGGGTTCAGTGAGTGTGAGGGTGGGGCGTTGGATGGGGTACAATGTGTATGAGGCTGGGGAGTTGGATGGGGTTCAGTGTGTGTGAGGGTGGAGAGTTGGATTGGGTACAGTGTGTGTGAGGGTGGAGAGTTGGATTGGGTACAGTGTGTGTGAGGGTGGGGCGTTGGATGGGGTACAGTGTGTGTGACGGTGGAGAGTTGGATTGGGTACAGTGTGTGTGAGGGTGGCGAGTTGGATTATGTTCAGTGTGTGTGAGGGTGGGGCGTTGGATGGGGTACAGTGTGTGTGAGGGTGGGGCGTTGGATGGGGTACAGTGTGTGTGAGGGTGGAGAGTTGGATTGGGTTCAGTGTGTGTAGGGGTGGGGTGTTGGATGCGCTTCAGTGTGTGAGGGTGGGGAGTTGGATGGGGCACAGTGTGTGTGAGAGTGGGACGTTGGATGGGGTACAGTGTGCGTGTGTGGGTGGGGAGTTGGATGCGCTTCAGAGTGTGTGAGGGTGGGGAGTTGGATGGGATTTAGTGTGTGTGAGGGTGTGACGTTGGATGGGGTACAGTGTGCGTGTGTTGGTGGGGAGTTGGATGGGGTACAGTGTGTGTGAGGCTGGGGTGTTGGATGGGGTACAGCGTGTGTGAGGGTGGGGTGTTGGATGGGGTTCAGTGTGTGTGAGGGTGGGGTGTTGGATGGGGTTCAGTGTGTGTGAGGGTGGAGAGTTGGATTGGGTACAGTGTGTGTGAGGGTGGGGCGTTGGATGGGGTACAGTGTGTGTGACGGTGGAGAGTTGGATTGGGTACAGTGTGTGTGAGGGTGGCGAGTTGGATTGGGTTCAGTGTGTGTGAGGGTGGGGAGTTGGATGGGGTACAATGTGTCTGAGGGTGGGGATTTGGATGGGGTTCAGTATGCATGTGTGAGGGTGGGGTGTTGGATGGGGCACAGTGTGTGTGAAAAGGGCAGGGGGTTGGATGGGGTACAATGTGTCTGAGGGTGGGGATTTGGATGGGGTTCAGTATACATGTGTGAGGGTGGGGTGTTGGATGGGGTACAGTGTGTGTGAGGGTGGGGAGTTGGATGGGGTTCAGTGTGTGTGAGGGTGGGGAGTTGGATGGGGTTCAGTGTGTGTGAGGGTGGGGAGTTGGGTGGGGTACAGTGTTTGTGAGGGTGGGGGGTTGGATGGGGCACAGTGTTTGTGAGGCTGGGGAGTTGGATGGGGCACAGTGTGTCTGAGCGTGGGGTGTTGGATGGGGTTCAGTGTGTGTGAGGGTGGGGTGTTGGATGGGGTTCAGTGTGTGTGAGGGTGGGGTGTTGGATGGGGTACAGTGTGTGTGAGGGTGGGACGTTGGATGGGGTTCAGTGTGTGTGAGGGTGGGGAGTTGGATGGGGTTCAGTGTGTGTGAGGGTGGGATGTTGGATGGGGTTCAGTGTGTGTGAGGGTGGGGTGTTGGATGGGGTTCAGTGTGTGTGAGGGTGGGGAGTTGGATGGGGCTCAGTGTGTGTGAGGGTGGTGTGTTGGATGGGGTACAGTGTGTTTGTGAGGGTGGGGAGTTGGATGGGGCACAGTGTTTGTGAGGGTGGGGCGTTGGATGGGGTTCAGTATACATGTGTGAGGGTGGGGAGTTGGATGGGGTTCAGTGTGTGTGAGGGTGGGGAGTTGGATGGGGTTCAGTGTGTGTGAGGGTGGGGAGATGGATGGGGTACAATGTGTATGAGGCTGGGGAGTTGGATGGGGTACAGTGTGTTTGTGAGGGTGCGGAGTTGGATGGGGCACAGTGTTTGTGAGGGCGGGGTGTTGGATGGGGTTCAGTGTGTGTGTGAGGGTGGGGAGTTGGATGGAGTTCAGTGTGTGTGAGGGTGGGGTGTTGGATGGGGTTCAGTGTGTTTGTGAGGGTGGGGAGTTGGATGGGGTTCAGTGTGTGTGAGGGTGGGGAGATCGATTGGGTACAATGTGTATGAGGCTGGGGAGTTGGATGGCGTTCAGTGTGTGTGTGAGGGTGGGGCGTTGGATGGGGTACAGTGTGTATGAGGGTGGAGAGTTGGATTGGGTACAGTGTGTGTGAGGGTGGGGTGTTGGATGCGCTTCAGTGTGTGTGTGTGAGGGTGGGGAGTTGGATGGGGTACAGTGTGTTTGTGAGGGTGGGGAGCTGGATGGGGTTCAGTGTGTGTGAGGGTGGGTGTTCGCTGGGGTACAGTGTGTGTGAAAAGGGCAGGGGGTTGGATATGGACCGTGTGTGTGAGGGTGGGGCGTTGGATGGGGTACAATGTGTATGAGGTTGGGGAGTTGGATGCGGTACAGTGTGTGTGAGGGTGGAGAGTTGGATGGGGTACAGTGTGTGTGAGGGTGGAGAGTTGGATTGGGTACACTCTGTGTGAGGGTGGGGTATTGGATGTGGTACAGTGTGTGAGGGTGGGGCGTTGGATGGGGTACAATGTGTATGAGGCTGGGGAGTTGGATGGGGTTCAGTATGCATGTGTGAGGGTGGGGCGTTGGATGGGGTACAGTGTGTGTGAGGGTGGAGAGTTGGATGCGCTTCAGTGTGTGAGGGTGGGGAGTTGGAAGGGGTACAGCGTGTGTGAGAGTGGGACGTTGGATGGGGTACAGTGTGTGTGTGGGTGGGGAGTTGGATGCGCTTCAGTGTGTGTGAGGGTGGGGAGTTGGATGGGATTCAGTGTGTGTGAGGGTGTGACGTTGGATGGGGTACAGTGTGTGTGTGTGGGTGGGAAGTTGGATGGGGTACAGTGTGTGTGAGGGTGGGGAGTTGGATGGGATTCAGTGTGTGTGAGGGTGTGACGTTGGATGGGGTACAGTGTGTGTGTGTGGGTGGGGAGTTGGATGGGGTACAGTGTGTGTGTGTGAGGTTGTGACGCTGGATGGGGTACAGTGTGTGTGTGGGTGGGGAGTTGGTTGGGGTACAGTGTGTGTGAGGGTGGGTAGTTGGATGGGGTACAGTGTGTGTGAGGCTGGGGTGTTGGATGGGGTACAGCGTGTGTGAGAGTGGGACGTTGGATGGGGTTCAGTGTGTATGTGAGGGTGGGGTGTTGGATGGGGTTCAATGTGTGTGAGGGTGGGGAGTTGGATGGGTTTCAGTATGTGTGAGGGTGGGGTGTTGGATGGGGTTCAGTGTGTGTGAGGGTGGGATGTTGGATGGGGTTCAGTGTGTGTGAGGGTGGGGAGTTGGATGGGGTACAGTGTGTGTGAGGGTGGGACGTTGGATGGGGTTCAGTGTGTGTGAGGGTGGGGAGTTGGATGGGGTTCAGTGTGTGTGAGGGTGGGGTGTTGGATGGGGATCAGTGTGTGTGAGGGTGGGGAGTTGGATGGGGCTCAGTGTGTGTGAGGGTGGGGAGTTGGATGGGGTACAATGTGTATGAGGCTGGGGAGTTGGATGGGGTACAGTGTGTTTGTGAGGGTGGGGAGTTGGATGGGGCACAGTTTTTGTGAGGGTGGGGAGTTGGATGGGGCTCAGTGTGTGTGAGGGTGGGGTGTTGGATGGGGCTCAGTGTGTGTGAGGGTGGGGCATTGGATGGGGTACAGTGTGTGTGAGGGTGGAGAGTTGGATTGGGGACAATGTGTGTGAGGGTGGGACGTTGGATGGGGTACAGTGTGTGTGAGGGTGGAGAGTTGGATGCGCTTCAGTGTGTGAGGGTGGGGAGTTGGATGGGGTACAGCGTGTGTGAGAGTGGGACGTTGGATGGGGTACAGTGTGTGTGTGTGGGTGGGGAGTTGGATGGGGTACAGTGTGTGTGTGTGAGGGTGTGACGCTGGATGGGGTACAGTGTGTGTGTGTGAGTGGGGAGTTGGATGGGGTACAGTGTGTGTGAGGGTGGGGAATTGGATGGGGTACAGTGTGTGTGAGGCTGGGGTGTTGGATGGGGTACAGCGTGTGTGAGAGTTGGACGTTGGATGGGGTTCAGTGTGTGTGTGAGGGTGGGGTGTTGGATGGGGTTCAGTGTGTGTGAGGGTGGGGAGTTGGATGGGGTTCAGTGTGTGTGAGGGTGTGGAGTTGGATGGGGTTCAGTGTGTGTGAGGGTGGGGATTTGGGTGGGGTACGGCGTTTGTGAGGGTGGGGGGTTGGATGGGGCACAGTGTTTGTGAGGCTGGGGAGTTGGATGGGGTTCAGTGTGTGTGAGGGTGGGGTGTTGGATGGGGTTCAGTGTGTGTGAGGGTGGGGAGTTGGATGGGGCTCAGTGTGTGTGAGGGTGGGGTGTTGGATGGGGTACAGTGTGTTCGTGAGGGTGTGGTGTTGGATGGGGCACAGTGTTTGTGAGGGTGGGGAGTTGGATGGGGTTCAGTGTGTGTGAGGGTGGGGAGTTGGATGAGGTTCAGTGTGTGTGAGGGTGGGGAGTTGGATGGGGTTCAGTGTGTGTGAGGTGGGGAGATGGATGGGGTACAATGTGTATGAGGCTGGGGAGTTGGATGGGGTACAGTGTGTTTGTGAGGGTGCGGAGTTGGATGGGGCACAGTGTTTGTGAAGTAGGATGTTGGATGGGGTTCAGTGTGTGTGTGAGGGTGGGGAGTTGGATGGGGTTCAGTGTGTGTGAGGGTGGGGAGTTGGATGGGGATCAGTGTGTGTGAGGGTGGGGGAGATGGATGGGGTACAATGTGTATGAGGCTGGGGAGTTGGATGGGGTTCAGTATGCATGTGTGAGGGTGGGGTGGTCGATGGGGTACAGTGTGTGTGAAAAGGGCAGGGGGTTGAATGGGGACAGTGTGTGTGAGGGTGGGGCGTTGGATGGGGTACAGTGTGTGTGAGGGTGGGGCATTGGATGGGGTACAATGTGTATGAGGGTGGAGAGTTGGATTGGGTACAATGTGTGTGAGGGTGGGGAGATGGATGGGGTACAATGTGAATGAGGCTGGGGAGTTGGATGGGGTTCAGTGTGTGTGAGGGTGGGGCGTTGGATGGGGTTCAGTATGCATGTGTGAGAGTGGGGTGTTGGATGGGGTACAGTGTGTGTGAGGGTGGGGAGTTGGATGGGGTTCAGTGTGTGTGAGGGTGTGGAGTTGGATGGGGTTCAGTGTGTGTGAGGGTGGGGATTTGGGTGGGATACAGCGTTTGTGAGGGTGGGGGGTTGGATGGGGCACAGTGTTTGTGAGGCTGGGGAGTTGGATGGGGTTCAGTGTGTGTGAGGGTGGGGTGTTGGATGGGGTTCAGTGTGTGTGAGGGTGGGGAGTTGGATGGGGCTCAGTGTGTGTGAGGGTGGGGTGTTGGATGGGGTACAGTGTGTTCGTGAGGGTGTGGTGTTGGATGGGGCACAGTGTTTGTGAGGGTGGGGAGTTGGATGGGATTCAGTGTGTGTGAGGGTGGGGAGTTGGATGGGGTTCAGTGTGTGTGAGGGTGGGGAGTTGGATGGGGTTCAGTGTGTGTGAGGGTGGGGAGATGGATGGGGTACAATGTGTATGAGGCTGGGGAGTTGGATGGGGTACAGTGTGTTTGTGAGGGTGCGGAGTTGGATGGGGCACAGTGCTTGTGAAGTAGGATGTTGGATGGGGTTCAGTGTGTGTGTGAGGGTGGGGAGTTGGATGGGGTTCAGTGTGTGTGAGGGTGGGGAGTTGGATGGGGATCAGTGTGTGTGAGGGTGGGGAGATGGATGGGGTACCATGTGTATGAGGCTGGGGAGTTGGATGGGGTTCAGTATGTGTGTGAGGGTGGGGCGTTGGATGGGGTACAGTGAGTGTGAGGGTGGAGAGTTGGATTGGGTACAGTGTGTGTGAGGGTGGGGTGTTGGATGCGCTTCAGTGTGTGTGTGTGAGGGTGGGGTGTTGGATGGGGTACAGTGTGTTTGTGAGGGTGGGGAGCTGGATGGGGTTCAGTGTGTGTGAGGGTGGGGTGTTCGCTGGGGTACAGTGTGTGTGAAAAGGGCAGGGGGTTGGATGTGGACAGTGTGTGTGAGGGTGGGGCGTTGGATGGGGTACAATGTGTATGAGGTTCGGGAGTTGGATGGGGTACAGTGTGTGTGAGGGTGGAGAGTTGGATGGGGTACAGTGTGTGTGAGGGTGGAGAGTTGGATTGGGTACACTGTGTGTGAGGGTGGGGTATTGGATGTGGTACAGTGTGAGGGTGGGGCGTTGGATGGGGTACAATGTGTATGAGGCTGGGGAGTTGGATGTGGTTCAGTATGCATGTGTGAGGGTGGGGTGGTCGATGGGGTACAGTGTGTGTGAAAAGGGCAGGGGGTTGGATGGGGACAGTGTGTGTGAGGGTAGGGCGTTGGATGGGGTACATTGTGTGTGAGGGTGGAGAGTTGGATTGGGTACAGTGTGTGTGAGGGTGAGGCGTTGGATGGGGTACAGTGTGTGTGAGGGTGGAGAGTTGGATTGGGTACAATGTGTGTGAGGGTGGGGCGTTGGATGGGGTACAGTGTGTGTGAGGGTGGAGAGTTGGATGCGCTTCAGTGTGTGTGGGTGGGGAGTTGGATGGGGTACAGTGTGTGTGTGTGAGGTTGTGACGCTGGATGGGGTACAGTGTGTGTGTGTGGGTGGGGAGTTGGATGGGGTACAGTGTGTGTGAGGGTGGGTAGTTGGATGGGGTACAGTGTGTGTGAGGCTGGGGTGTTGGATGGGGTACAGCGTGTGTGAGAGTGGGACGTTGGATGGGGTTCAGTGTGTATGTGAGGGTGGGGTGTTGGATGGGGTTCAATGTGTGTGAGGGTGGGGAGTTGGATGGGTTTCAGTATGTGTGAGGGTGGGGTGTTGGATGGGGTTCAGTGTGTGTGAGGGTGGGATGTTGGATGGGGTTCAGTGTGTGTGAGGGTGGGGAGTTGGATGGGGTACAGTGTGTGTGAGGGTGGGACGTTGGATGGGGTTCAGTGTGTGTGAGGGTGGGGAGTTGGATGGGGTTCAGTGTGTGTGAGTGTGGGGTGTTGGATGGGGATCAGTGTGTGTGAGGGTGGGGAGTTGGATGGGGCTCAGTGTGTGTGAGGGTGGGGAGTTGGATGGGGTACAATGTGTATGAGGCTGGGGAGTTGGATGGGGTACAGTGTGTTTGTGAGGGTGGGGAGTTGGATGGGGCACAGTTTTTGTGAGGGTGGGGAGTTGGATGGGTCTCTGTGTGTGAGGGTGGGGTGTTGGATGGGGCTCAGTGTGTGTGAGGGTGGGGTATTGGATGGGGTACAGTGTGTGTGAGGGTGGGGCGTTGGATGGGGTACAATGTGTATGAGGCTGGGGAGATGGATGGGGTTCAGTGTGTGTGAGGTTGGAGAGTTGGATTGGGTACAATGTGTGTGAGGGTGGGCGTTGGATGGGGTACAGTGTGTGTGAGGGTGGAGAGTTGGATGCGCTTCAGTGTGTGAGGGTGGGGAGTTGGATGGGGTACAGCGTGTGTGAGAGTGGGACGTTGGATGGGGTACAGTGTGTGTGTGTGGGTGGGGAGTTGGATGCGCTTCATTGTGTGTGAGGGTGGGGAGATGGATGGGATTCAGTGTGTGTGAGGGTGTGACGTTGGATGGGGTACAGTGTGTGTGTGTGGGTGGGGAGTTGGATGGGGTACAGTGTGTGTGTGTGAGGGTGTGACGCTGGATGTGGTACAGTGTGTGTGTGTGTGGGGAGTTGGATGGGGTACAGTGTGTGTGAGGGTGGGGAATTGGATGGGGTACAGAGTGTGTGAGGCTGAGGTGTTGGATGGGGTACAGCGTGTGTGAGAGTTGGACGTTGGATGGGGTTCAGTGTGTGTATGAGGGTGGGGTGTTGGATGGGGTTCAGTGTGTGTGAGGGTGGGGAGTTGGATGGGGTTCTGTGTGTGTGAGGGTGGGGTGTTGGATGGGGTTCAGTGTGTGTGAGGGTGGGGTGTTGGAAGGGGTTCAGTGTGTGTGAGGGTGGGGAGTTGGATGGGGTACAGTGTGTGTGAGGGTGGGACGTTGGATGGGGTTCAGTGTGTGTGAGGGTGGGGAGTTGGATGGGGTTCAGTGTGTGTGAGGGTGGGGTGTTGGATGGGGTTCAGTGTGCGTGAGGGTGGGGTGTTGGATGGGGTTCAGTGTGTGTGAGGGTGGGGTGTTGGATGGGGTACAGTGTGTTTGTGAGGGTGGGGAGTTGGATGGGGCACAGTGTTTGTGAGGGTGGGGAGTTGGATGGGGTTCAGTGTGTGTGAGGGTGGGGAGTTGGATGGGGCTCAGTGTGTGTGAGGGTGGGGAGTTGGATGGGGTACAATGTGTATGAGGCTGGGGAGTTGGATGGGGTACAGTGTGTTTGTGAGGGTGGGGAGTTGGATGGGGCACAGTTTTTGTGAGGGTGGGGAGTTGGATGGGGTTCAGTGTGTGTGAGGGTGGGGAGGTGGATGGGGCTCAGTGTGTGTGAGGGTGGGGAGTTGGATGTGGTTCAGTGTGTGTGAGGGTGGGGTGTTGGATGGGGTTCAGTGTGTGTGAGGGTGGGGTGTTGGATGGGGTTCAGTGTGTTTGTGAGGGTGGGGAGTTGGATGGGGCACTGTGTTTGTGAGGGTGGAGAGTTGGATGGGGTACAGTGTGTGTTAGGGTGGAGAGTTGGATTGGGTACACTGTGTGTGAGGGTGGGGTATTGGATGTGGTACAGTGTGTGAGGGTGGGGCGTTGGATGGGGTACAATGTGTATGAGGCTGGGGAGTTGGATGGAGTTCAGTATGCATGTGTGAGGGTGGGGTGGTCGATGGGGTACAGTGTGTGTGAAAAGGGCAGGGGGTTGAATGGGGACAGTGTGTGTGAGGGTGGGGCGTTGGATGGGGTACAGTGTGTGTGAGGGTGGGGCATTGGATGGGGTACAATGTGTATGAGGGTGGAGAGTTGGATTGGGTACAATGTGTGTGAGGGTGGGGAGATGGATGGGGTACAATGTGTATGAGGCTGGGGAGTTGGATGGGGTTCAGTGTGTGTGAGGGTGGAGAGTTGGATTGGGTACAGTGTGTGTGAGGGTGGGGCGTTGGATGGTGTACAGTGTGTGTGAGGGTGGGGCGTTGGATGGGGTACAATGTGTATGAGGGTGGAGAGTTGGATGGGGTTCAGTGTGTGTGAGGGTGGGGCGTTGGATGGGGTACAATGTGTATGAGGCTGGGGAGTTGGATGGGGTACAGTGTGTGTGAGGGTGGAGAGTTGGATTGGGTACAGTGTGTGTGAGGGTGGAGAGTTGGATTGGGTTCAGTGTTTGTGAGGGTGGGGCGTTCGATGGGGTACAGTGTGTGTGAGGGTGGGGCGTTGGATGGGGTACAGTGTGTGTGAGGGTGGAGAGTTGGATTGGGTTCAGTATGTGTGAGGGTGGGGTGTTGGATGCGCTTCAGTGTGTGAGGGTGGGGAGTTGGATGGGGCACAGTGTGTGTGAGAGTGGGACGTTGGATGGAGTACAGTGTGCGTGTGTGGGTGGGGAGTTGGATGCGCTTCAGAGTGTGTGAGGGTGGGGAGTTGGATGGGATTCAGTGTGTGTGAGGGTGTGACGTTGAATGGGGTACAGTGTGTGTGTGGGGAGTTGGATGGGGTACAGTGTGTGTGAGGCTGGGGTGTTGGATGGGGTACAGCGTGTGTGAGAGTGGGACGTTGGATGGGTACAGTGTGTGTGTGTGGGTGGGGAGTTGGATGGGGTACAGTGTGTGTGAGGGTGGGGTATTGGATGAGGTTCAGTGTGTGTGAGGGTGGGACGTTGGATGGGGTACAGTGTGTGTGTGTGTGGATGGGGAGTTGGATGTGGTACAGTGTGTGTGAGGGTGGGGTATTGGATGGGGTACTGTGTGTGTGAGGATGGGGCATTGGATGGGGTACAGTGTGTGTGAGGGTGGGGAATTGGATGGGGTACAATGTGTCTGAGGGTGGGGATTTGGATGGGGTTCAGTATGCATGTGTGAGGGTGGGGTGTTGGATGGGGCACAGTGTGTGTGAAAAGGGCAGGGGGTTGGATGGGGTACAGTCTATGTGAGAGTGGGGAGTTGGATGGGGTTCAGTGTGTGTGAGGGTGGGGAGTTGGATGGGGTTCAGTGTGTGTGAGGGTGGGGCGTTGGTTGGGGTTCAGTATGCATGTGTGAGAGTGGGGTGTTGGATGGGGTACAGTGTGTGTGAGGGTGGGGAGTTGGATGGGGTTCAGTGTGTGTGAGGGTGTGGAGTTGGATGGGGTTCAGTGTGTGTGAGGGTGGGGATTTGGGTGGGGTACAGTGTTTGTCAGGGTGGGGGGTTGGATGGGGCACAGTGTTTGTGAGGCTGGGGAGTTGGATGGGGTTCAGTGTGTGTGAGGGTGGGGTGTTGGATGGGGTTCAGTGTGTGTGAGGGTGGGGAGTTGGATGGGGCTCAGTGTGTGTGAGGGTGGGGTGTTGGATGGGGTACAGTGTGTTCGTGAGGGTGTGGTGTTGGATGGGGCACAGTGTTTGTGAGGGTGGGGAGTTGGATGGGGTTCAGTGTGTGTGAGGGTGGTGAGTTGGATGGGGTTCAGTGTGTGTGAGTGTGGGGAGTTGGATGGGGTTCAGTGTGTGTGATGGTGGGGTGATGGATGGGGTACAATGTGTATGAGGCTGGGGAGTTGGATGGGGTACAGTGTGTTTGTGAGGGTGCGGAGTTGGATGGGGCACAGTGTTTGTGAAGTCGGATGTTGGATGGGGTTCAGTGTGTGTGTGAGGGTGGGGAGTTGGATGGGGATCAGTGTGTGTGAGGGTGGGGAGTTGGATGGGGATCAGTGTGTGTGAGGGTGGGGAGATGGATGGGGTACAATGTGTATGAGGCTGGGGAGTTGGATGGGGTTCAGTATGTGTGTGAGGGTGGGGCGTTGGATGGGGTACAGTGAGTGTGAGGGTGGAGAGTTGGATTGGGTACAGTGTGTGTGAGGGTGGGGTGTTGGATGTGCTTCAGTGTGTGTGTGTGAGGGTGGGGAGTTGGATGGGGTACAGTGTGTTTGTGAGGGTGGGGAGCTGGATGGGGTTCAGTGTGTGTGAGGGTGGGGTGTTCGCTGGGGTACAGTGTGTGTGAAAAGGGCAGGGGGTTGGATGTGGATAGTGTGTGTGAGGGTGGGGCGTTGGATGGGGTACAATGTGTATGAGGTTCGGGAGTTGGATGGGGTACAGTGTGTGTGAGGGTGGAGAGTTGGATGGGGTACAGTGTGTGTGAGGGTGGAGAGTTGGATTGGGTACACTGTGTGTGAGGGTGGGGTATTGGACGTGGTACAGTGTGTGAGGCTGGGGAGTTGGATGTGGTTCAGTATGCATGTGTGAGGGTGGGGTGGTCGATGGGGTACAGTGTGTGTGAAAAGGGCAGGGGGTTGGATGGGGACAGTGTGTGTGAGGGTGGGGCGTTGGATGGGGTACAGTGTGTGTGAGGGTGGGGCGTTGGATGGGGTACAATGTGTATGAGGCTGGGGAGTTGGATGGGGTTCAGTGTGTGTGAGGTTGGAGAGTTGGATTGGGTACAGTGTGTGTGAGGGTGGGGCGTTGGATGGGGTACAGTGTGTGTGAGGGTGGGGCGTTGGATGGGGTACAATGTGTATGAGGCTGGGGAGTTGGATGGGGTTCAGTGTGTGTGAGGGTGGAGAGTTGGATTGGGTACAATGTGTGTGAGGGTGGGACGTTGGATGGGGTACAGTGTGTGTGAGGGTGGAGAGTTGGATGCGCTCATGTGTGTGAGGGTGGGGAGTTGGATGGGGTACAGCGTGTGTGAGAGTGGGACGTTGGAGGGGTACAGTGTGTGTGTGTGGGTGGGGAGTTGGATGCGCATCAGTGTGTGTGAGGGTGGGGAGTTGGATGGGATTCAGTGTGTGTGAGGGTGTGACGTTGGATGGGGTACAGTGTGTGTGTGTGGGTGGGGAGTTGGATGGGGTACAGTGTGTGTGTGTGAGGGTGTGACGCTGGATGGGGTACAGTGTGTGTGTGTGGGTGGGGAGTTGGATGCGGTACAGTGTGTGTGAGGGTGGGGAGTTGGATGGGGTACAGTGTGTGTGAGGCTGGGGTGTTGGATGGGGTACAGCGTGTGTGAGTGGGGGACGTTGGATGGGGTTCAGTGTGTGTGTGAGGGTGGGGTGTTGGATGGGGTTCAGTGTGTGTGAGGGTGGGGAGTTGGACGGGGTACAGTGTGTGTGAGGGTGGGACGTTGGATGCGGTACAGTGTGTGTGAGGGTGGGGAGTTGGATGGGGTTCAGTGTGTGAGGGTGGGGTGTTGGATGGGGTTCAGTGTGTATGAGGGTGGTGTTTTGGATGGGGTTCAGTGTGTGTGAGGGTGAGGAGTTGGATGGGGCTCAGTGTGTGTGAGGGTGGGGAGTTGGATGGGTTACAATGTGTATGAGGCTGGGGAGTTGGATGGGGTACAGTGTGTTTGTGAGGGTGGGGAGTTGGATGGGGCACAGTTTTTGTGAGGGTGGGGAGTTGGATGGGGTTCAGTGTGTGTGAGGATGGGGAGTTGGATGGGGCTCAGTGTGTGGGAGGGTCGGGCGTTGGATGGGGTACAGTGTGTGGGAGGGTGGGGCGTTGGATGAGGTACAATGTGTATGAGGCTGGGGAGTTGGATGGGGTTCAGTGTGTGCGAGGTTGGAGAGTTGGATTGGGTACAGTGTGTGTGAGGGTGGGGCGTTGGATGGGGTACAGTGTGTGTGAGGGTGGAGAGTTGGATTGGGTACAATGTGTGTGAGGGTGGGGCGTTGGATGGGGTACAGTGTGTGTGAGGGTGGAGAGTTGTATGCGCTTCAGTGTGTGAGGGTGGGGAGTTGGATGGGGTACAGCGTGTGTGAGAGTGGGACGTTGGATGGGGTACAGTGTGTGTGTGTGGGTGGCGAGTTGGATGCGCTTCAGTGTGTGTGAGGGTGGGGAGTTGGATGGGATTCAGTGTGTGTGAGGGTGTGACGTTGGATGGGGTACAGTGTGTGTGAGGGTGGGGCGTTGGATGGGGTACAGTGTGTGTGAGGGTGGAGAGTTGGATGCGCTTCAGTGTGTGAGGGTGGGGAGTTGGATGGGGTACAGCGTGTGTGATAGTCGGACGTTGGATGGGGTACAGTGTGTGTGTGTGGGTGGGGAGTTGGATGCGCTTCAGTGTGTGTGAGGGTGGGGACTTGGATGGGATTCAGTGTGTGTGAGGGTGTGACGTTGGATGGGGTACAGTGTGTGTGTGTGTGGGTGGGGAGTTGGATGGGGTACAGTGTGTGTGTGTGAGGGTGTGACGCTGGAGGGGGTACAGTGTGTGTGTGTGGGTGGGGAGTTGGATGGGGTACAGTGTGTGTGAGGGTGGGGAATTGGATGGGGTACAGTGTGTGTGAGGCTGGGGTGTTGGATGGGGTACAGCGTGTGTGAGAGTGGGACGTTGGATGGGGTTCAGTGTGTGTGTGAGGGTGGGGTGTTGGATGGGGTTCAGTGTGTGTGAGGGTGGGGAGTTGGATGGGGTTCAGTGTGTGTGCGGGTGGGGTGTTGGATGGGGTTCAGTGTGTGTGAGGGTGGGGTGTTGGATGGGGTTCAGTGTGTGTGTGGGTCGGGAGTTGGATGGGGTACAGTATGTGTGAGGGTGGGACGTTGGATGGGGTTCAGTGTGTGTGAGGGTGGGGAGTTGGATGGGGTTCAGTGTGTGTGAGGGTGGGGTGTTGGATGGGGTTCAGTGTGTGTGAGGGTGGGGTGTTGGATGGGGTTCAGTGTGTGTGAGGGTGGGGTGTTGGATGGGGTACAGTGTGTTTGTGAGGGTGGGGAGTTGGATGGGGCACAATGTTTGTGAGGGTGGGGAGTTGGATGGGGTTCAATGTGTGTGAGGGTGGGGAGTTGGATGGGGCTCAGTGTGTGTGAGGGTGGGGAGTTGGATGGGGTACAATGTGTATGAGGCTGGGGAGTTGGATGGGGTACAGTGTGTTTGTGAGGGTGGGGAGTTGGATGGGGCACAGTTTTTGTGAGGGTGGGGAGTTGGATGGGGTTCAGTCTGTGTGAGGGTGGGGAGTTGGATGGGGCTCAGTGTGTGTGAGGGTGGGGAGTTGGATGGGGTTCAGTGTGTGTGAGGGTGGGGTGTTGGATGGGGTTCAGTGTGTGTGAGGGTGGGGTGTTGGATGGGGTTCAGTGTGTTTGTGAGGGTGGGGAGTTGGATGGGGCACAGTGTTTGTGAGGGTGGGGAGTTGGATGGGTTACAGTGTGTGTGAGGGTGGGGTGTTGGATGGGGTTCAGTGTGTGTGAGGGTGGGGAGTTGGATGGGGTACAGTGTGTGTGAGGGCGGGGTGTTGGATGTGCTACAGTGTGTGTGTGTGTGAGGGTGGGGTGTTGGATGGGGTTCAGTGTTTGTGTGAGGGTGGGGCGTTGGATGGGGTACAGTGTGTGTGTGAGGGTGGAGTGTTGGATGGGGTTCAGTGTTTGTGCGAAGATGGGGAGTTGGATGGGGTTCAGAGTGTGTGTGTGAGGGTGGGGTGTTGGATGGGGTACAGTGTGTGTGTGTGTGAGGGTGGGGTGTTGGATGGGGTTCAGTGTTTGTGTGAAGGTGAGGAGTTGGTTGGGGTTCAGAGTGTGTGTGTGAGGGCGGGGTGTTTGATGGGGTTCAGTGTGTGTGTGTGTGTGTGAGGGTGGAGTGTTGGATGAGGTACAGTGTGTGCGTCATGTGAGAGTACCTTTAAGAAATGGATATTTAAGCAATGTACCTTTATGAAATGCAGTGATGTCAGAGTGTGGGTGGAGCTGGGTTTTAGTTCAGCCATTCTGCAGTTTTTAGTTTTTAGTTTGAGGAGAGCAGCTGAAAAGTGCCTGGCTGGTTTGCTGAGAGCAGCTGAAAAGGAGAAAGCCAGTTTGAGGAGAAAGCTGGGAGTGTTTGTGTGTTTTGCAAAGGGCTGCAAGAAGTAAAACACAGAGCTGGTCTGGTGGTGTATGAAAATCCAAAGACGATAAGTACATTGAATGTAACCTCACGTGAGTTGGTTAAGGTGAAGTCTTTTGGAGGTTTGAAGGAACATTTTGAGGGATTATTTACTGTTGTATTATTTTTGGGGTTATCTTTGAAGTAAGTGGTGTTAAGTGATCCACTGTTTATTTAAAAGGTTAACTTGAGTTCATGGGATAAACATTGTTTTGTGTTTAAAAACCCACGTGTCCATAATTGTAATTCTACACCTGGAGAACAAGCCGTGTGCTTGGAAATGCAACAATACATTAAAGGGGGAGGTAGGTTGAACTCCATGATACATTTTGGGGTTCTGAAAATGCCTCTCCCATAATAATTGGGGGCTCGAGGGGGATAAAAGTCTATCTATTGGATTGGCTTTTGTGAACTTAAAGACAGTAAGGATTGTTGCTTTTCCGGTGTAGTATTTTAGTTTAAGTGTGTTGTGGACAATGGCTCTTTCAGAGGCTCAGAGGTTTTTGGGGGTGGAGAATGTCACACGCAGTACCTTACGGACAGAGACGAAAAGCAGACTGTTCGGTTTGGCAAAAACATTGCAGTTAACATTACCTGACAAGATGCGAAAAGGTGAGATAATTATGGCGGTGGTTAAGCATTTCAAGTTGCCTGAGATAGAGTCTGACACATTGGAAATGGCAAAAATTCAGTTGCAAATTAAACAAATGGAACATGAGAAAGAATTAAAGCGGCTTGAATATGAAAGAGAGAGAGAGGAAAAAGAAAGAGAGAGTGAGGAAAAAGAAAAGGAGAGAAAAAGGAGGTTTTAGTGATTCTAACTCAAAGTGACGAACCAAATCCAGATGACTGTGAATTTGACATACCTCAAATTAAATTGGAAAATGAGGATGTTTTTAAAAATTGGGATGCATTGTTAAGTTACCTTCCAGAGGAAAAACGAACTGACCTGAAAGAGTTATTGATATCACGTGGGCAAGTTTGTCGAGATAAATTGGGAAGTACTAAAATGGCTATACATGATGTAGATGTGGGAAATGCTGTTCCTATCAAACAACATCCATATAGACTTAATCCTTTAAAATTGGCACAGGTTAACAGAGAGATTTAGAGTATGCTGAAGAATGGCATAATTGAAGTGGGTTGCAGCCAATGGAGCTCACCCATACTGATGGTGCCTAAACCAGACGGTACCCAACGGGTGTGTGTGGACTATCGAAAGGTGAATGCAGTTACAAGAACGGCCTCTTACCCTCTCCCACGTTTGAAGGATTACATTGAGAAAGTGGGACAATCTGCTTTTATTTCCAACTTCCAGACGTGGAAAGAACATTTAAAACATCGTATGGAGTTCTTCGATCGACTTCAGGAGGCGGGGTGGTCAATAGGACTTTAAACTAAAGATTGGGGGGGAAGGGAAAGTCAGGGAACCAAGAGGTGAAGTAATCAGTGGGAAGCGTAGCTGCTTAGGAATACAAAAAAAGCACGAAAAGACAAAACTCAGGAGAGGTTACGATAGTCCCCATCCCACAAAATATGCCACAGTGTATGGAAAGGCTCAGTAAACCAAGGTCCACCACACTAAGAAAACAAAAAGGGACGGTCAATAGAGAATTAAAGGTGCTATATTTAAATGCGCGCAGTGCACGGAACAAGGTTTGTTGAGCTTGTGGCCCAGATTGTGACTGGCAGGTATGATGTGGTAGGCATCACAGAGACGTGGTTGCAGGGGGTTCAGGCCTGGCATTTAAACATCCAGGGATTCACAACCTAGCGAAAAGACAGGGAGGTGGGCAGAGGGGGCGGGGTTGCCTTGTTAATTAGGAATGAAATTAAATCAATAGCACTAAATGACATAGGGTCAGATGATGTGGAGTCTGTGTGGGTAGAGTTGAGGAACCACAAAGGCAAAAAAACCATAATGGGAGTTATGTACAGGCCTCGTAACAGTGGTCAGGACCGGGGGCAGAAAATGCACCACGAAATAGAAAGTGCATGTCAGAAAGGCAAGGTCACAGTGATCATGGGGGACTTCAATATGCAGGTGGACTGGGTAAATAATGCTGCCAGTGGACCCAAGGAAAGGGAATTCATTGAATGTTTACAGGAGGGCTTTTTGGAACAGCTTGTGATGGAGCCCACGAGGGAACAGGCCATTCTGGACTTAATGTTATGTAATGAGCCGGACTTGATTAAAGATCTTAAAGTAAGGGAGCACTTAGAATCATAGAATCATAGAAGTTTACAGCATGGAAACAGGCCCTTCGGCCCAACCAGTCCATGCCGCCCAGTTTTTTACCATTAAGCTAGTCCCAGTTGCCCGCACATGGCCCATAACCCTCTATACCCATCTTACCCATGTAACCATCTAAATGCTTTTTGAAAGACACAATTGTACCCGCTTCTACTACTACCTCTGGCAGCCCATTCCAGACATTCCGGGGGCACTTAGGAGGCAGTGATCATAATATGGTCGAATTCAATCTCCAATTTGAAAGAAAGAAGGTAGAATCAGATGTAAAGGTGTTACAGTTAAATAAAGGTAACTACAGGGGCATGAGGGAGGAACTGACGAAAATCGACTGGGAGCAGAGCCTAGTGGGAAAGACAGTAGAACAGCAATGGCAGGTATTTCTGGGAGTAATTGAGGACACAGTACAGAGGTTCATCCCAAAGAAAAGAAAGGTTATCAGAGGGGGGATTAGGCAGCCATGGCTGACAAAGGAAGTTAGGGAATGCATCAAAGCAAAAGAGAAAGCCTATAATGTGGCAAAGAGTAGTGGGAAGTCAGAAGATTGGGAAGGCTACAAAAACAAACAGAGGATAACAAAGAGAGAAATAAGGAAAGAGAGGATCAAATATGAAGGTAGGCTAGCCAGTAACATTAGGAATGATAGTAAAAGTTTCTTTAAATACATTAAAAACAAACGGGAGGCAAAAGTTGACATTGGGCCGCTCCAAAATGACGCTGGTAATTTTGTGATGGGAGACAAGGAAATAGCTGAGGAACTAAATAAGTACTTTGCGTCAGTCTTCACAGTAGAAGACATGAGTAATATCCCACCAATTCCGGAGAGTCAGGGGGCAGAGTTGAATATGGTAGCCATCACAAAGGAGAAAGGGCTAGAGAAACTAAGAGGTCTAAAAATTGATAAATCTCCGGGCCCAGATGGACTACATCCTAGAGTTCTAAAGGAGATAGCTGAAGAAATAGTGGAGGCGTTAGTTATGATCTTTCAAAAGTCACTGGAGTCAGGGAAAGTCCCAGAGGATTGGAAAATCGCTGTTGTAACCCCCCTGTTCAAGAAGGGAACAAGGAAAAAGATGGAAAATTATAGGCCAATTAGCCTAACCTCGGTTGTTGGCAAGATTCTAGAATCCATTGTTAAGGATGAGATTTCTAAATTCTTGGAAGTGCAGGGTCGGATTAGGACAAGTCAGCATGGATTTAGTAAGGGGAGGTCGTGCCTGACAAACCTGTTAGAGTTCTTTGAAGAGATAACAAATAGGTTAGACCAAGGAGAGCCAATGGATGTTATCTATCTTGACTTCCAAAAGGCCTTTGATAAGGTGCCTCACGGGAGACTGCTGAATAAAATAAGGGCCCATGGTATTCGAGGCAAGGTACTAACATGGATTGACGATTGGCTGTCAGGCAGAAGGCAGAGAGTTGGGATAAAAGGTTCTTTTTCGGAATGGCAACCGGTGACGAGTGGTGTCCCGCAGCGTTCAGTGTTGGGGCCACAGCTGTTCTCTTTATATATTAATGATCTAGATGACGGGACTGGGGGCATTCTGGCTAAGTTTGCCGATGATACAAAGATAGGCGGAGGGGCAGGTAGTATGGAGGAGGTGGGGAGGCTGCAGAAAGATTTAGACAGTTTAGGAGAGTGGTCCAAGAAATGGCTGATGAAATTCAACGTGGGCAAGTGCGAGGTCTTGCACTTTGGAAAAAAGAATAGAGGCATGGACTATTTTCTAAATGGTGACAAAATTCATAATGCTGAAATGCAAAGGGACTTGGGAGTCCTAGTCCAGGATTCTCTAAAGGTAAACTTGCAGGTTGAGTCCGTAATTAAGAAAGCAAATGCAATGTTGTCATTCATCTCAAGAGGCTTGGAATATAAAAGCAGGGATGTACTTCTGAAGCTTTATAAAGCATTAGTTAGGCCCCATTTAGAATACTGTGAGCAATTGTGGGCCCCACACCTCAGGAAGGACATACTGGCACTGGAGCGGGTCCAGCGGAGATTCACACAGATGATCCCAGGAATGGTAGGCCTAACATACGATGAACGTCTGAGGATCCTGGGATTATATTCATTGGAGTTTAGGAGATTGAGGGGAGATCTAATAGAAACTTACAAGATAATGAATGGCTTAGATAGGGTGGATGTAGGGAAGTTGTTTCCATTAGCAGGGGAGACTAGGACCCGGGGGCACTGCCTTAGAATAAAAGGGCGTCACTTTAGAACAGAGATGAGGAGAAATGTCTTC
The DNA here is from genome assembly GCF_047496885.1 of Scyliorhinus torazame. Lineage (NCBI taxonomy): Eukaryota > Metazoa > Chordata > Chondrichthyes > Carcharhiniformes > Scyliorhinidae > Scyliorhinus > Scyliorhinus torazame. The sequence continues at coordinate 215,128,112 of NC_092708.1, read as the reverse complement.
AGCCAGAGAGTCTGTGGAATTCATTGCCACAGAGGGCGGTGGAGGCCGGGACGTTGAGTGTCTTTAAGACAGAAGTTGATAAATTTTTGATTTCTCGAGGAATTAAGGGTTATGGAGAGAGAGCGGGTAAATGGAGTTGAAATCAGCCATGATTGAATGGTGGAGTGGGCTCGATGGGCCGAATGGCCTTACTTCCGCTCCTATGTCTTATGGTCTTATGAACCCAGCCGAAAGTGAATTTGGAGAAGCCCAAATCACTTTCCCTGAGTATTTCCGATACCCTCAAGATGAAGGGAAATAATGCGATTTCTTAGCATGAGTGGATTTGATCGAACCTTTGTGCAAAAGTTTTGCGGCGTGATTGCTCCACTGATGGGCTTGCTAAAGAAACGTCAAAAATTTCAATGGACAATGGACTTTCAACAGGTATTGGACTGCCTGAAAGCTGTGATCACCGATGCTCCTGTATTGGAGAATTGCAAGGGACTCTGTGATCAGATTGAACTGAAGTATCTAACTTTTTAAAGAGAATTGCCGAGGCGTAGAGGAATGGATTTCATCGAATTATTTCATAGAATTTACAGTGTAGAAGGAGGCCATTCGGCACATCGGGTCTGCACCGGCTCTTGGAAAGAGCTCCCTACCCAAGCCCACACCTCCACCCTATCCCCATAACTCAGTAACCCCACCCAACACTAAGGGCAATTTTGGAAACTAAGGGCAATTTATCATGGCCAATCCACCTAACCTGCACATCTTTGGACTGTGGGAGGAAACCGGAGCACCCGGAGTAAACCCACGCGCACACAGGGAGGATGTGCAGACTCTGCACAGACAGTGACCCAAGCCGGAATCGAACCTGGGACCCTGGAGCTGTGAAGCAATAGTGCTATCCACAATGCTACCGTGCTGCCCTAAATGGATGGATCGTGCAGAGACTTTGTTCAAAGACACTGTCAATCGAGAAGGATTTTGGTTGGAGGAAGAAGAAGAAAGAAAATGGACTATATTATTATATCTGTTTGCGTGTCTTTTTTTTTTAAACGAAAAAGTATATTTACTGTGTACATTTCTTAGTGGATGGTGCAAAAGTGAAAAATGAAACCAACTTGAAGTTGATGGTTTATTTTTTTTCTCTTGGGGGAGATGTCATGTGAGCGTACCTTTAAGAAATGGATGTTTAAGCAATGTACCTTTAAGAAATGCAGTGATGTCAGAGTGTGGGTGGAGCTGGGTTTTAGTTCAGCCATTTTGCAGTTTTTAGATTTTCGTTTGAGGAGAGCAGCTGAAAAGTGCCTGGCTGGTTTGCTGAGAGCAGCTGAAAAGTGCCTGGCTGGTTTGCTGAGAGCAGCTGAAAAGGAGAAAGCTAGTTTGAGGAGAGCAGCTGAAAAGTGCCTGGCTGGTTTGCTGAGACCTGCATAAAAGGAGAAAGCCAGTTTGAGGAGAAAGCTGAAAGGTGCCGGGCTGGTTTGCTGAGAGCTGCTGAAAAGGAGAAAGCCAGTTTGAGGAGAAAGCTGGGAGTGTTTGTGTGTTTTGCAAAGAGCTGCAAGAAGAAAAACACAGAGCTGGTCTGGTGGTGTCTGAAAATCCAAAGACTATAAGTACATTGAATGTAACTTCACGTCTGTTGGTTAAGGTGAAGTCTTTTGGAGATTTGAAGGAACACTTTGAGGGATTATTTACTGTTGTATTATTTTTGGGGATATCTTTGAAGTAAGGGGTGTTAAGTGATCCAATGTTAATTTAAAAGGTTAACTTGAGTTCATGGAATAAACATTGTTTTGTGTTTAAAAACCCACGTGTTCATAATTGTAATCTCAAACCTGGAGAACAAGCTGTGTGCTCGGAAAAGCAACAATACATTAAAGGGGGAGGTTGGTTGAACTCCATGATACATTTTGGGGTTCTGAAAATGCCTCTCCCATAATGTGTGTGTGAGAGTGGGGTGTTGGATGGGGTACAGTGTGTGTGAGGGTGGGGGGTTGGATGGAGTACAAAGTGTGTGAGGGTGGGGGGTTGGATGGGGTACAGAGTGTGTGAGGGTGGGGGGTTGGATGGGGTACAAAGTGTGTGAGGGTGGGGGGTTGGATGGGGTACAAAGTGAGTGAGGGTGGGGGGTTGGATGGGGTACAAAGTGTGTGAGGGTGGGGGGTTGGATGGGGTACAAAGTGTGTGAGGGTGGGGTGTTGGATGGGGTACAGTGTGTGAGGGTGTGATGGGGTACAATGTGTGTGAGGGTGGGATGGGGTACAATGTGAGAGAGGGTGGGGAGTTGGATGGGGTACAGTGTGTGTGTGAGGGTGGGGAGTTGGATGGGGTACAGTGTGTGTGTGAGGGTGGGGTGTTGGATGGGGTACAGTGTGTGTGAGGGTGGGGAGTTGGATGGGGTATAGTGTGTGTGAGGGTGGGGAGTGTATGGGGTTCAGTGTATGAGGGTGGGGTGTTGGATGGGGTTCAGTGTGTGGGTGTGTGTGTGAGGGTGGGGAGTTGGATGGAGTTCCGTGTGTGCGTGAGGGTGGGGAGTTGGATGGGGTTCAGTATGCATGTGTGAGGGTGGGGTGGTCGATGGGGAACAGTGCGTGTGAAAAGGGCAGGGGGTTGGATGGGGACAGTGTGTGTGAGGGTGGGGCGTTGGATGGGGTACAGTCTGTGTGAGGGTGGGGCGTTGGATGGGGTACAATGTGTATGAGGCTGGGGAGTTGGATGGGGTTCAGTGTGTGTGAGGTTGGAGAGTTGGATTGGGTACAGTGTGTGTGAGGCTGGGGTGTTGGATGGGGTACAGCGTGTGTGAGAGTGGGACGTTGGATGGGGTACTGTGTGTGTGTGTGTGTGTGTGTGTGTGTGTGTGTGTGTGTGGGGAGTTGGATGCGCTTCAGTGTGTGTGAGGGTGGGGAGTTGGATGGGATTCAGTGTGTGTGAGGGTGTGACGCTGGATGGGGTACAGTGTGTGTGGGTGGGGAGTTGGATGGGGTACAGTGTGTGTGAGGCTGGGGTGTTGGATGGTGTACAGCGTGTGTGAGTGGGACGTTGGATGGGGTACAGTGTGTGTGTGTGGGTGGGGAGTTGGATGCGCTTCAGTGTGTGTGAGGGTGGGGAGTTGGATGGGATTCAGTGGGTGTGACGTTGGATGGGGTACTGTGTGTGTGGGTGGGGAGTTGGATGGGGTCCAGTGTGTGTGAGGCTGGGGTGTTGGATGGGGTACAGCGTGTGTGAGGGTGGGAAGTTGGATGGGGTACAGTGTGTGTGAGGGTCGGGTGTTGGATGGGGTACAGTGTGTGTGAGGGTGGGGAGTTGGATGGGGTTCAGTGTGTGTGAGGGTGGGGTGTTGGATGGGGTTCAGTGTGTGTGTGTGTGTGTGTCTGTGTGTGTGTGTGTGAGGGTGGGGTGTTGGATGGGGTACAGTGTGTGTGTGTGTGAGGGTGGGGTGTTGGATGGGGTTCAGTGTTTGTGTGAAGGTGGGGAGTTGGATGGGGTTCCGTGTTTGTGTGAAGGTGGGGAGTTGGATGGGGTTCCGTGTTTGTGTGAAGGTGGGGAGTTGGATGGGGTACAGTGTGTGTGTGTGAGGGTGGGGAGCTGGATGGGGTATAGTGTGTGTGAGGGTGGGGAGTGTATGGGGTTCAGTGTGTGTGTGTATGAGGGTGGGGAGTTGGATGGGGTATAGTGTGTGTGAGGGTGGGGAGTGTATGGGGTTCAGTGTGTGTGTGTGTGTGTGTATGAGGGTGGGGTGTTGGATGGGGTTCAGTGTGTGGGTGTGTGTGTGAGGGTGGGGAGTTGGATGGGGTTCCGTGTGTGTGCGTAAGGGTGGGGAGTTGGATGGGGTTCCGTGTGTGTGTGTGAGAGGGTGGGGAGCTGGATGGGGTTCAGTGTGTGTGTGAGGGTGGGGAGTTGGATGGGGTACAGAGGGTGGGGTGTTGGATGGGGTTCTGTGTGTGTGAGGGTGGGGAGTTGGATGGGGTTCAGTGTGTGTGAGGGTGGGGGGTTTGATGGAGTACAGTGTGTGTGAGGGTGGGGGGTTGGATGGGGTACAGTGTGTGAGGGTGGGTGGTTGGATGGGGTACAAAGTGTGTGAGGGTGGGGCGTTGGATGGGGTACAATGTGTGTGAGGGTGGGATGGGGTACAATGTGTGTGAGGGTGGGATGGGGTACAATGTGTGAGAGGGTGGGGAGTTGGATGGGGTACAGTGTGTGTGTGAGGGTGGGGAGTTGGATGGGGTACAGTGTGTGAGAGGGTGGGGTGTTGGATGGGGTACAGTGTGTGTGAGGGTGGGGTGTTGGATGGGGTACAGTGTGTGTGAGGGTGGGGTGTTGGATGGGGTACAGTGTGTGTGAGGGTGGGGTGTTGGATGGGGTACAGTGTGTGTGTGTGAGGGTGGGGTGTTGGATGGGGTACAGTGTGCGCGTGTGTGCGTGGAGTTTTATATGGATACAGTGTCTGAGAAGTGTGTTAATTCACAAGGACAGAAGATGTGCGGAACTTGTTTAAAAACAGAATTTATTGTGATACAGAAGTCTCCAATGGGGCAATTTCTGTTAAGTAAATAAAATAAGTGGTCATGGCGAACTGAAATGTGATAGGTCAACATCAATCTAAAAGAAAACACTTCCAGATATGCTAAGGTTAGCACCGACAGGTCAGTACTTGCCGTGGAAGGGGTTAGTGTGTTGGATATCCTCAGGAAACTAATGTTGCTTCATTGTCAAAATTAAAATGAAGCAAGATAACCGTGATGAAGGAAGTATTGGCACTATGGACTGATAAATCCCTGGGATCTTGTGGTTTTTATTCCATGGTTTTAAAGAGGAAAAAGAGAATTATGCAGATATTGACTATAATGTCCTGAAGGTTTCTTGATTTTTAAGGAAGTGATAGATGGAATTAGGGAATTATAGAAGAGTTAAGCCTAATACCGTTTGAGAGATTACTGGAGCATATAATTAAAATGGGAATGTTCAGTTGATCAGCGAGAGCAAGCTTGGATTTATGAGGGCAGGGTCATCCCTGACCAATCTGAACATCCAGAATGCATTTGATAAAATTCCCCAAATAAGCTGTTGGCTAAACGCGAATCTCATGTAATTGAAAGCAATTCATTGACCTGGTTAAGAAGTTGCCGAGTGACAGAGTAAGGTTAAGGGTAGTTACTCTAATTTGCAAAAACTAACCACCTCCCCATGACATTCAATTACATTCCCATCATTGAATCCCCCCACGATCAACATCCTGGGGGTCGCCATTGACAAAAAATTGAACTGGACCAGCCATATAAATATTGTGGCTACAAGTGACTGGGAATTCTGCAGCGAGCAATTCCCCTCCTGACTCCCTAAAGCCTGCCCACAATCTACAAGGCATAGGTCAGGAGTGTAATGGAATGTTCTCCACTTGCCTGGATGAGTGCAACTCCAACAACACTCCAGAAGCTCAACACCATCCAGGACAAAGCAGCCCTCTTGATTGGCATCTCATCTGCCACCTTAACCTTTCACTTCCTCCACCATCAGTGCTCAGTGGCAGCAGTGTGTACCATGTACAAGATGCATGCAGCAATTCACCAAGGCTCCTTTGACAGCACTTTCCCAACCAGCGACCACTACCATTTCGAAGGACTAAGGCAGCAGATACCTGAGAACCCCACCACCTGCAGGTTCCCTAGCAAGCCATTCATCATCCTGACTTAGGAATATATTGCCGTTCCTTCACTGTCGCTGGGTGAAATTCCTTGAACGCCCTTTTTAACAGCACTGTGGGTGTACCTACACCACATGGGTTGCAGAATTTTAAAAAAAAATTATTTAATGGGATGTGGCCATCACTGGCTAGACCAGGATTTATTATCCGTCCTTAATTGACCTTGAGATTGTGGTGGCGAATTGCCTTCTTGAACCACTGCAGTCCCGGCATATAGGGTAGTGTCTCTATGAATGGCTGGAGTGTTTGAGGAAGCTCAGTGACTGTGGAAGAGTGGGGAGTAGGATGGGGTCCAGTATCTCTATGAAAAGGTGAGGACTTCTTTGAGGCGTAGTCTCTGTATGAACTGGGACCCGAGGGTCAGACTTTGGGCACTGACTATTTGGTTTACTTTTTTGAAATATTGCTTTGTTCAAAAACCTAACTGTCCCGTTTTGGTTTTCCTTACTGTAAGTGTACAAGTGTATTAATTGTGAAATCTAAATGTTGTTAAAATGATGCAGAATACATAATTCTACAGTAAAACCAACATTTCCAGCCCTGGAGTCTGCCCCCATTCAACATCTAGTCAAAGAGCTATTTCGCTCAATCTAGATCTTTGCCAGCATTTCAGCATTGTTGCTGATTGAAGGAAAAGCAGCGGTCTCGGGGGTGGGTGTGGGGGGGGGGGGGTGGGGGGTGGGGGGGGGGGAGAGGGTGGGGGGGGGTGTGGGGGGGGGAGAGGGGGGAGAGGGTGGGGGGGGGGGGTGCAAGCTTTTCTGTATCGGTTTCTTGCTTTATAGACTGTGATGAATGTAGGAAATTGGCATGTATTGTATGTATCTGTTGCAATAACATTTTAATAGTCTGGGTTAGGGTGCGTATGTATCTACTGCAGTAATACTAATCCTGGTTTGAAAGTAAGACAGACACTGATTGCAGAAGGTCCAATTAAGCTGTTGTAAAAGTGAGATAATCCTTTTTTTAACTCCAATTTTTCCAACCTATGGTATGTTTACAAAGAGAGGCTGAATGGGTTTTTGTCCCTGGGAAGTAGACAACATCGAGATAGTCCATTTTGAGTTTTAGTTTTTGGCTGAGAGCTGAACAGCTGCTTCTGTAAAACATTGTCAGGTTAAAGAGTAATCTGATACAGACTAGAATCGGAAGGCTGTTTCTCTCTCTCTCTTCAAGCAGTCTTTTAAAAGAGCTATTTACCCAGAGTCTGCAAAGTGTGTTTGTTAACTGTATTTAAAAGTGATTTTTGACCTGTGATGGGTTTTACTTGATTGGAGATAAATAAGGTTTTAGTCAGAAGTAGGTTGTTTTTATTGGTTAAGCATTGTTTAACTGGTAATTATATGTTATATATATGTTATTTTAAAGTATTCATAGAATTTACAGTGCAGAAGGAGGCCATTCGGCCCATCGGGTCTGCACCGGCCCTTGGAAAGGGCACCCTACCCAAGCCCACACATCCACCCTATCTCCATAACCCCACCCAACCTTTTTGGACACTAAGGGTAATTTATCATGGCCAATCCACCTAACCCGCACATCCTTGGACTATGGGAGGAAACCGGAGCACCCGGAGGAAACCCACGCACACTGGGAGAACGTGCAGACTCCGCACAGACAGTGACCCAAGCCGGGAATTGAACTTGGGACCCTGGAGTTGTGAAACAACTGTGCTAACCACTGTGCTATCGTGCTGCCCACAGTCTTTGTTAATAAAGTGTGTTTTAATATACCATATCACTACTTTTGCATTGAATCACTCCTGGAGCGAAGTATTCTTTCCTCACCGTTTTACAAATTTAAAAAAAATGTATTGGGGGTTCTGTCTGGTATCCGAGCAAATATTGGGGTCTGATTTGGGATCGTAATTAGACCTATCCCTTACTGATTGCTTTATGTAACTGATAATCTCTCTGATACCTGGGTGGATACTTAGCATGTAAAAGCCAGTTCTAGATGGATTTGAGACTGCTAATTCGTAGTGTCCCATAGGGATCATAGAATCATAGAATTTACAATGCAGAAGGAGGCCATTCGGCCCACCTTGTATGCATTGGCCCTTGGAAAGAGCACCGCACTTAAGCCCACACCTCCACCCTATCCTTATAACCCAGTAACCCCATCTAACCTTATTTGAACACTAAGGGCAATTTAGCATGGCCAATCCACCCAGCCTGCACATGATTGGATTGTGGGAGGAAACAGGAGCACTCGGAGGAAACTCACACAGACACTGGGAGAACATGCAGGCTCCGCACTGACAGTGACCCAAGCTGGGAATTGAACCTGGGACCCTGGAGCTCACCACTGTTCTACCATGCCACCCCGGATCAGTGTTGGGACTGTTGCTGTTTCCCATTTTTTTATTGATCTAAATATTTCTTGCTGCTGAAACTGTCTCATTATTTACTCTCATCAAAACCCTTCATGATTTTTAATACATCTATTAAATCTCCTCTTAACCTTCCCTGCCCTGAAGAGAACAATTTCAGCTTCTTTAGTCTGTCTCTCTATATCCACGGTCCCATTCTGGTAATTCTCTTCTGCACCTTCTCCTCAGGCCTTATCTTCCGTCCTAAAGTGTGGCGTCCAAAGGTGGACACAACACTAGGGTCAACCTCTGTTTATAAAGCCTAGGGTCAGCGTCAAAGATTTGTGTACATCCATTCCCAGGTCTCCCTGATGCTGTACCCCTTTCAAATTGTACAATTTATTGCCTTTCATTTTTTCTGACCCAAATTAATTTCACGTTTATCTGTGTTAAATTCCACATGTGCCTGCTCAATTTACCAGCCTGTCCTCCTGAATTCTGTCACTACTATTTCCAGGTTTTGTATGGTCTACAAATTTTGAAATTGTGACCTGTATACCCAAGTCCACGTCATTAAGTCATAAAAATGCAGCGGTCTTTAAACTGGCCCTGGGTATATTTATCTTCAGCTTCTGTGATTGCTTTCTTCCCACTGTGTGGAGCTGGGTGAGTGCCCGTTTCTAACTCGCTCAAAATCAACTCTCATAGACAGAGTTAAAATTAGACCAACTACTTGGTGAGAAGGTTGAGATGTTGAGCGTGTGGATCTTGTAATGATATGTAGATAGACAAGTTAGTGAAGGGTTAATTATTACATCTCAATGTAAATCCAGCACTGGAGAGCACCACCACTTCTCTGTATTTAAGTCAGACCCTGAGAGAATTCTGGGAGTAGCATTCGGAGAAAGCACGGTGACAGCATTAGGGGAAGATTAGATTACAGAGTTAACACTAGGTTAGATCATAGTGTAGTTAGTGGCTATTTAGTTTATTGAGTACTGCTAGATAGATTCAATATTATTAACTGTAGCTCAGTAGAGTGTGCAAACTTCATTTACTTAATAGTTTTAATAAATTAGTTTTGTTTCATTAATTGAATTGATGGATTCTTTGTCAACAACACAATGGACCATTCTGGATATAAAGACAACAATCACAACATATTACCACATATGGTAATATAACAGATTTCCCTCACTATTTAATGCTCTACAATGAGATGGTGCTGCAGTACTTCCAACCTTCCAGCAGAGAACCTCCTGCAAGTTATGTAAAGTTAGAACAATGATAGCAGCTGCTTGATCACCTTCATCACCCCCACAGTGAGGTAAGGGTTATGGGGGTGGGCAGGAAAGTGGTTACGGGCATGATCAGGTTCATCATGACCTTGGTGAGTGGTGGAGCAGGCTCAGGGAGGTGAATGGCCTAGTCCTACTTATGTTCTTATCCATTCCATTGGCGAAAGGGTCGCGAACCAAGGGGCGCCGATTTGACTGGCGACACAAGCAACAGCGACACAAGGAAAAGCTTCTTGATGCAGCTTCTTGTTGGATCACAAATTTGGTGGAGGCAGATTTAATCAAGGCTTTCAAAATAGAATTCGATAATTATCTGAAAAGGAAGATTCGGAGAGTTGTCGGGAAAGATGGTGGAGCGGGACGAGGTGAGTTGCCCTTAAGGGATGCTGCTTGTGCTGTGAACGGGGCAGAATGTCGGGTTGGTGGGACTCTGAGCAGCTGAAGGCAGGGGTGTAGGTGAGTGACCCGGCAGAATTCCTGATGTTGGAGGAGGTCGGGTTCGCTCTGCAGGGGTCAATAAGCATTTCACCCGGAGATGGAAACCGTTCATTGATTTTCGTCAAGGAGAATTGAGGGGTCAGCGAGGGAGAAGCGGGCTTCGGAGGGAGGTTAAGGGGTTAAAATGGGGAAGGCGGGTTGTTTGTATCGGGGGGGGGGGGGGGGTTTAGAGATCTGTGGTTGTTTGTTGGGTTGATGTGTTCTTCTGATTGAGAGTGAACTCACCACAGACTGGGAATTGGACCCGGGAATCTGTGTCTATGTGGCCTAGGCAGACATGGAGCCAACCACTTACCCAACAAGTCACACAACATTTGACCAGAAAGATTGGTCACATTGCAATGTGTTGTTGAGGCAAAAGGACTGAGGGAACAGTTTAACCTTGACACTCACCTCCAGGACAGTTGGTTGCTCGGTTGATGTAGATGATGGTCCATTGTCCGGGGCTTTCAAAGTAAGGTGGTGGGTGCGTTTTTGATACCTGGCAGAAGTAGCGATCTGTGTCAGTCACATTGAGGCCCGAGACGGTTATCGACACATTATTCTGACTCAGCGAAACCTGGCAGTGGAACAAATCTCTTCTCTCCGAGGGTTCCATTGTACCGTTGGTGAAGGAAGCAGTACACACTTCTGTGCTTTTACTCTGTTCGCCCTTGTACAGGACGACTTGGAGCTCTTCACCAGCCTGTGTGCTCCTTAACGCACAGACCAGGCTGGCTTCTCCATTATGATTGGCCTTCAGAAATTGGAGAGGGGAGATGCTCATGTTTGCCACTATGTAAAAAAAGTGAAGAAGTTTCATTATTGAAAGCTCTTTTTATATCTCATGTATTATCTTGTGATGTGGGTATCACTGGCAATGTTGGCAGTTATTGCCCACCCCTCAACTTCCCTTGAGGAGGTGGCAGTAAGCTGCCTCCTTGAACCGTCGTAGTCCATGTGGTGCACCCACCAAGGTGTGAAGGAGGGTGTTCCAGGACTTTGACCCAGTAACGATAAAGGAACGGTGGTATATTTCCAATTCAGGATGGTATGTGATTTGGTTTCCCCATGCCTTTATTCCTTTAGGTGGCATAGAGCAAGGGTTTGGACGGCAGTGTCAAAGAACAGGTGGTGTAGCGGGACTCGGTGAATATCTTTTGTAGGAACCTGGCATGGAGATGACGGGGTTGAATTCTCCACCAGCAGGATTCTCTTTTCCACCAGCAGCACACACCTGCCCTTGGGTTTCCTGGTGGTGTCGGGTGGCTACAATGGGAAAGCCAATTGGCCGACGGCGGGTACGGAGAATCCTGCTGCCGGCGACAGTGCGCTACTGAGGAACACACAGCTGGGGAGGCGGAGATTTCACCCCAGGCTCTTCTCTGTGCTATAACCATTCTTTAAGTTGCTGCATTGTAGCCATGGTAGCATCAGCAATGGATGGAATGAGTGTTTAAGCCTTGGATGGGGTGTTGTTCAATGGACTGATTTGTCCTTCTTTGTCTCAAACTGCAACTGCAGAAATGTTCTGGTGAATGGAGAGCTGAATATGGGAGTTTAAATTATTTGGGGCAACAGAAGTAAGTTGGGGTTGGGATAAGGATGCAAGGGTGACAGAATACTCCGGGGTGGCCTTGTCAGTAATTAGGACCATAGGGACAAGCAGGCCATGAGTGACGGCAAGTTCCAGAGGGTGGTTGTGAATATGGCAGGGAGGTTTATATGGAGGAAGAGGTTTAGAGTCGTTAGAAGTACAATGAAAAGTATTCTCTGTGGCGAAGGAAACTTACACAGTAAACAAACAAAAAAATAGATAGTTACGGTGAATGCGAAGAAGTACACAGTACATCGACAAATAAGTAATTAGGTACAACTGAGATGGACAAAAACATGACTCATAGGTGAAGCGAATGAGCAAAGATTTAGCAGATGGAGTATAATGTGGGCAAATATGATGTCCACTTTGGCAGAAAGAATAGGAAAGCAGATTGTTTAAATGAATAGAGACTGCAGAACGCTGAGGTACAGAGGGATCTGGGTGTTCTTGTACATGAATTACAAAAACGTTATCATGTGCAGCAAGTAATTGAGATAGCAATGGATTGTTGGCCTTTATCGTGAAAGGGATGACGTATAAAAGTAGGGAAGTCTTGTTACAACTGTATAGGGATTTGGTGAGGCTGCACTTCAGAGTACTATGTACAGTTTTGGCTCCTTAAGAAGGAGGGATTTGCTTGCAATGGAGGCAGTTCAGAAAAGGTTCACCAGGCTGATGCCTGGGATGAGGGGGTTGCCAGATTGGACCTGTACTCACTGGTGTTTAGAGGAATGAGAAAAGTGTAAGATTCTGAAGGAGCCTGACAGGAACGATGCTGAAAGGAAGTTCTCCTTCCTGAGGAGTGTAAAACTAGGAGGCACAGTTTAAAAATGAGGGATCTCACGGTTCATCTTTCAAAAGCTTTCCCACAGAGAGCAGTGGAGGCTGGATCATTAAATATATTCAAGGTGCGTTGGCAGATTTGTGAACCACAAGGGTGTCGAGGGTTATTGGGCGACAGGCAGGAAAGTGGAGTTAAGAACACAATGAGGTGAGCCATGATCGTATTGAATGGTAGAGCGGCTGGAGGGGTTGAATGCTCTACCCCGCTCCCATGTCTTATGTTCTGTTGTTACGGTTCGTGAATGGAATAGAATTCGAGCCGTCAAAGCTGCCAAATAGTGCAAAGCAGAAATTAGCCGCCAACATGGGAGTAGAATGCAAGTTAGGATGGGAGCAGACAGGAATGCCTCAGAAACAGCACACTGTGGAGGAGCAGAAACTGAACCTGGACAGTATCAATAGACCATGGACATGCTTTCCGGCGGCGCAGGTGGAGACAGCGTTTTGCATGGCTTGCCTGCCGCCGGGGAACCGGAAGGTCTGGTTGATGGGAAGGGTCAAAATATCAATCCCTATGATATTAGATGACCCTTCTTTTATTCAGAGATAGCAGTGAGCCTCTGCAATTGCTGTTCTGCCCTTGGTGAAAGTGGAAGGGGCACCAACAACAGTGCCCTCAAACTTTGCCCCTTACATGAGGCCGTCTCTATCTGCCCCCAAACTGACCGCTCGCCCCCTTCCATTTCCTAACTATAACCATGTTTGCTGCCCAGTAGTAGTTCATCAAATTTGGCGATGCCAACCCCCCCCCTCTCCAGGAATACCCTCCTAACCTGCGACTCCTAACCCCTGCCCATACAAATCTCAAAATCATATCGTTCATCTTCCTATAAAAGGAATTGGGGACAAAAATTGGGAGGTTCTGGAACATAAACAAAAACTTTGGCAGCACTGTCATCCTCACTGTCTGAACCCGGCCCACCAATGACAATGGCAACACATCCTACCTCTTAAAGTCCGCCTTCGTCCCTTCCACCTGTCATGCCAAGTTCGACTTGAGCAGCTGGGCCCAACACCGCACCACCTGTATCCCAAGGTAGCGAAAACTCTCCCCACCAACTGAAAAGGCAGTTCCCCTGCATCCTCTCCTGCCCCCATGCGCTGACTGGAAGCACCTTGCTTTTCCCCATATTCAAATTATACCCCCAAAAATAGCCGAACTCCCCCGAATCCCCATGGTCCTATCGAAGCACCCAACCAGGTCTGAAATATACAAAGGAGGTTGTCGGCATCCAACGAAACCCAGTGCTCGATTTCTCCCCCCACCCTTCTCGATGCCCCTCCACCCTCTCAAATTCATGTGCACCATTGCCAACGTCTCAATCGCTAAGGCAGAGAGCAGCGGGGAGAGTGGACACCTCTGCCTTGTCCCCCAGTGCAACTCAAAATAACCTGAGCTTAGTTTGCTTGGAAGGCTCGCCTTAAGCGCCTTTTACAACAGGTGACCCCAATCCACAAAGCCTGTTCAAACCCAAACCTACCCAGCACCTCAAACAAATACTCCCATTTGACTTATCGAATGCCTTCTCCGCGTCCGTTGCCACAACCACTTCAACCTCCCGCCCCTCCAGGAGCTACCCCTGAACATTCACCAAAAACTGCAGCTCTCTCGTGAAGCCCGTCTGGTCCTCCCCTATCACTCTCGGTGCACACTCCTCTATCCATGTCACCAACAGCTTTGCATCTACATTCAGCAGCGAGATTGAACGATATGACCCACACTGCTCCGGGTCCTTACCCTTCTTGAAGATAAGCAAAGTGGAGGCCTGAGACAGTGTGGGGGGCGGGTGGGGGGGAGCTCACCCCTCACTCCCGACTCATTAAACATCTCCACCAGCAGGGGCCTCAGCTCCATTCCAAACTTTTTAGAAAAGTCGACTGGGAACCCGTCCGGGCCCGGGGCCTTCTATGTCTGCATTGGCCCCACACAGTCCATAACCTCCCTCAGCCTGATCTTGGATCCCAGGACCTCCTCAACCCCAGGGAACTCCAATCGATCCAGAAACCATCTCATCCCTTCATCCCCCGTCAGGGCTTCCGACTTATACAGACCCTGATTAAAAACCCTCAATAACCCCCTCCCGCTCCAATACCACCGTACCCCTCTCGTCACTCACTTTCCCAATTTCCCTCGCCGCTGGCTGCTTCCTCAACTGATGTGCCAGCATCCTATTCACCTTCTCCCCGTACTTGCATATCATCCCCCTAGCTCTGCGCAGTTGTCCCACCACCTTCCCCGTAGATATGGGCCCAAACTCCATCTGAAGCCTTTGCTTTTCCTTTAATAATGCCTCATTTGGCACCACCGAATACGATTCATCCTCACGATGTCCTCCACCAACCTCGCCCTCTCAGCCTGTTCCACCTTCTCCCTATGCGCCCAAATTGAAATAAATTCCCTTCTCACCACCGCCTTCAGCACCTCCCACAGCTTTGAGGCCAAAACTTTCCCCTTATTCAGCTCTACATAATTCCAGATGGCCACCCTCACCCTCTCGCAAAACTCCTTGTCCACCACTAACCCCACACCCAGCTTCCACTGTGCCGCTGGGCCCCCTTCTCCAGAGCCACCCAGTGGGGCGCGTGGTCCGACACCACAATCGCTGAATACTCCAACCTTACCACGCCTGCCACCAACGCATTGTCCAAAACAAAGAAATCAATATGGGGACACATCCAGTGCGCATGTGAATAAAACTCCTTCACCCTCGGCCTCTCAAGCCGCCATGGGTCTGCCCCACCATACGCTCTATAAACCCCAACAACCCCTTAGCAATCGGCGAAACATTCCGGGACCTAGGGCACGACCGATCCAACCTTGGATCCAGAACCATGTTAAAATCGCCCCCCATAATCGGCTGGTGTGTGCCCAAGTTCAACATCTTCACTAAGACCCGTCTCTCAAAATCCACATCATCCGCATTTGGGGCATATACATTCACTAGCACCATGAGTGTCCCCTCCAGCTTCCCGCTCACCATCACCAACCCCCCCCCCCCCCCCCCCGGATCAGTCACAATATGCATAACCTTGAAGGTTATCCTTTTGTTTGTTTTTTAATAAACATTTTATTGAGGTATTTTTGGTATAGTGAGAACAACAAAAGAAACAATATACATGAAACCATAAACATAGTGCAAAAGCCTCTCGTACAGGTCCCACCCTTATTGACCCCCTACTCTAATCTAAACTACTCTGCCCCCCCCCCCCACCCCGGTCTGCTGACGAGTAATTGCCTGCAAAGAAATGGTTGCCACCTCCGGGCGAACCCTAATAGTGATCCTCTCAAGACAAAATTGATTTTCTCCAAACAGAAAGCTAGCCTTGTCCGATAGCCAGGTCTCCGACTTCGGGGGCTTTGAGTCCCTCCAAGCTAATTGTATTCGTCTCCGGGCTACCAGGGAAGCAAAGACCAGAACATCTGCCTCTTTCTCTTCTGTCACCCCGAAAATCGCCACCTCTGGATTCAGCGCCACCCTTGTTTTTAATACCGTGGACATGACGTCCGCAAACCCCTGTCAAAATCCCCGAAGCTTCGCACATGCCCAGAACGTGTGGACATGGTTCGCTGATCCTCCCGCACATTTTGCGCACCTGTCCTCCACCCCAAAGAATCTGCTCATCCGGGCCACTGTCATGTGATCCCGGTGAACAACCTTAAATTGTATCAGGCTGAGCCTGGCACATGTTGCAGATGCGTTGACTCTACTCAACGCGTCTGCCCAGAGACGATCCTCTATCTCACCTACCAGCTCCTCCTCCCACTTGCGCTTCAGCACCTCGGTCTGCGTCTCCTCTGACCCCATAAGTTCCTTGTAAATGTCTGAGATGCTCCCTTCTCCTACCCACCCTCTGGAAACTACCCTGTCCTGAATCCCCCTTAGCGGTAAGAGCGGGAAGGTTGACACCTGTTTACGTAGGAAGTCCCGCACCTGCAGATACCTGAATTTGTTTCCCCCTCGCCAACCCAAACGTTTCCTCCAGCGCCCTCATACTCAGAAAGTTCCCCTCTATGAACATATCCCCATCCTCTCTATCCCCTCTCTCCGCCATAACCGGAACCCCCCTTCCGTACTCCCTGGGGCAAACCGGTGATTATCACAGATTGGGGCCGAGACCGATGCTCCCACTGCTCCCACATTCAGCCTCCACTGGCCCCAAACTCTCAGGGCCGCCACCACCACTGGACTGGTGGAGTACCGTGCCGGCGGGAACGGCAGAGGCGCAGTTACCAACGCCCCCAAACTGGTGCCCTTACATGAAGCCGCCTCCATACGCACCCATGCCGACCCCTTCCCCACTACCCACTTCCTGATAGGTTATCCTTTTTGTTAATCAGCACCGCCACCCCTTCGTCTTCATATCTAGTGGAACAGCTGCCCCACCCAGTCCTTCCTCAGCCTTGTTTGGTTCCCCAACTTCAGGTGCGTCTCCTGCAAGCTCCTTAAATGAGTGAAAACGCGTGATCTTTTGACCGGGACATTTAAGCTCCGGATGTTCCACGTAATCAACTGGGTCAGGGGGCTTCCCACCCTCTTCCCCCTTGCTTGTCAACCATAATCCCTCTTCAACTAGCTTGCCCAGGTGCACGCCTTGTTCACCCTCGGGTTCATCCCAAGATGTTTGCTGTCCTCTCCTCCTTCCCAACTGCGCCACACCAACTCTGCCCACGTCAGCCTTCGTTCCCACCCCCAACATAGAAACACAAACAAAAGATACCTACCTATCCCCCCCTACTCCCTCCACAACTCGAACCTGTACTTCACTCCCGTTAACTAGCCAACCAGCTAGCATGGTGGCCCCCACTCGAGGCCTAGGCTTACTTCTTCTTCCCCAACCGCCCCTCACCCACAATTCCCAGAAAAACACAGCAAAAAAGAGAAAAAAAGTCAAAAAGAGCACGCTCACCAACTCAGCAACTGTGACCATTAAATACACCCATCCGTCCACCATACAAACCCACATTAACATCTCCATAGTTCAATGTCTTCACACATCACCTAGTTCATGGTCTCACATAAATTTGCCCGCGTCCTCCAGCGTGTCAAAATAAAACTCTTGGTTCTGATGCGTGACCCACAAATGTGGGGGTACAACACCCCAAACCTCACCTCCTTGTAGAGGCCAGCTTGATGCGATTATACCTTGCCACCTCTTGGCCAACTGATAGATCCTCAGCTTGTTACCTTCCCAGGTGCACTTTCTTGTCTGCTTCGCCCACCTCAAAGTCTTTTCTTGTCATGGAAGCGATGCAGCCATACCACCATCGCCCTCGGACCCACCCCCTCCTTTGGCTTCCTCCTCAGTGCCCTGTGCACTCGATCCACCTCTGGGGGGGATGGTCAAAGACCCGCTGACTTCTCAAACATGTTCGCCACATATTTTGTGGCCTGCATTCCCTGATCCCTTCAGGCAGTGCCACAATCCGTAGATTCTGCCACCTTGACCAATTCTCGAGCTGGTCTACCTGCTCCCTTTTGGCTCTCCACCACAAGCGCCATCTTGACCTCCATCGAGGCCAGACGTTCCTCATGTTCATTCACTGACTCCTCCACTTTCTGGAGGGCCTGGGCCTGCACCTCCAACCTCTGCTCCACTCTCTCAGTGGCTCCACCACCTTCGCCAGGTCCTCTGAGGCCTCCAGCCTCTGCTGCTGGAACTTTGCATTCCGGAATTCCACCAGTTGCTCGGTAGACCATTGGCAGGGCAACACTGCCCCAGCACTCTCTGCATCTTTTCTTATGTTCCACCTTGAATACCCCCTCACTCAAACAGCTGCCTCTTTTTCATCACACTTCTGGTCAAGTAAGCCATAAAGTGGATTCACCGATGGAGCATCCACTATCCCTTGGGGCTCATACACCTTTCACCAACCAACACCCCTGAATTCGGATGAAAAAGGACAATAGAATTCCACCTCGAGTGGGAGCCACCAAATGTGCGACTACTCACTCCATAGCCACCTCTGGAAGTCCCTCCCTACGCCTTTAAATGAGAACTGGAGCAGAGACCACATTTTTGAAGAAAACATTTTACAAGTTTTGATCGCCTGAGGGGGTTGGAGAGGCATTTCCCAAAGTGTGTTTTTCCTCATTGGCCTTTCGATTTTTTAATATTTGATTTTTTTGGGGGGGCCTCTCTTGGGAGATTACACAGCTGCTAGGGTGGGTATGCTGGGAGTCTAAGGAATACCTGGTTGAGATGGTGCAGGTGTCATGGTGTAGGGCAGACTTAATAGTCCAACTTGCCACCTGTTTGTAAACAGACTAGATACTGAAATAGAGACAGTACAGAGGGTAGAAAGTATCACTGAAGGTGGAGATCACAATAAAGGTCAAAGCCGGCAGATCAAATGAAATTCGGTCCAGAAGGAAGCCGGTTTGTGCAGAGCAGCAGAGTTAAAGCTCCAAGCTGAGGCTGTGGACGTCACTTCCAGGGTTATTATTTGAGGCACAATACATGTCAATATTCAAGATTAGATTGGATAGATGAACGAAGGAAAGGGGGTAAAAGAATTTGGTTGGGTCAATGCTTGCGTGGAGGGCAAAGGCCAGATTGAGCCAGAAGGCCGGTTTTCATGTTATGGCTTCTGTGCGTAGCACCTGCACTGTGTCCTGAAGCTCAGCAGCAATGGGACGCTGTAGGCCTGACCAAGTGACCTTAAAACAGGATGGCACTGAGTGGCAGGATAGAATCTCCAATTAGTTGAATTTTTTATAACGAATATTAGTGCCTGATTTGATTTGATTTATTGTCACATGTACCGAAGTACAGTGAAAAGTATTTTTCTGCAGCCGAGGAACGTACACAGTACGCACATAGTGGACACCAGAATAATCAACAGGGAACATTAACAAATGGTACATCGACAAACAATGATTGGTTACAGTGTGGAACAAGGGGCCAAAATTGATTTCCCAATTAACAAACCCGTAGCACCAAAATTTGAATCTCTCCTTTTGAGTACGTGTTCTTTGTAATCCTATGACCACTGCCTCATTCATCTTTTTAAAATGTGATTTTCCTTTAAATATATTTATTAATTTTTCAAAATAATTTTCTCTGCTCTACTCCTGACAATATCCATAAGTGAGATTCAGAGCCAGTGAAGTGGGTTTTAACTGAGGGGAAGTGGCGGAAGGCTCTGGCCTACACTGTCCTGTCACTCAGCAACTGAGAAGAGCCGCCCTTTGACCCTTGGCCTAGGTTTTTCACATAAAGACCTAGATTCTGCTGCTGATGGTTACGTTTAGTACTAGGCCTGGGTGTCTCAAAAATCTAGTTGGCTGGCACAGTGCAAGATATCCTGCTTAAATCGAAAGCCAGGTCAGGATTGTCAAGTCCGGTTGGGTACCTCCCTGGGGCTATCATTACATAACATCCTGCCTCCATGCTCCTGCTTTTCCCCACTTTTAAATTGATCTACACACAGCCTTTTGGGGGCTGAGCCTGGGGTTTGTTACTATAGCGATGTTGAATGGACTGTCTGATCTGATATCGGAACGGACCTCTCAGCCCTACTTTATCTCAGAACTCTGAAAATTCTATCATAGATTAACAGGGCTGTAAACAGGAAGCCCTGACTGCCTTTCTCTCAACCCAGCAGGTACATCAATGCTTCTTTTCAAACAATGTCAGCTCTCTGGGTCGATGTTGTGGTTTATGTCTGTGGTTTCACAGTTTCCTGGGCTCAATCCTCTTACAAACATGAGGCCTTGATCATGGTGGTTGTGCATTGAGCTTCCTCTGAGGCAAGGCTCCCATCAGATGGCAGTTGATGAGCTCATTAGATAAGTGTATCAGTAAGGGAGTGAATGAAAATAGAGATGGAATGTGAGTGGGTCAGTGAAAACCAAAGGAATTTAGTTTTAGACAAAAGGTAAATTGTGTTTGGCTAATTCTTCAACAATGTTACAAATGGATAATGGGATCCTGTAGAGGTAGTGTATCTGGACTTCCGGAAGGCATTTGATAAGGTGTTGCACAGAAGTTTAACACACAAGGTAAGATCCCACAGGGTTGGGGTTGGGGTAATATATTAGCTTGGATAGAGGATTGGCTAACCAACAGACAGCTGGGAATGGGGAATGAATGGGTCTTTTTCTGGCTGGCAATCTGTAACCAGTGATGTGCCACAGGGTTTGGTCCTCGGGGCCCTAACTATTTACAATCAATGGGAGCAACTTTGTGCCTGCACTGACCGTGCGTGGGATCAGTGACACAGGTCTAAAATCCCGCGAGAATCGGGAAACGCAATTCTCGCCTGAGAGATCACATTTCCAGATTTTCCCGCCCCTCACCTGCAACATCACAAGGTCCATGCCCACGAAGGATGAGAACCTCATTTTAGGATGTAATTTAAACATTTTTTATTTTATTTAAAGTACCCAATTCATTTTTTCCAATTAAGGGGCAATTTAGCGTGTTCAATCCACCTACCTTGCACAGCTTTGGGTTGTGGGGGCGAAACTCACGCAAACACGGGGAGAATGTGCAAACTCCACACGGACAGTGATCCAGAGCTGGGATCGAACCTGGGACCTCGGTGCCGTGAGACTGCAGTGCTACCACTGCACCACCGTGCTACCCTATTTTAAGATGTAAATTGAAGCAAATCTATTATTTGTGGCCCAACGCCAAATGATATCGCAGCTCTAAATATTCCTACTTTGCCGACCGGACGTCACAATTGGTTTGGCCAGATGGGAAGTAGTCAAGGGATCTCTCTGGAGGTAGAGGTAAGCAGAGCCCTGGGGGGACGGACGACGACATACCCAGGCATTGGCACAGGTTAGCACTGCCAAGTTGTCACAGTGCCAATCTGGCAGTGGCAACCTGTGACAGTGGGCAGTGCCAGAGGGTGGGCTCTAGTGAGAGCTTTATGGGGGGTGCATTGATGAGTGTTGGGGGGGGAAGTGCGGACACTGAGGGCGGGGTGGGGGGGAAAGTGCCAGCTGTACTAGCGTGCTGTTGGCGGGACGGGGGGGTGAAATGCCAGAAATGAATTTCGGGGGTGGGGATGGAATGCTGGCGAAGAATTTTGGGGGAAGGAAGCCCTGGATATTTCAGTGATGGGGGCTTGGGGCCGTTAGGCTTCAGCACTGATTGGCGCACACATTGAAGATGGTGCTCCAATCTCTGTGGAGCAGGATGACGGCTCTATCAAGCCCCACCTCGTCTGAGTGATGGCGTAAACCCTGCCACTCATTTTTTTTCTCTAAGAGGCTCAATATTTGGAGGGGAAACTGGCTTGTGCAACTGGAGAGTTATGGATGTCATAGATGTTTACAGCATGGAAACAGGCCCTTTGGCCCAGCTTGTTCGTGTTTCTATCACAAAGTTAGTTTCACTTGCCCGCATTTGGCCCAGGTCCCTTTATACCCTCCCTGCCCATGTAACTGTCTAACTGTTTTTTAAAGGAAAAAATTGTACTTGCCTCTACCAGCTCATTCCAGATGCTTATCACCCTCTGTGAAGAAATCTTCCCTCTGGTCTCTTTTGTATCTCTCCCCTCTGACCTTAAACCTATGCCCTCTAGTTCTAGACTCCTCTACCTTTGGGAAAAGATGTTGACTATCTATCTGATCTATGCGCCTCATTATTTTATAGAACTCTATGAAATCACCCCTAAGCCTCCTATGTTCCAGCCTCTCCTTAGAACTCAGACCATCAAGTCCTGGTAGCATCCTCGTAAATCTCTTCTGCACTCTTTCTAGTTTAACAATATCCTTCCTATAAAAGGATGACCAGAACTGAACACAGTATTCCATGTGTGATCTTACTAATATCTTGTACAACTTCAGCAAGACGTCCCAACTCCTGTATTCAATATTTTGACCAATAAAACCTAGCATGCTGAATGCCTTCTTCGCCACCCTGTCCACCTGCAACTCCATCTTCAAGGAGCTATGAACCTGTATCCCTAGATCTCTTTGTTCTGTAACTCTCCCCAACTCCTTCCCATTAACTGAGCAGGTCCTGCCCTGATTTTATCTACCAAAATGCATCACCTCATATTTATCCAAATTAAACTCCATCTGCCATTCATCGGCCCACTGGCCCAATTGGTCAAGATCCTGTTGCAATCTTATATAACCTTCTTCACTATCCACTATGCCACCAATCTTGGTGACATCTGCAAACTTACTAACCATGCCTCCTACATTCTCATCCAAATCATTAATATATATAACAAATAACAGTGGACCCAGCACCGATCCCTGAGGCACACCACTGGTCACAGACCTCCAGTTTGAAAAACAACCCTCCACAACCACCCTTTGGCTTCGGTCGCACAAGCCAATTTTGTATCCAATTGGCTACCTCCCCCTGGATTCTGTGAAATGTAACTTTTTGCAACTACCTACCATGCGGTACCTTGTCAAAGGTCTTGCTAAAGTCCATGTAGACAAGGTCGACTGCACTGCCCTCATCTACCTTCTATTACCCCTTCAAAAAACTCAATCAATTTCGTGAGACATGACTTTCCCCTTACAAAGCCATGCTGACTTTTCCTAATTAGCCCTTCCCTGTCTAAATGCCTGTAGATCCTGTCACTCAGAATACCTTCTCACAATTTACTTACTACAGAAGTAAGGCTAACCGGTCTGTAGTTCCCAGGCTTATCCCTGCAGCACTTCTTAAACAAGTTACACACCAGTTTTTAATCTGAATCTGACACTTTGCCAAATTTTGGTAAGATTCTGCCTGTAAGGAACCTCCTGTTTAAACCTAGTTTCCCTTGTGTATTCCCTTTATGTCTGTTATTCTTTGCTATTATAACTTGTGTGCCTGGACAGTTATGGGACTTGTGTCTTTTAGATGGACTGCACTTTTAATTTAACACAAAATAGGACCCCCTTGGCAGATGTGGCTGACTTCAACACATACTCAAGTTTGAGTACATTAGATGGGTCGTTTTTGTACAATGTGTGCAGGAGGGTTTCCTGACACTATGTTGACAGGCCAACAAGAGGCGAGGCCACATTGGATTTGGTTTTGGGTAATGAACCAGGCCAGGTGTTAGATATGGAGGTAGGTGGGCACTTTGGGGACAGTGACCACAATTCGGTGACGTTTACGTTAGTGATGGAAAGGGATAAGTATACCCCGCAGGGCAAGAGTTATAGCTGGGGGAACGGCAATTATGATGCCATGGCTTCTTTACGCATACCATGGAGCTGACCCAGTCTGTTGGCTCCGTGACCTTCGAGATGATGCCCTGGTCTTGGAGGTCCTTGTAGTTGCTTTTTCAGACGATCCTTCTATTAATGTTACAAATAAACTTTTTTTCTGTTTCACTTACAAATCTGGTGCCTGTAAGTCATTGCAGCAGTCAAGGGTCAAAGATCTCAGAAACTATATATGAATTATTGGCTAATTCACTTGTGTTGGGACTCTGGGACCTATGGAGTTGGAATTGACTGCGCACTCGCCCAGGGTGTCGTAACATGACTTGAATCAATAGAACCTTGGATGCAGGGATAGAATATATTAGAGCCAAATTTTCAGATGACACTAAAATAGGTAGGATAGTAAGTTGCAATGAAGAAATAAGAAATTTACTAATCGATATTGATGGGTTAGGTGAGCAGGCCGACATTTGATAGATGGACTTTAACGTGGATAAGTATGATGTTACCCATTTCGGTTGGAGGAATAAAAGGACAACTTATTATATAAATGGAGAGAAACTTCAAAATGCTTCACTGCAGAGGGATTTAGGTGTCCTTTGCATGACTCACTGAAAGCTAGGATGCATGCAGATGCAGCAGGTAATAAGGAAGGCAAATGGAATTTTGGCCTTTATAGCTAAAGAAATAGAGTATAAAAGTAGGGAAGTATTGTCGCAAATGTATTGGGCATTTATGAGATTGCACCTGGAGCAATCTCCCAATTGGTCCCCTTACTTGAGGAAAGATGCAAATGCATTAGAGGCGGTTCAGGGAAGATTCACTAGATTGATTCCAGAGATGAAGGACTTGTCTTATAAAGAGGGTTTGTGTAGTTTAGGCCAGTACTCGGAGTTTAGATGAATGAGAGGAGATCTAAATGAGGTATAGAAGATGCTAAAGGGGATTGACAGGGTGGGGTTGAGTGGATGCTTCCCCTTGTTGGACATTCTAGAATGGGAAGCCTTAGTTTGAGGCTAAGGGGTGACAGACTTAAAATGGAAATGAGGAGGAATTACTTCACTCAAAGGATCGTCAATCTTGTAATTCTCTACCCCAGAGCAGTGGATGACGGAACAGTAAACAAATTTAAGGAGGAGATAGCTAGGTTTTTAGTAAGCAGCGGGATGAAGGGTAATGAGGAATGGACAGGAAGGTGGAGATGAGGCTGAGATGAGATCAGCTGTGATCGTATTGAATGGTGGAGCGGGCTGGAGGGGCTGAATTGTCTACTCCTGCACCTAGTTCTAATGTTCAACAAAATAACCCTTGATCTCCCCATCTTTCTGCCCCATTGTCAACTTCCTTTTCCTTTCCAAAGTCCTTGGCGGTGCTGTTTCTCCCCCTGCTACCCCCCGCCCCCCCGGCGCTCCCCAATCTAACTCTATGTTCCATTTGCTCCAGTCAAGTTTTTGAGCCTGTCAAGGTACTGAAATGACTCTTATGAAAGTCACATCTGTCATCCCCTGTGACTGTGTCCTATACAGTAGCTGCAAGACTTCCCTACTTTTATATCCCCCCCAACTCCTTTTGTAATAAACATTTAATTTGCCATTCGAATTACTAGCTGTATCTGCATGCTGATTTTTTGTGATTCATGTACAAGGACATCCAGATCCCTCTACACCACAGCATTCTCTCCATTAAAAAATATTCTGCTTTTGGCGAGGTGGACAAGTATGGACAAGTGGTTGCCGACATTAAAAACAGCACCCAAAACGTTATAAATAAGAGCTTTATTATATGGTTAAAACTGAGGTGATATAGTGAATGGACATGAAACCTTATTAAGAGTTACATTACTGTGTACAGTTTAGGGAGAATGTTGAGGTAATAAAGAGAGAACAATAGTGATTTACTAGAATGCTGTCTGATTTTGAGGAAATATAAATATGCGTGTTTAAAATGATGACATTATTGAACTGGTGTAGGTAATTTTAAACCCTCTCGGATGGACAGAAGTTGGATACAAATTTCAAAGAATGGAAACTTTGAGTTTTAATGGATGTGGGCTGCTGGTGGTTGAGTCTCTTGTTCTCAGGAGGCAGGTGAGTCATTTCAACATGGTTTTACATTTCAGCACCCTGGGCTGGTTTCTTAGGGTTCAGAATACCTGGTTGTGGAAGGGAGGAGAGAATGGCTGGATATATCGAGTAAATATCTTGTGTAATATTGCTAGTGAAACAGGAGGAGCAGGAATGCTTCCCCCTGTTTCCCCAATGTAATCTTCCCTCCTTGTGATTAGAGCTCTCACCCACCTTACCACTCAGCCCCATTGGAGGACCCACATCCCCCTCATTCTCTCCCACCGGGGCCATTCCAATCTCTTTCAATCATTCCCTTCCCCCATTCTCTGGCTGGTGTCCCGAGCCTTCCCATGTGACCCCAAGCCGCCCCTCAATCTAGCTGGATTCCAGGCAGGAAAAGGAGAAAATATTTAAACAACCTCCAGTGACTTGACTTTCCCAGCTTCGACAGATCCCTCCACACCTCTCCGTAAAGATTGGGAATTTTTTTTCTGATGATTCTGGGGTCCAGAACAAGGAAATGTATATACCAGAAACGCAAGGCTTTGCAATTCACCACCAGCATTAATAATTGAAGCAGTGCCCCCCACCCCCACTTCAGAACCCACACCTGTCAGGCCCCCAATCTCTCAGAGGCCTCTTTGGTAGAGGGGTCAATTACTAGGGGGCATAGGTTTAAGGTGCGAGGGGCAAGGTTTAGAGGAGATGTAAGAGGCAAGTTTTTTTACACAGAGGGTAGTGGGTGCCTGGAACTTGCTGCCGGAGGAGGTGGTGGAAGCAGGGACGTTAGTGACATTTAAGAGGCATCTTGACAAATACATGAATAGGATGGGAATAGAGGGATACGGACCCCGGAAGTGCAGAAAATTTTAGTTTTAGGGCAGCATGGTCAGCGCAGGCATGGAGGGCCGAAGGGCCTGTTCCTGTGCTGTACTTTTCTTTGTTCTTTGTTCTCACCTGCCCTGCACCCCCTCCACCTTTCATACCCCCCTCCACCCTCCTTTCATGGGCATGGCCCCTCCTTGGACCCTGACACTTGGCAGTGGCACGCAGACACCCTTGCACTGCCCCTCTGGCACCCTGGCAGTGCTCCTGCCGGCTTAGCAGTGCCACCCAGGAACCGTGGCAGTGCCAAGGTGGCAGTGCCAAGGTGCTAGCCGAGCAGTGTCAAGATATCCGCAATCCAGGGTGAGGTCCCTGCACTATCCTTGGTCACCCAAGGGCCTCTGATGGCCTTGGAGATCCCCTGGATGCCGTTCCACCTGGTCCTTTTGTGCGGACCAGCACTGAATGGCGCCCAGTTGCCGCCTCCCTGGGGAGGCCGGAAGATACCGGGAGGCCATTAGACACCAGGTAAATAGGCCTCAATTAGTTTTAAGGCCTACTTTTGTGAGCATGACTTGGTCCTGCCCATTGTGAATGGGTTGTCCTGAGAGGTGTCATGGCTATTGGGAAGGCCGCAGGACGCTTCACCGGGATCTACTGGCCACGTCGCGGTCCCATTGGGCCGGTAGATCACGCCCTTCATATTTGCTTTTCCATGCGTTACATGGCTTGCGCTATGTCCCTGGAAGGTCCTGAATGGTGATTTGCGAAAAAGCTGTGATAAATTGTAAAAATCCTGGTTTGATTGTTGTTTGAATATGTAGCGCTCGAAGATTTCATTAGTGTTCACTTCACATTGACTATCAAACTTGTCCAGGATGGTCTGAAACTTTGTCTTGTCCTGGCCTTCGGTGAAGTAAAGGAGTTGAAGAGTTCGATGGCTTGATCCCCGCAGTTGAGGGGAAGCGTGATCTTTCTTGTATCAGACGCACCCTCGAGGTCTGAGGCTTCGATGTACAGCAGAAACCTTTGCTTGAAAGTCCGCCAGTTGGCACTGAGATTGCCGGAGGTCCGCAGCTGTTGCGGAGCCTGGATCTTCTCCATGGTGCCGGGATACATTTACTGGTCGTCACGAAACAGATTGAGGTAAACCATCTAGGGATAGCAGTCTTCTGGTACCATGTCGTGTTAAGCACACTGAGATAACACGGGCTGCAACTTGATGCAGCTATAACTGAAAGATAATCCAGACCTTGAAGTTAGTTCAATTTGATTTATTGAACCTGTCACACAGTTAGCTCAGTTCTCTGTGAGTTCGACTCTCTGCTAACCTAAGTGTGATTACTCTGTCTGACTGAACCAGACAAGCTCTTAGCCACGTGCTGGAGGTGTTATGTGATATATACACCCTGACTCACACTAGATGTCCCCATTGGAAAGAGGCAGAGTGTGAGTGCCTCATGCCTTTTATAGTGGGAAACCACCCCCAAGTGTTCTGCCTGCTTATTGGCTATGTCCTGTTCTCTGTGTTAATTAGCTGCCTGTCTGTATCTCATTATGTGCATATCTGCATATCATGACAATTGTGACCGTTGTTGTGGGCTGGAATGGGGCCCAGCTTGTAGTGGTGTAGTTGCTGGGAGGTGGGTTCTTGCTTTGGTGGTTGTGTGTGCATCGGGATGCTGGCCGTCATTGAAAATGCTGTTCTGGCTGAGGATCTCTGTCCTGCAGTGCACGTCTTTAGAGCTCAATTTGAAGATTTACAATGTATCTTTAGGAGAACAATGGAGCTATATGAGAGAGTTCTTGCATTTGAAAGAGCACTTTTCCTGGTAAGAGCCTGCCTTTTTGTCGTCAAAATATTACTGCATAATGTGCCGTCTATCCTGATGGGTTCGGAAGGTAGGGTCCGGAAAGGTGTGTCCGTGAACCTGGTTCCCGGCGAGAGGAAGGAGGTAAGTTCCTGATTGAGTTTGAAAATTGGCTGCCATGCTTTTGTAATCTTGATTTGGAGCTGGGTGCATCAGGTTCGATGGAGCACAACGTATCCGGTCTCCAATCGCTGGTCCTATACTATCCTATTCTTAGTGTTCGTCGAGAGGGTTGAAGGTGATCGGCTGAGGCCTAGGCTGTGGGTTGCCTGAGCGTCGGGATGATGGCATGGATGAAGTTATGGTGCTTCATGCTTCAGTCGTTGGAATCCTTGAGAGATCCTCATGAATGTTGACGGACCCTGTTTTAGCGCCTCCGATTTGAGCAATATAGATGGTTATTATCCTACGAATCATCTCATATCCTAGTCATTATTCCCTTGCCATGATGTTGTTGATCATTTATTGTTGTCTTTTCTCGTGCAAGGTCCTGCGTGATGTGAGCACGAGCTCGGATGTCGGCAATTACCCTGTTCTAGCAAAATCCTATTGAGTTGATTGTGTGAAATGTGGTAGGTGCACAGCTTTACTCCTTTATGTTATGGACGCAATCTAACTGAATTGCAACATTGTCCCGTGCCGACCGCATTTAGCTGGGTGTTTCCCAGCGCTCGCAGTGCTGAGAAAGGCCATGGTATCAAAAGGGACTATGTTGCAATGCCCAGCCGAGGCTTCACTTAGCCCCGTTTCCTGCACTGAGGAGTTCCGCTCACCAGAACTCCTCAATGCAGGAGGCAATCTAGTGCCCAGATCCCTCGACATCATCCCCTCCCCCTCCGAAGCAGGTCCTGGAGCCCCCAAAGCCCCAAATTACCTATAACGGGGGCTCCCACAATGGGCGGGATTCAAACCGCGACCCCTCAAGGTCTCGTTAGATCCCACAAGACGTGGTGAGCTGGGTAGATCCTGGAAGAGGCCTCTCCCTGCATCTTATGGCTGCATTGCCCCCCCCCCCCCCCCCCCCCCCCCCCCGTTCGGACGAACAGGGGTGCGATGCAGCCGGTGGATCACGTCCTATATCTTATCATCCTTGTGGTTGTGAGATAGTCGTATTTTTTTGTCACCACTTATCTCGTTTCATGCAGATGAGTGGAGTGAAGTATGGATGGTTGAGGATGGTTCAGTCCTCACTGAGATTGAGGATGGCTTCCCAGTTAGAACTAATCTATATATTTATTGTTATGTTACTTTGAATTTAAGAATTTGTGCCTTTATCCTTCGATGGCCTGGGCAGATTATGTATTCTGGAGAGGACTGGATTCCTTCTGACTCTTCCTTGAGGTGGAGTTTCTCCTTTGGGGTTTTATTTCTCTTTAAAGTTATTAAAATGAGAAGATTTGAGGTGAGGTTTGTGAATCTGTGGTTGGTCTGTTGAGGAGAGGGATTGTTCTAGGTATCCTCTCTGTGATAGTGATCAGTTTGGGCATCCCTCCCTTGGCTTTTTTTCTTTTTCTCTTCATCCAGGTGAGCAGGGTGTTGTTACTAATCCTGGTCCGGTCCTGTGTTTTAGGGGAGGTTCCCCTTGTTGTACCAGGGAGGAGGGAATTGGACGTCCCTCCCAAGGCACCCAATTGTTGGGTATCTTGACGATCTTCTTCTCTTCGGTGATGTGATGTCTGTGACTGGGACTGGCACATACATCCTTTATTCGTCTCAATATAAATGGGGGCTGCACACTGCCTTGGATGTGGTTGGAGAGGTGCAGGTTCGGCTGGGCTGTAAGTTTTCGAGTGTGCTGGTGATCCTGGGGGTTGTCGATTCCTGTGTGTTGGGATGTGCTGGGCTGGGCCAGATCTCGTGCCATGGCTGGTATCATGTTCCCCCTGGGGGCTTAGGATGTCACTTCTCAGGCGACACAGTGGCACAGTGGTTAGCACTGCTGTCACACAGCGCCAGGGACCTGGGTTTGATGCCGGCCTTGGGTGACTTTCAGGAGTTTGCACTTTCTCTCCGTGTCTATGTGGCTTTCCTCCGGGTGCTCCGGTTTCCTCCCACAGTCCAGGCGTGCAGGATAAGTGGATTGGCCATGTTAAATTGCTTCCTAGTTGAGGGGAAAGGGTGGGGTTATGGGGGTAGAGCAGGGAAGTGGGTATAGGTAGGTTCTTTTGGAGGGTTGATGCAGACCTGTTGGGCTGAATGGTCTCCTTCTACACTGGAGGGATTCAATGGATTCTCGAAGGCACTTACTAGAGATATCCTGGGAGGTTGGGTTTTGCTTATTCGGTGCACTTGGGCCCGGGGTTAAATTGAGTCCTATACTTTGGATATTCTGCTGTCCCCCTGGGGTGTTGGGATGCTTTCTTATTTGAATGGGCAGCTTGTCCTCTTCTTCATTAGTGGGTGCTTGGTATGCCAGGAGAATATGGAGCCTGGGTGGATCTTGGTCCCTTATTATCCTGTGCGTTATTTTGGGTAGCTCTAACTGCTTCTCCCTTCTTTCCTCTTCTTGGAGACTCTGAAGGCTTGATCATAATCCGAACATGCTGTCATCGGTCCTCTCTCTGGATGGAATAATGTGGTTCTGTACTGGGCCTGAGACTGGGGTTAAGTTGTGTTGTGTGGTAAATATGTAACTCCCCTTAGAACTGGGGATTTCACGTATTTTCTTTGGTTTTCTTTGTAAGGGTGGGTATGAAGAATCCATGATTGGCTCCTGCCTGGGTACAGATGGGTCTGGTATCCGAGGAGAGGAGCTTTGGTGGGTCGTTCATGCCTTTGATGTTGCTGGAGTGGAGGGAGATGTATTGGTGTGCGCCTGAACATGGCGCGGAGAATTAATCCTGAAATTCTCATGGTAATTGTGAGTTTACACAGCGTGGGAGGGTGTGCACCATTTTGCCATGTTTACCATGTTTTCATGGCTTCATCTTGTTTCTCCCGTGTTCTCTAGTTGGGTTATAGAGGCATCAAGATATGTCTAATAATTGTATTGAGCCAGTTAGAATGTTCTCCGGTCCGCCTCTGTGTTCATGTATGCTGAGCTGTTTCTTTTCTTTGCTTACTGCAATATATTTATTTTGTAATTGATGCACGATCAATGACTACTAAAGCGAGGTTGTAGTCCAACTGAAGGCTTTAATAAGCTAGATGTTTCCCCCAGCAACTCAGGTACAGAAAGAATGCTGCTGGGGCGGCACGGGCTCTTGTACCCCGCCTTGAAGGCCGGAGCTACCATACAGCTTGACCAATAGGAAACATACAATATCTACCAATGGTGTTCCAGCATTACCAGGTACCGTAATACCTCTACACAGACTATCACAGTAATTTTGGCGTGTTGTTTGCTAAGAAGTAAAACCTTAATAAACATACTTTTATTTTTTAAAAATCAATCAATCTTAGTAATGAGTAGGGCGGCATGGTGGTGCAGTGGTTAGCACTGCTGCCTATGGCGCTGAGGTCCCAGGTTCAATCCCGGCTCTGGGTCACTGTCCGTGTGGAGTTTGCACATTCTCCCCGTGTCTGCGTGGGTTTCACCCCCACAACCCAAAGATGTGCAGGTTAGGTGGATTGGCCACACTAAATTTCCCCTTAATTAGAAAAAAATAATTGGGTACTCTAAATTTATAAAAATAAATCTTAGTCATGAGTTTTTTAATTGACACCCAGCCTCATCAATGGTTTGGGGTACGGGTTTCAACGCTTTGTGTGAAGAGATATTTCCTGACGTCACCCCCTCAATGGCCTGGTTTTAACTTTAAGGTTATGGTCCCATTTTGTTGGCCTTCCCCACCGGAGGAAATGGTTTATTTTTACTCCGCATCTAATGGAAGCGGTGGCTAACTTAGGAGTGTTTGATGGAACAGAGTAGAGTGAATTTTACCATTAACTCATGAGATACATACTCTGCGAGAGTTCCATACTCATGCCGTGTTTTCCATTCCTCATCCCACTAAAAAAACACGCAGACATGAAAGATGCAATCGGCTCACCCCGAGGTGCTAGTATCTTTTTGATCTAGAAGGTGTTGGAGGGCATGCCTTATCTCATATTTCCACTGGTTAGCAGCCCATATTTAAAGAACTGAGGGGGTAAAGTAACTTCGCTTGAGTTAAGCTTTCTGCTACATGCAGCCTACGCACTTCAAGGGAAGAAGCGACTGTACAGATGTAAAACCACTTTTAATTTCAAATGTGTTTTTTCCCATTTGGTTCTCCCCTGTGATAACTGTTCAGTGCAGCTTGTGCGGGTACACACTTCAGCTACATTATACCCTCATAAATCAGACCTCAAATTTAAAAAAGAAATCTCTTTATTCGCCACATTTTCACCATGCAAACATAAAAGACAGAAACAACAGCAAAAATGACTCCCCCAGTATGCAACCTAAAACATTGACTCGCAAGTTCAAAACAAGTTTAAAAACAAATAGCAAACAACAAACCAAACCCCCCCTCCTCCCTCCTCCCCTTAATGTTCAACGGTAACCAACTCCCGAAAGTGCATGATAAACAAATCCCATGAATTGTAGAACCCCTCCTTCGCCCCCCTTAGCTCAAACTTCACCTTCTCCAGGGTCCAAAATTCCATCAGGTCCCCCGCCACACCAAGACACAGGCCGAGAAGCTGACTTCCACCCCAACAAGACCCGCCTCTGAGTGAGCAGCGAGGCGAAGGCTACTCCCGCACCTGCCTGCAGCTCAGGCTGGCTCAACAGCCTGAAAATGGCTTCTAGGGGACCCGGCTCCAAGTTCACGTGCAGCACCCCTGAGGTGATGTTAAATATCTCCCTCCAATACCTTTCCAGCTCCGGGCAGGACCAAAACATATGCACGTGGTTTGCAGGGCCCTGCCTGCACCACTCACAGACATCCTCCACCCCCTCAAAGAAATGGCTCATCCTCGCTTTTGTGAGATGTGCCCTATACACAGCCTTTAATTGTATCAGCCCCAACCTCGCACATGAGGCTGAGGCATTCACCCTTCACAGCATCCACACCACAGACCACCTTCCATTGACTCCCCCAGCTCTTCCTCCCACTCAGCCTTAATTCCCTCGATGTACACCCTATCCTCCTCTAAAATCCTCCCATAGATTGCCGATACCACCTCCCTCTCCGCCCCCCCCTTGCCGACAGTACCTCCTCCAACAGAGTGGGGGCCAGTGCTAAAGGGAAGGTCGGGAACACCTTCCTCGCAAAATCTCAGACTGATAGGTACCTGAACACTTCCTCCTGCACCATCCCATACTTCTCTCCCAGCTCCTCCAACCTCGCAAATCGTCTCCCCAGGAACAGATCCTTCACTTCCCTAATCCCCCTCTCCTCCCAGCTCCGAAACCTCACATCCAGCCTCCTTGGCTCGAACCTATGATTCCCCCTAATCAGCATCACCCCGACCCGGCCCCCAGTTTAAAGTGCTGTCTAAACTGCCTCCTGATCTTCAAAGTTGCCACCACCACCGGACTCCCCAAATACTTGCCCAGGGCCATCGGGAGCGGCGCCGTTGCCAGCGCCCTCAACCCTGACCCCCTGCATGAGCCTTCCTCCATTCCTCCATCTTAACCCATTGGGACTCCTACCCCACGACCCACCCCTGCAACATCTCCGCGTTCACTGCCCAATAGGTTTGGGAGGTGCAGCCCTCCACCTGTCGCCCTCTCTGCAGGACCGCTTTCCTAACCCTGGCTACCCCCCCCCCCCTCTCCCCCCAAATAAATGAGGTGACCACCTTGTCCACATCCTTGAAAAAAGACTTGGGTAGAAAGAGCGGCGGCACTGAAATAAGAACAAGAATCGCGGCAACACATTCATTTTAACCGCCTACACCTGGCCCGCCAACGACAGACGGAGGTTGTCCCACCTTGCCAAGTCGGCCTTCACCCTCCCCACCAAACTAGCAAAATTATACCTTCTGAACCCCCCCCCCCCCCAATCATGCACCACCTGTACCCCAAAATTTCTGAAGTGGGTTATAGCCCTACGAAATGGCAGCCCCCCCTACCCCCACTCCCGACTGGGACACCATAAAATATTCACTCTTACCTAGGTTCAGTTTATACCCCGAGAACGACCCGAATCTTTGGAGCAGCCCCATTATATTCCCCACCAATGTACTCAGCTCTGAGATGTACAGTAGCAAATTGTCTGCATACAAGGATACCCAATATTCCATCCCCCCCCTCACTATTCCCTTCCACAGCCCCAAGCTCCTTGGAGCAATGGCCAACGGCTCTATCGACAATGCAAACAGCAGGGGGAGGGGGACATAGGACACCCCTGCCTAGTACCCCACCCATCCTCCACCCCGGCCTCTGGGCCACCCCTTTCTCCAAGACCACATCCACCCAATGCAGCGCATAATCCGAGATCGCTATTGCAGAGTACTCCAATCCCTTGATTCCAGCCAGTAACACCTTCCCCACCACAAAAAAGTCTATTCTCGAATACACTATGTACCAGGGAGAAAAACGAATACTCCAGCTCCCTCGGATGCAGGAACCTGCAAGGGTCCACTCCTCCCATCTCTCTCATGAGCCCAGCCAGCGAGATCCTACCCCCCCCCCCCTCCCCCCACCCGAATGGGCGAAGGAGCGTGGCTGCGACCTGTCCACCCTCAGCTCCTGTGCCATATTCCAATCCCCTCCCTACTATTAATTCATGAGTGTCCAAGTCAGGGATGGCCTCCAGCACCCTCTTCGCAAACCCTACATCATCCCAGTTGGGGCCATATACACTCGCAAGCACCACCAACCTCCCCTCTAATGCCCCTGTCACAATCACGTACCTGCCCCCCTGATCTACCACCACCTTCTCCATCTGAAACCTCACCCTCTTACCCTCCAGCACTGCTACCCTCCCCCCCCCCAAGCCCTACTATCAAACCCAGAATGGAACACCTAGCTCACTCAGCCCTTCCTGAGCCTCACCTGATCCTTCACCCTCAGGTGGGTCTCCTGCAGCATCACCATGACGGCCTTTAGACTCTTTAAATGTGCAAACACACTTGACCTCTCTGCCGGTCCCCCCCGCCCCCCCCCCCCCCCCCAATCCCCTCATGTTCCACGCTACTATCCTGACGGGGGGTCTCCCCCCCCCCCCCCCCCCCCCTCCCCCCCCACATCCACCATGATCCTAACCCTGGGCTCTGCCCACTGGGCCTGACCCGTCCCGGTCTTTGTCGCCGTCGAAGCCCCCCTCCCAGAATCCCCCCCATCCACTTCCTCTTGAAAACACCTTTCCCAGTATCGATCCCATCCCCCCACCTTTCACACCTCCCAGGCCCATCGAACCTGTTCACCCAGGTTCCAATGAGCATGGCCCCTTCCCCCACCAGACTCGTTCACTAGCCAATCTACATTTGCTCGTGTGGAGGCCCCTGCCCAGGCCCCCATCCTCCCAATCCCCCCCCCCCCCCGCCATGCTCAGTCCCTGAAAAACAAAAGTCAAACAAACAAGGCCAATGCAAAAACCACACCCCAGAAAACTGTCATCACCCCAAAGTTCACTAACCTCCTACCCACTGTATCTCATACCACCGATCAACCCACAAAACCCAACTCCCAACCATTCCCATCCTGCATAAAAAATGATTAACGTCCTTCCAACAGCAAACAAGAAATGAAACGACATACAGCATTTCACCCCCTTTCCGTCAGTCCAAACCCAAACCCAAGTCCCATTTCTCACTTTAACCCCAGTCCTTCAGTCTTCACGAACGCCTCCGCTGCCTCTACCGTTTCAAAGTAGAAGTCTCTCGAATTGTAGACCACCCTCAGCTTCGTCAGGTAGATGATTCCACACCTCATACCGTTACTGTAGAGTGCCACCTTCACCTGACCAAAGGCCTCCCGCCTTCTCTCCAGTTCTACAGTTAATTCCTGGTATATACGAACACCAACTCCTTCCCACTGCACCTCACGCCTCTGTTTCGCCCAACTCAGGACCTTCTCCTTAACATGGTACTTATGAAAACAAATTATCACCGCCCTTGGCGGCCCATTTGTCTACGGCTTCGGCCCGAGTGACCGATAAGCCCCGTCCAGTTCAAAATGTGCGGGTTCTGCCCCGTCCCCGAGCAACTCCGGCAGCATCCTTATGAAGTTCTCAGTCGGCCTCGGGCCCTCCACCCCTTCGGGCAAGCTCAGAATTCTTAAGTTCTACCACCTCGACCAGTTCTCCAGGTCCTCCACGTTGGCTCTCAGTCCTTTGTTGGCCTCCACGACCCTCCGCAGCTCCTCACCCATCGAGGTGAACTGGTCGCTGTGCTGCGACAGAGCCTCCTCCACCCTTTTCATCTTCTCTCCTTGCTCCCGTACCTCGGCCGATGTCGTTACATTGCCGTCTTCACCGGAGTTGTCGCCTCCTCCATCAGCGCCTTCATCGTTGCCATCATCTCTTTCTACATTACCTCCAAATGCTTGGCAAACTGCTCTTCAAACTCTCCAGCCATCACCTCGGTCGTCTTCTTCACTGTGAAGGCCGCAGCCCCACCCAGCGATCCAGCCTCTGTTATCTTTCCTGCAGCCGGGCTGACCCGTTCACTGAGCGAATCTTCGCTCAACCCCTTCTTCCCGACAGCATTTTTTTGGTTCTTCGATTTCCTCATCCTTCTTTATGTCTTCCTGCAGCAGCTCATCCAAAAACTGCCCCTGGGACCGGGCATTAAATTCCAAAAAAACGATCTTGAGCAGGAGCCACTCGATGTGCGACTTCCTCCTACAGGCCGCCACCGGAGATCAATCAGACCTCAACACAACCGGGAAAGTCAGGTTTTGCTCTAAAATTGAGCCTATGACATGTAAAGCTGAAACTACAGACATAACCTGCATTTTAACACTCCAATTGAAAGGAATCTCCTGAAAATAACCCACAGTTCCAAGGGGCTTACAGCTGTACAGAGGTCTTGCCCCAACTTCATTTGTTACCTAACCCTTTATTTGACACCATTCGTAATTTTAAAATTGGCAGCTCTGACTTGCGTGTTGTGATTCAATGCTTGAGTTGAGTGAGACTCCTCCATGTTGGGAACCAAAACTTGGCAATTCACCCAATACAGTACTGCCAAAGATGGGCAGAGCTGACTCTCTCACGCTTCGTGAAAAATGCTGATAGGTGGCAGGTTAATGTGTCAATGTGTACAGGGCTGGACACGGACTCTGTATTCCAACATTTTGTACCAAGGTTCAAAATGATGTCAATGACTTCATCCATCATGAGGCTATTCATCGCCGTGTTGAATTTTCCGCTTTCTGCCCAGCAGACATTCTCCCACCACCCCAACACTTTGAGTGAAGTAATGAAATACAATAGATCCAAAATTCCATGAGACTTCCGTGCATGTCCCTTATACTACACAATTCCACGGAGGGCTGAAATACAGCATGGGATCCCAACATTCTGGATTGCAGTCTGTGCTGTCAGTATCCATAGGGCTTTTGTATTTTCACCTCCATAAGGGTATCTAGATTGAAGAAAGGGGAGAGCTGAAACCCTCCTAAAGGGAATATCCTCATCCATGGCCTCATAGGGACCCAGTGCCCCTGAGACCACAGGTAGAATCTACCAGTTGAGGGGGGCTGTTGGAAGGAAACTGAGGAACTGTGCTGGACCCCAGAAGTGTGACAAGTGGTCAATTATTATTTGTTGGTCAATTGGAGTACCTTTACACTCGGTTTCTCAGCATTGTGATGTAGGATGGTGTCCGAGCTAGTACCTCCTGCAGCAGCGTTTTCCCGGGACCCACTTTTGCGAGCTGGCGGACTTTTGGGACCCACACCGGCCAACCTTTGGGATTCACCTTATTCCAAATGTTTTGTGCATTCAAATACCTTTAGGCTTGCCTTTTTGCCATTTTTAGTCATCCTAACTTTTCTATGTGCTCTCGCCCTTGATTACCCCGTCTACCGTTTTTGCATTTGTGGTGAACGTATAATAGTAACCATTCACCACTGTACTACATTGTATCACGCTGTGCCCATGTGGGCTCCACCAAGGACCATTGTACTGTACTACACTGATTGTATCATGTTGGTGCCCTTGTGGGCTCTGCCCCCTTGAGGGGAGATATAAAGAGCAGCTGCCCTGTAGGCGGCTCTCATAGCAGAGCAGTCGCAGGCAGGCACTGTTCTAGTTGATTAAAGCCTCTGTTCACTTCTATTCTCTGTCTCGAGTGAATTGATGGACGCATCAGCATTTTATTGTTCTTTTATTACTGTCCTTGTTTCTCTTTCCCTTGGTGCATTGCTTAGGTTCCCAACCCCCGTCATTCCAATGGGATGGTGGAAATACTGAACTCCCTCCCACAAACAACTGTTAAAACTGGGGGTTAACATCAAATTTACAAACTGAAACTAAGTAGATGGAGTTAAACTGCAGATCAGTCATGATCTCATTAAATGGCAGAACAGACATGAGGAAGAATGGTTTGGGCTGGAGTTTTCAGCCGCAAGATTACCACGGACGGGACGGGGACCATGTAAAGTCTCGTTGTCCTCGGGTGGAAATTTCCAGCCGCGAGGTGGGTGCAGCTGAAAAATCCCGCTCTTTATTTCTGTTCCTACATTCCACTCTTCGTTATCCTGGACTGAACAGGTTTTCAAATTCTCACCCAGTCTGTACATATTCATTCCTCCACCCCTTCTTCATGAAGAGAAACAAAATCCGGAGGGAACGGAAATGAGGTGTCATCCTTTTGATGAGATTATTCTCTCACTACTGACAATCTCTGGTCCTGAACTGAAGTCCACACACAGCTCAGCTCCCAGTAAATGCTGAGAATAATTAAAATAGCCTATCCGAGCTGCAATTCCTGGATAAATATCAGCCAGTGCTCAGGATGATAATCCCACTGTTTGTGTGTCTTCAGCCCAGCGCAATGGGATCGCGATGATAGAATGAGAGGTGGACTTGTGACTGGATTCAACCCCATAATCCTGTCACAATTACTTTTCAAATAAAGCTGTTGGCTGCATGAAAACACAACAGTTAAAATTTCTGCTTAACCATGAGGAAAGCTAGGGAGGTATTTGCAAAACAAAATCCTCCAACTCAAACTTTACCTCAAATTTTCTCCTGCGGCCTGAGCAGGAGAGCAAGGTGATCCTATGACAGGACACAAGGAGGACCCAGAAATCTGGCACTGAGGCCAGGCTCACAAACACTGCAACCTTTTGCTCTCAACCCTGTCCTACAGCACCTGTGCCTTTCAACCTTGTCCTAATAATGTGCCCTCTACCGTTGCCACCGCCAACCCCCCCACCCCCAAGACTCCTGTGGGATCAGTGCTGGGAAGATATGGGTGGGCTTGATCCCAGTCTCTTCCACCTTTCTGACAGTTGCAGAGCTTGTTCGAATGATGTCAAATAGTTTATTGAGGTTCCGTTTAGTTCCAGCCCTCAATGAGCGCTCTCACACCTCCCTCTCCAGTACAAAACAATTCTCGCATCCTTCATCTCTGTTCATAGCTCGGGTGCCTACCCTCAGCTATCAGGTTGTCACTTGCCTCTATTCCCTATATGAAGACACAATGATGCCATTCCAGTTTCCGGCAACATTATACACAGGGCTCCAAGTGGGGCCAGATTAGCTCCCTTGACCAGCATGTCCATGGGACTATATGTTCTATCCCTCTATGCCTAGGGTCAGCTGCCCTCAGTCCCGATGTGAATCCCAGGGCCCTATGGGTACCAACCAAGAGGACGGGGAGCCAAGCTCGCCCGAGTTCCACCCCTCTGAGGAGGCCGCGTCTCACAGCCAGCGCACAGAACAAGGTGGCACGGCTGTGCACGTGCCTCCGATAAGTGAGCCGGGGCCCTCTGGCCTCAGAGCACCCCCCCCCCCCCCCCCCCCCGAGGACGCCCACCAGGGGCATCAAGGCCATGGGGTGAGGTAAGCAGCTGGCTGCCTCCACCTCTGATATGCATCCTGGGAAACACCTAGACGTAGTGGTAGAACTAGAAAGGCAAGCACATCGAGGATCACTGAGGGCACCAGCGGCGGGGGGAGGGAGGGGGGGGGGGGGCGGCACCATCGGGAGAGTGGGGAATTGTTACACAAAATAAACACCCTTGTACACAACCAGTATGATGCCTCACTTTCCTCCGCAATGTGGGCTGACCACTGAACCCTTGGCCCATCTCTCCAGGCACCCCCACTCCCCCTCCCCGGGCCACTTGATGGGTGTGAGCGAGCACTCAGCAGACAGCCAGGAGTCGGGCTATGGCACAGATTGAGGAGCGTTGGCACTCAGCTCTCTGCGTGTTGTCATCACCTCCCTGCCCTCGACAGTGACCCGCTGAAGTGTCAACACCCTGGAGTGATGTGACACAGACCCTGGGAGGGTGGGAAATGGGAGTGGGGGTGGCGGACCAGACCACATCCGAAGTGATTCGGGCGAGTATGACGTCCTCCCTGGCCCTCCGGGCTTGCCGGACCCTCACCGCTGCCACCTGTCCTCCAGCCTCCGACTGGTCCTCGGGTTCCTCCCTGGCCTCGTCCTCCAGCCCCTGCTGGTCCGGCGCCACCTCCTCCTCCTCCTCCTCGGTGGCCACATGTTCCTCATCACCAACCTCCAGCACGTCGCCCCACTCCTGTGCCAGGCTGTGGAGGGCACAGCAGACCACCACAAAGCGGGCGATTGTCCGGGCGGTGTACTGTAGTGCACCTCCAGAGCGGTCAAGGCATCAGAACTGCATTTTGAGGAGACCGATGCACCGCTCAATGACAGCCCGGATGGCTGCATGGGTCTTGTTGTATGGGTCTCTGCTTTGAACTCCGGCCTCCATATTAGCATCATTAGCCAGATCCTCAGCGGGTACCCCTTACCCCCAAGAGCCAGCCGCCCATCCTGGGGTGGTCCTCGAAGAGGGCAGGGATGACTGACTGCCCCAGGATGTAGCTGTCATGGAAACTTCCTGGAAACCGTGCACACATGTGCAATATCTTCATCTGGTGGTCACACAGGAGCTCTATGTTCAGGGAGTGGAACCCCTTCTTGTTAACGTAGGGCACTCCCAGATGGCTCGGTGAGCACAGGGCAACATGCATGGCAACTATTACCCCCTCAACCTGGAGCATCCCGGTGATGGCTGCCCGGGCACCTTGCTGAACTTGGTCCATGTCAAAGTTTACAGTTTTCCGCCCGGGCAAACAGGGCATCTGTGACCTGTCGGATGCACCTGTGGGCTGTGGCCTGCAAGATACCTCACAGGTTCCCACTCGAGCCCTGGAATGATCCTGAGGTGTAAATGTTCAGGGCTGACAGCCCCCGGGAGTGGATGTCCTCCTCCTTCATATGGTGCCAGGTCCATGAGGACATGGCACAGGTGCCACACCGTCTCCTTGTCGAGGCAGAGTCTCTTGCAGCACGTGCAACGACTTGCGATGCCTGTACACCCTCGGGTGTCGCAGGACTCCCCTTTGGGTCCTCCCTGGCCTGATGGGCGGTCGGGTCCTCAAGGTGTGGGGCGGGGTCTGGAACGTGGGCTGCTGCCTCGAGCATCAGCAAACACTGCAGCTCGCACCATCACGGGCGTCTGGCCACTTGGCCTAGCAACAACACCACCAGGGCAAGTTCTACGTCCAAAATCCCTGCCTTGGCATTGCCAGTTCCCTATTGTGTCAGGCGCATGGCCTTGGCAGTCGGTGGGGATTATGGGTGGTCAGTGGGGCAGATGGGCAGGGACAAGGGTTGCCCTAGAATGGGTACACACAATCCAGGGGTTGGCATGGTGGTGCCGTGTGCGGTTGCCCCCCCCCGTTGCCTCCCATGGGGCCGACCCCTCCCGAGGGTGCCCCACCCCCAGCCGATGGTCCCCCACCCCCTGCCGAGCACTGGGGTGGCAAGCTCTTTGCCTATGAGCGAAGATGGCTATTCATCTCCTCGGCTCCCCACAGAAGCCGTTCCGCCAGGTTCACATTTTTAACGGAATGCTAATCGGCACCAGTGTGAACACTTGCTGGAGAGGCCGATGAATGATGGGAGGCCACTGGGTATGGGGTGGCTCCCGTTAATTATCTGGAAATAGGGCTTAAGTGGTGTCAATTAGTTTCTCACCACGCTGCAGTGACATCCCGATTTCGCCACGAGAGCAGGGTGGTTGCATCGCAAACTGTTTGCCGCCTGGCGCAGTTCTCGTTTTTGGTTTCTCCCTCTATTCACCGGCCTTGTTTCACTCGAGCAAGAGTGCAACGAGGCTGGAGAAACCCCCCCCCATATTTTGGGGGGGATTCGCTGGGTGATTCCCGTCGGATGTCTGGGCGTGATCCAGATTGCTACTCACTCACACTTAGGGCACAACCTTCCCAAAAGGGAACAAAGTCCCCGAGCGAGCGCATTTAGCCGCGTGATTCCCCGCGCTCGAGGTGCAGAGAAACACATGACTATTCAACACGACTCGCTTTGAATAAGGGGCAGTGTCCCCACCACCCAGGGGCTCCATTGGCCTCTGAGACCCCGGTATGGCCTTTCTGTCTGGTTTCAATTTTTGGAAACCAGTACGGATTTGCGCCGGCCTCAGGCTGTGCCGTTGGGGCTGGTGAATTCAGGGAGCCGGGAGCGGATTGCGCATGTTTAAATAAGTATAATGACTCATTTAAAAATGCCGATCTGGATCACCCCCGCGAAGATGTTATCCAGATCAGAAAGGATGCAGCAGGTCGGGAGCATCGCGATCAGTTCGGTGCCCAGCATGAAAACCGCTTTTGTGCTCTCCGGGATTGGCGCTGGGCGCTGTGCGGCCGGAAAACTGCGCCTGTATTGTATTAATTGCTTTCAATCGTGTAAGTGTGCCTTTACATCTTTCCTATTAATGAATGTAAGCTGGTTGTGATGGAGTCCCGTGGACAGAGTTGTCTCATAAGAAGATGGGCTACGGAGAAGAGCTTTTGCTCTTCACTGAAATCACTGAACTTATATTGAACTTTAAAAAATAAAAACACTTTCAACTACACAGGCAGGCATGCACACAGATATGTCAGGCCAGAAGTGTGGTTTGCCACAAACACTTTGCTTACAGAAAACTCAGTCAGACAATGACCACTCAGGAATTTGTGATTGACGCCTT
Source organism: Scyliorhinus torazame (assembly GCF_047496885.1). NCBI lineage: Eukaryota > Metazoa > Chordata > Chondrichthyes > Carcharhiniformes > Scyliorhinidae > Scyliorhinus > Scyliorhinus torazame. The sequence goes on along the minus strand of NC_092708.1, from coordinate 215,084,939 downwards.
CCTGCCCTGAGCTACTGTTGTTGGCATGCACCTGGAGACACCCTGCCTGCTGAGGGCAGGATATGACCACAAAGAGGTGGGGTTCATAATCCAATCGGACAGTCTGATTTAAGCCATTACTTTATATGCTGGGGCTAGGGTCAGGAAGGTGTATAAGGTCACAGCCCTCAAGGACATTGTTGCTGCAGTCAGTAGAATCACCTGGTCAGCCAATCCAAAGTTGCCCTGGGAGATCTGTTGAAGGACTGGCCATCTGAGATCGACCCGAGTTCAAGAGATTCCTAAGCAACCAGTGCCATTTGTGAGTATGGACAATTACTTAGGGAAAGGATATCTTTGCATTGGAGGCGGTACGGCAAAGGTTCATTAAATTGGTCCCTGGGATGTGATGTGTTGGGTGCTCTGCTACATAGACGAACCAACACTGTTGCGGATGGTACAACTCAGTTTTATTACTAACATATTTACATTGGTAAACTGGTTACTGAGGTTCGATCATAACGCTTGAATCTGTGGACCTATTCCTAACACTATCTTGGAGTTTCACTCAGCACATGGTGGATGTCTGAGTGGCTTGCTGTGAGCTCTGTGCCCTGAGCTGTCTCCTGCTGGAATGCCCGGGAAGTGTCGTGTTCCCCGTTTTATAGTGTGTATGCTTTTGCCTGTGATTGGCTGTGGTGTTGTGTGTGTATTGATTGGTCAATTGATCTGTCCATCAGTATGTATGTATGTTTGCACCATGATGTTTACCTGAATATCATGACAGGATGAACGGTGATGTGTTGGGTATGCCGGGTCTGCGAGGACTGCGTTTACTGCAGCAGTGAGAGAGACAGGCGTCCAACACTTGAACTCTTAACTATCATACATACTTTAACTGTGGGTTGACACTATGCTGACTTGACTGGAGACCTGAGGCTAACCTGACCAGACTATCTTACTGCCACATGGTGTATGTTCTAGTTGCTGCTCACTGGCTCTGACTGTCTCAGAGGTTGGATCCTAAGAGACCGGGAAAACTAGTGCCCTCTGGCTTTATAGTGATCGTGTCCTGTCTGGTGATTGGCTGCTGTGTTCTGTGTGTTCACTGGTCATCCTGTGTGTCACTCACTGCCTGTCTGTGCACCATCATATACCTGTGTGTATATTATGACATCTCCACCCCACCTTTTTTTTTTTTTACTTATTAAAAAATGTGTGTCGGTCAATAAATAGTGAGTGTGTGTGTGTGTATACAGGAGCCTGATTATATACAAAGTATGTTAACATATTCACATGGGAAGGTGTCGAGAGCAGATAGAGGGCAGATAGCAAATTAGGAAGAAACATTATGTACAGGTGTGTAAACGGAACACAAGGTAATGCAACATTCAGTCTATAAATTCAGTCTCTGTGGCGGGCGACGAGTTTTGGTTGAGCGCCTCAAGGGTGGGTCAGGGGCCGCCTGCACTTGAACGGGCGGAACTGCCTCCAATGTAGAGGTCGGTAAAACAACTGGCAGATCGGTGGCCTCGTGGAAAGGCGCGTCCTGAGGAACCAGCATGCGAGGCGGAGCATCACGTTCAGGTGGCGGGCGTGGAAGTAGCCGCAGTGCCCGTCTATTACACCGAAGAAAGGAGCCATCATGCATGCGAACGAGGAACGATCTCGGGGCAACTTGCTTAACCACCACAGCCGTGGCAGACCAGCCACCGTCAGGTAGCTGAACACAAACTCGGTCAGCAGGAGCCAGAGCAGGGAGATCTGTGGCGTGGGCGTCGTACACCCACTTGCATTGAGCCCAAGACTGTTGCATCCTCTGCAGGACCGGAAAATTGTCAAGGTCCGGGATGTGGATAGCCGGCACCGTCGTCCATAGTGTGCGGTTCGTTAGCAGCTGTGCAGGGGACAAGCCAGCGGACAAAGGACTTGCCCGGTAGGCTAACAGCGCCAGGTTAAAATCCGAACCCGAGTCAGCAGCTTTGCACAACAGTCTTTTAACAATGTGGGCCCCTTCTCAGCCTTTCCATTCGACTGGGGGTAGTGGGGGCTTGAAGTGACGTACGTAAAATTGTACCGCCGGGCAAAATCCGCCCACTCCTGGCTGAAGAAACAAGGGCCATTATCAGTCATAACTGTAAGTGGAATGCCATGACGGGCAAAAGTCTCTTTGCATGCCTTGATGACCGTTGCTGATGTGAGGTCAGTCAGTCTTACCACCTCTGGGTAGTTGGAAAAGTAGTCCACGAGAAGGACATAGTCTCAGCCCTTTGCATGAAAGAGGTCAATACCAACTTTGGACCATGGGGAGGACACCAGTTCATGCGGCTGTAGAGTCTCTTTGGGCTGAGCCGGCTGGAACCTTTGACACGTTGGGCAATTGAGGACCATGTTGGCGATATCCTGACTGATGCCTGGCCAATATACTGCCTCTCGGGCTCGACAGCGACACTTTTCAACCCCCAGGTGACCCTCGTTGATTTGGCAGAGGACCAGCTCTCGCATGCTCTGTGGGATTACTATCCTGTCCAGCTTCATTAATATGCCGTCCACTACCGCTAGATCGTCCTTTATATTATAAAACTGGGGGCATTGCCCCTTTTGTCAACCATCCGTGAGATGTCGCATTACCCGCTGGAGTAAAGGATCCCTGGCCGTCTCCTGATGAATTTGCACGACCCTTTCATCAGTAGCCGGAAAGTTGGATGCACAAAACTTCACCTGAGCGTCTATCTGACAGACAAAGTCCGACTGCTCACACGGCGTGGTGATGGATCTAGAGAGTGCGTCGGCCACAATGAGCTCTTTGCCCGGGGTGTAGACCAGGTCGAAATCGTAGCGGCGGAGTTTGAGGAGGATACGTTGTAGCTGTGGCATCATATCATTGAGGTCTTTTTGGATGATATGAACCAATGGCCTGTGGTCTATCTCGACCATGAATTTGGGGAGTCCAGACACGTAATCATGGAATTTGTCAATCCCTGTGAGGAGGCCCGGGCATTCTTTTTCAATCTGAGCGTATCGTTGCTCAGTAGGCATCATGGCTCTAGAGGCATATGCGACTGGGGCCCAGGAGGAGGATTCGTCCTGCTAGAGGAGTACTGCCCCAATGCCAGCCTGGCTCGCGTCGGTGGAGATCTTCGTCTCCTTGGTGGAGTCGAAAAACGCCAGGACCGGGGCCTTGGTGAGTTTCGCCCTGAGCTCATGCCACTCTTGCTCATGAGCGGGGAGCCACTGGAAGTCCATAGTTTTTTTGACAAGATTGCGGAGAGCTGTGGTGTGTGATGCAAGGTTGGGGATAAACCTCCCAAGGAAATTGACCATCCCTAGGAAGCGGAGGACCGCCTTCTTGTCCTCCGGGGTCTTCATGGCGTTGATCGCCGCCATCTGGCCGCATACTGAACTGCGAAATATGGTCACCAAGGAACATTATTTCTGCTTAACCGAACGAGCATTTGGCTCTATTGAGTCGGAGGCCATGCTCGTGGATCCTGTGGAACACTCGCTTGAGGTGATCAATGTGCTCCTGAGGAGTTGTGGACCAGATAATAATATCATCGACGTACACTTGCACCCCCTCGATGCCCTCCATCATCTGCTCCATTATGCGGTGGAACACTTCCGAGGTGGAGATGATGCCAAAGGGCATCCAGTTGTAACAGTAGCGACCGACCGGGGTGTTGAATGTACACAACATTCGACTGGATGCGTCCAGCTGTATTTGCCAAAACCTCTTGGAGGCATCCAGCTTCGTCAAAAGCTTGGCGTGAGCCATTTCGCTGGTGAGCCCTTCTCGTTTAGGTATAGGGGAGTGTTCCCGCATGATGTTACTGTTCAAATCTTTGGGGTCGATACAAATGCGAAGTTCCCCTGACGTTTTTTTGACACAGACCATGGAACTAACCCAGTCCGTGGGTTCAGTGACCTTAGAAATGACGCCCTGGTCCTGGAGGCCTTGCAGCTGCTGCTTGAGGCGGTCCTTGAGGGGTACCGGCACCCGACGCGGTGCATGAACCACAGGTGTGGCATTCGGCTTCAGCAGTATCTTGTATCGGTAAGGTAGTGTACCCATACCTTCGAAGACGCTCTGGTATTGTGCTATGATGTCATCTAATTGGGCTTGGAAGTTGACATGTGGGCGAGGCTGTTGCCTCTGCGGACGACATGGTGTGAACCTGCTGCACAAGATTCAGGATTTTGCAGGCCCGAGCACCGAGCAGGGAAGCTCTGTTGGTTCCTACAATTTCAAAACGCAGGGTTGCTTCTGAAGAACGATGGGATACCGCAAGCTGGCATGAACCACTGGCAGCAATGGCACTGCCATTGTAGACGAGGAGCTGGCAGGCCGGTGGAAGAATGCTTGGCTTGACGCGGATGGTGTCAAGGTCAGACTTTGAAATGAGGTTCGCTGAAAAGCTGGTGTCCAGCCTGAAGCATATGCGAGTCTTGTTGACTGTGAGGGTGGCACACCACTCGTCGTCTGGATCAATGCTCATCACTGGGAGTTGTTTCACCTTCTTCGCTGAAAGCACGTATGCTTGGTGATGATGCCCACCCGGAATGGGGATGTGAGGCCCTCGGTGTCGGAATCTGGAACCATGTCGGAGTCAGCAACGGGTTGCTGAACTGATCAGACGTTCCTGCACTGCGACTGGGATCGCTGTGTATTGGGCAGTTGAGCAGATCTGCACAGGGCTGTGTAGTGGCCAAGCTTGCCACACTGGAGACCGTGTCGAGATTTTGCGGGACATTGCCGCTTTAAATGGCGGAGCCACAGTTGTTGCACGTCATGGTGTCGACGTCAGGACACTCCGTGCGCCACCGTGCATGCGCGGTGCGGTCGAACGACGTGCACAACTGCGCAGTTCAGTCGTCGGCCTCGCCGTCCCCTTGGTTGTGGCGTGCATGCGCAGGAACCCAGGAAAAGCACGCAAAATGGCTGCCCTCATCCAGACTCAGGCCCTGGAGCTGTTTTACGGCCTGCACCCGCTCTGCATCGTGGGGGCCTTGCCGCGCCATCTCTGCCACCTTGATATGGGAATACCGGTTGTTAGCGTGCTTGTGGAGGACACCGGTTTCGATGGCGGTGGTAAGGGTGAGCTGCTTAACTTTAAGGAGCTGCTGGCGAAGGGGATCGGAGTGGACCCCTGAAAACGATCTGGTCGCGGACCATGGAGTCAGAACTGGAGCCGTAGTTGCAGGATTGCGCGAGGATACGGAGGTGGGTTAAGAAGGACTGAAAAGGTTCATCCTTACCCTGAATCCTCTGCTGGAACACATCGCGTTCAAAGCTCTCGTTGACTTCAATGTCACAGTGGCTGTCGAACTTCAGCAGGACTGTTTTAAACTTTGTCTTGTCTTCGCCTTCAGCAAAGGTGAGGGAGTTGAAGATGTGGATAGTGTGGTCCCCGGCAGTAAAGAGGAAGAGAGCGATCTTCCTGGCATCCGATGCGCTTTCGAGGTCGGTAACGTCAAGATACAGCTGGAACTTCTGCTTGAAAATCTTCCTGTTAACACCGAAGTTGCCGGCGCTGCGGAGGAGGGCGGACGCTGTCCATGTTACCGGATGGCTGATCGCTGGTCAAAGGCAAACTATCTCAATGTAGGTCCGTCAAACTCGAGCATAACTCACTGGTACCATGATGTGTTGGGTATGCTGGGTCTGCGAGGACTGCGTTTACTGCAGCAGTGAGAGAGACAGGCTACCAACACTTGAAGAAATTCAACTCGATTTTATTGAACTCTTAACTATCATACATACTTTAACTGTGGGTTGACACTATGCTGACTTGACTGGAGACCTGAGGTTAACCTGACCAGACTATCTTATTACCACAAGGTGTATGTTCTAGTTGCTGCTCATGGGCTCTGGCTGTCTCAGAGGCTGGATCCCAAGAGAGCGGGAAAACTAGTGCCCTCTGGCTTTATAGTGGTCGTGTCCTGTCTGGTGATTGGCTGCTGTGTTCTGTGTGTTCACTGGTCATCCTGTGTGTCAATCACTGCCTGTCTGTGCACCATCATATACCTGTGTGTATATTATGACAAACGGGTTGTGCAATGACTAGAGATTGAGTAAACTGGGCTTATGCTACAAGTTATGCTCCAGTTGTACAGGCTATTGGTGTCTGAAATACTGTGTACAATTTTGGTGGTCTTATGAAACTTCAGAGGAAGTTCACTCGACTGATTCCTGGGATGAAAGTTTTTTTTTAAATGTCATCACTTTCAAATGCTTATTCACTCCACTGACTAAGGCCAGAATTTTGAATTGCCCTTGAGTGGTATAGCTTGCTAGGCCATTTTGGAGTTAAGGGCCACATTGCTACGGTCTGGAGCCGTATTTAATTGAATTTAAATTCCACGCCCACCCCCCAGAGACACACATCATTAACCAGGATTTCTGGGTTAAGGTCAAGTCGCCATAGTCCCTTTGAGGGGGACAGCTGACTGGTGGTGATTTAACCTGCGGGTCACCCTACCTCAGGCTAGCCACCCCCCCCCGCCCGCATGCTCCCCCCACCATCCGATTGGGCTTTTATCCATTGGAGTTTAAAAGAATGAGAGGTGAACTTATTGAAACATGGAAGATCCTGAGGGGGCCCGACACGGTGGATGCTGAAAGGATGAGAGAGACGAGTAATAGAGGCCACAGTTTAAACACAAGTGGTTTCCCATTTAGCAGGAAGATGAGGAGAAATTTTCTCTGAGGGTCATTAGTCTCTGGAATTTCCTTCCCCAGAGAGCGCTGGAGGCCAGGTCATTGAATTGTTTTTTAAAGGCTGGGTTAGATAGCTTCTTGATTTACAAGGGAGCCAAATGATATAAGGAGTAGATCGGAGAGTGGAATTGAGGCCCCGGTTAGGGCAGCCACAATCTTGTCAAACGGTGGTACCGAAGAGCCTCTGCCTGCCTCTAATTCGTAACTTTGTCAAATGCGGCCGCAGGGGGAAGTACCTTGTAGAAGCATTTGAGAAAGTGAAGGACCACATTATAACACAGAGGTTACTCTGAGCTAACTGATCATTTGCTGGCCACTTAAACCATTTGTGTTGTTTAAATCTTTGTGAACATACTCTTGCAGTATTAGTTGACAGGAATCCCAGTGTTGGTCTTCAGGGAGATGCCATTTGTTTGAGGATTACAGTTGGGGGCAAATGTTGGATTGATTGTTAATGGAGGAGAGGAAGCATTGTTGAGCTGAAGTGCTCTTCCAGTGAGTTGCTGTCAGACAGCTCCCCCTCACCTCTGCCACCTCCCTCCCACTCCATCACCATTCTCTGTGAACAGTGTCATCACCCTCACCAGGCTCAAAGTCCTTGGCCAATGGTAGCTCCATGTGCTGTCCCTGCTGGCAAATAACGTTAGGCAGTGGATAACCTTTGACCTCGAGCAGCCAGCCTCGCATTCCCTGTGCACAGACCGAGTGGGAAGATGTAGGCCTGGCACAATGTAAAAGCATCATGGCAGCTGACAAGAACATGGGCACAAACCTGTGGTTCACTGTGGTCATCACCTTATTAGAGTGAGTGCAATCCATGAGGTTTTGGGCTATGGGGGAATCCCACAACACATGCAGAATCCAAAACCGTGCCTTTTCCTTCCAGATGCTCACAGAAAACATGAAGCATTTATTTGTTCTCAGAAAAGCTTGTTTAACCCATGATTTCGCTGATTCTGAAGCAGGACAGGAACCCGGAGCTGTGTGGGTCCTACAGGCCGATATCCCTTGTCATGATATGCAGACATGCACATAATGAGATACAGACCGGCAGCTAATGAACACAGAGAACAGGACATAACCAATCAGCAGGCAGAACACTTGGGGGTGGTGTCTCACTATAAAAGGCACGAGGCACTCACACTCTGCCTCTTTCCACTGGGGACATCTAGTGTGAGTCAGGGTGTATATATCACATAACACCTCCAGCACGTGGCTAAGAGCTAGTCTGGTTCAGCCAAAGTAATCACACTTAGGTTAGCAGAGAGTCATACTCACAGAGAACTGTGCTAACTGTGTGACAGGTTCAATAAATCAAATTGAACTAACTTCAAGGTCTGGAGTATCTCTCAGTTAAAGCTGCATCCAGTTGCAGCCCGTGTTATCCCAGTGTGCTTAACACAACATGATACCAGGGGACTGCTATCCCTAGGTAGTTTACCTCAATCTGTTCAGTGACGACCAGCAAATGTATCCCGGCACCAGAAGAAGATCCAGGCTCCTCAACAGCTGCGGACCTCCGGCAATGTCAGTGCCAACTGGCGGACTTTCAAGCAAAGGTTTCTGCTGTACATCGAGGCTTCAGACCTCGTGGGTGGGTCTGATGCAAGGAAGATCGCGCTTCTCCTCTCAACTGCGGGGGATCAAGCCATCGAACTCTTCAACTCTTTTCACTTCACCGAAGGCCAGACCAAGACAAAGTTTCAGACCATCCTGGACAAGTTTGACAGTCACTGTGAAGTGGACACCAAAGAAATCTTCGAGCGCTATATATTCAAACAACGCCTACAAGGTAAAGATGAATCTTTCAACTCCTTCTTAACTAACCTCCGCCTGCTAGCGCAGTCCTGCAACTTTGGTGATATTGCTGACTCCATGATCAGAGACCAAATCATTTTTGGAGTTCACTCTGATCCTCTGAGAGAGCAGCTTTTAAAAATCAAGCATATGACCCTGTCTGTCGCGATTGAAACATGTACAGTGCGTGAGCACGCACAAAATCGGTATTCCCAATACAAATCGGCTGAAAATTAGAAACTTGCCTCCCACAAGGCAGAATGTGTGCAGGCTATCTCCCGGATGCAGTGCCTCAGCATTGATGAAAGTTGCCATTTCGCGCGCTCTTCCCGGAGCCCCACGGATGCGCGATGCGAATGGGATAACGAAGCAGCCGATCACCACACTGCGCAGGTGTGAACGTCTGCCGAACGCACTGCGCATGTGTGACATCCACGGAGCGTAACGACGTCATGACATGCCCGAACTGCGGCACCGACCACTTAAAGAAACACTGCTCTGCAAGAGGCAGGCGATGTTTAAATTGCGGAAAGCCTGGACACTGTGCAGCCTTGTGCAGGTCTGCACCACCAATCCAGGGCCAGCGCTCCCAATTCCAACGCAGGCGCGTTCGGAGTGTCCAACAAGGTTTACAGGATTCTGATCCTGGCAGTACAACGGATCCAGAGGACGATTGCCTGGAGTCCCCCTACCATGTGGGCATCATTACCACACGTGAACATGCCTCACCAACATCATCACGGAGCCTGTCCATCCTCATTGTGGATTCTGCAGACGAATGGCGTGCGGTGATGCGAGTAAATCAATGCTCCATCCAGTTCAAGCTGGACACAGGTGCTTCTGCCAATCTCCTTTCACAGGCAGATTTCAACCGCATCAAGAAGCCACCCAAGCTCCTTCCAGCAGCCTGCCAGCTGCTGGACTATAACGGCAATGCCATCACAGCACTGGGTTCCTGCCATCTGCTCGTCTCCAACATGAGCATTTATGCAAAGCTAAGGTTTGAAATCGTCAAGCCAGCCAGGGCCTACCTGCTCGACGCACAGGCATGCAAGCAGCTAAACCTTGTGCAGCGGGTCTACACAATGACCTCCCCCAACGTGGATCTTCAAGCCGGCATTGACGACATCCTCGCTCCGTATCCGGATGTGTTTGACGGGATGGGCACTCTGCCATATTGGTACAAGATCCTGCTACGACCTGATGCCACGCCTGTGGTCCAACAACCACGCCGGGTCCCGGCTCCACTGAAGGAGCGCCTGAAGGCGCAGTTCAAGGATCTTCAGGACCAGGGCATCATTTCCAAAGTTACAGAACCGACTGACTGGGTCAGCTCGATGGTATGTGTAAAAAAGCTTTCGGGGGAGCTGCGCATCTGCATTGATCCCAAGGATCTCAACCAGAATATAATGCGTGAACACTACCCCATCCCGAAGCAGGAGGAACTCACCAGTGAGATGGCACACGCCCGGTTTTTCACAAAATTAGATGCGCCACATGGATTCTGGCAAATCCAGCTGGATGAGTCCAGCAGAAGGCTCTAAACCTTCAACACACCGTTCGGCATTGTCTCCGCCTCGGAGATCTTCCATAGAATCATGGAGCAGATGATGGAGGGCATTGAAGGGGTTCGTGTGTATGTGGACGACATCATCGTTTGGTCCACGACCCCCAGAGCACATCTCTCGTCTCCAGCAGGTATTCCGCTGTGTCCATGCCAATGGCCTCAAGCTGAACAGGGCCAAGTGTTGCTTTGGCATGTTGACACTTAAGTTTTCAGATGACCAGATCTCTCAGCAGGGCGTGCGTCCGGACACAGACCAGGTCAAGGCCATCGAAGCCATGAAGATCCCTGAAGACAAGAAGGCGGTGTTGCGCTTCCTAGGCATGGTAAACTTTTTGGGCAAGTTTATCCCAAACCTGGCCTCACACGCCACAGCCCTCAGACACCTAGTGAAAAAATCCACTGCCTTTGAGTGGCAGGCAGCTCATCAAGCGGAGGGGTTGGAGCTGAAAGCCAAGCTCACTACTGCACCTGTATTGCCATTTTCTGACCCTGACAGGGAAACAAAATTCTCGACAGATACGAGCCAGGACGGCATCGGCGCGGTGTTGCTCCAGCGCGATGACACCTCATCCTGGGCACCGGTTGCCTATGCATCACACCCACCGAGCAGCGATACGCCAAATTGAAAAGGAATGCCTGGGCCTTCCCACTGGAATTCTCAAGTTCCACGATTATGTCTATGGCCTGCCGACGTTCACCGTCGAGACGGACCACAGGCCTCTGGTCCACATTATCCACAAGGACCTGAACGACATGACTCCCCGGCTGCAGCGCATCCTCCTCAGACTCAGAAGGTACGACTTTGAACTAGTGTACACGCCTGGCAAGGAGCTCATTATTGCGGATGCCTTGTCCCGCTCAATAGCCTAGTGAACCTCCGGCATTCATCCAACAGATTGAATCACAGGTGCAGCTGTGAGCCAGCAACCTCCTGGCGTCGGATGAAAAGGTGATTTGCATTTGCGATGAGACAGCCAAAGACCCTCTTCTGCAGCGTGTCATGCACCACCTCGCCAATGTTTGGCAAAAAGGGCAGTGCCCTCAATTCTTCAATGTGAAGGACGACCTGATGGTGGTTGATGGTATCCTCCTCAAGCTGGACCGCATTGTCATTCCACGCAGTCTCCAGAGCTTGATGCTCCGGCAAATCCACGATGGACATCTGGGTGTCGAAGTGCAGGCGCAGAGCCAGGCAAGCAGTCTACTGGCCCAGTATTACCCAGGACACCTCGAACATGGTCCTCAACTGTGCGCCTTGTCAACACTTCCAGCCAGCACAGAGCAAGGAGACGCTTCAGCAGCACAAAATCGTGACCTCCCCGTGGTCCAAGGTGGGCACAACCTCTTTCACGCCAATGGTCGTGATTATGTGTTAATCATTGATTATTTTTCCAACTACCCAGAAGTCGTGAAGCTCTCGGACCTCACATCCAAGACCGTCATCCAGGCCTGTAAGGAGACGTTCTCCAGGCATGGTTTTCCACTCACTGTCATGAGTGACAACGGTGCTTGCTTCAGCAGACCAGAGTGGTCAAGATTTGCCCAGTCATATCAGTTCAAACACGTCACTTCCAGCCCACATTACCCGCAGTCCAACGGGAAGGTTGAAAAAGGGGTGCACATAGTGAAGCAGCTCATCTGCAAGGCCGCAAATTCTGCTTCTGACATCAACGTTGCACTGCTTGCGTACAGGGCAACCCCTCTGTCTACCGGCATGTCACCGGCTCAACTCCTGATGAACAGGGACCTGCGGACGACTCTTCCAGCCATACACTTGCCCAACCTGGATCACCTCCCGGTTCTGCAGAAGGTGCAGAAACTCAGGGACTGGCAAAAGCAGAGCTAAGATGCTCATGCCACTGATTTGCCTGTGTTATCCCCGGCGGATGCTGTTCGGATCAAGCTACCTGATGGAGGCTGGTCAGCTCCAGCTGTTGTTGTTCGCAAGCTGCTCCTCGATCGTATGTTGTGCGTATGGCTGATGGCTCTGTTGTGCGGCGAAACAGACGGGCACTGCGCACTGTTGCCTGCCCACAACCACATTCTTTGTTGTTTCCATCTGTTATTGTGCCACCCCTGATACCTCAAACCACGAGGCCACCAGTCAGGCTTCAATCCCGCCTGTCAAGGCGCCGTCGTCCCCACCACCACCTCTCCGGTGGTCGACAAGGATCAGACGCAAGCCCCAGAGACTGGATTTATGAACATTTGTTTTGTTTGATATGTTCTGTTTTCGCACATTAGACACCTGTTTTCACATGTACATATTTTCCCGTCTGCCATATGTAAATAAGTTAGTTTTTCGGCCTACACATGTAAGTACTTTCACATATGCTACCAAAAAACATTTCAAAAGATGTCATGATATACAGACATGCACTTAATGAGATACAGGCAGCTAATGAACACCGAGAACAGGACATGACCAATGAGCAGGCAGGACACTCGGGGGTGGTGTCTCACTATAAAAGGCACGAGGCACTCACACTCTGCCTCTTTCCACTGGGGACATCTACAGCGTGAATCAGGGTGTATATATCACATAACACCTGCAGCATGTGGCTCAGAGCTAATCTGGTTCAGTCAAAGTAATCACACTTAGGTTAGCAGAGAGTCATACTCACAGAGAACTGTGCTAACTGTGTGACAGGTTCAATAAATCAGATTGAACTAACTTCAAGGTCTGGAGTATCTTTCAGTTAAAGCTGCATCCAGTTGCAGCCCGTGTTATCCCAGTGTGCTTAACACAACATCCCTGTTGAATGTGGACGCCAAACTGCTGGCCAAAAGTTTGTCCTCCAGGTTTGAGGATGTGTTCTGGACGTTATTGGGGAGGACCAGACGAGGTTTGTTACCGGTAGGCAGTTGGTAGCTAATGTAAGAAGGTTGTTAAATGTGATCATGATGCCCCTGGAAGGTAGGGAGGTGGAGGTAGTGATCGCAATGGATGCAGAAAAGGCTTTTGATTGGGTAGAATGGGACTATCTGTGGGAGGTACTGAGATGGTTCGGATTCGGGCCGGGCTTTATTGACTGGGTCAGGTTACTGTATCAGGCTCCGGTGGCAAGGGTACGGACGAATAGGACAACATCGGACTATTTTAGACTGCACGGGGGATGAGACGGGGATGCTCCCTCTCCCCACTGTTGTTCGCTCTAGCTATAGAGCCGCTGGCAATTGCTCTGAGTGCCTCAAGGGGATAGGCGGGGCTGGTCCGGGGGGTATGGAGCACAGAGTCTTGCTCTATGCAGACGACCTGCTTCTGTATGTATCGGACCCATTAGAGGGGATGGAAGAAATCATGAGGATTCTAGGGGAATTTGGCCGTTTTTCGGTGTATAAGCTAAATATGGGGAAAAGTGAGACGTTTGCAGTCCAGGCGAGGGGACAGAAGAGGCGATTGGGGGAGCTGCCGTTTAGATTAGTAGGGGGAAGCTTTAGGTACCTAGGCATTCAAGTGGCGCGGGAATGGGACCGGCTGCATAAATTAAATCTGGCCCGGCTAGTAGACCAAATGAAGGACGATTTTTGGCGATGGGACGCGCTCCCGTTGTCATTAGCTGGGAGGGTGCAGACGGTGAAGATGATGGTCCTCCCGAGAGGAGACATGTGAGAGCAGTGGGAGCATCGGTCTGGTCCCCAATCAGTAATAATCACCGGTTTGCCCCAGGAAGTATGGATGGAGGGTTCCGGATATGGCGGAGAGCAGGGATTGAGAGGATGGGGGATCTGTTTATAGAGGGGAGCTTTCCGAGTTTGAGCGCACTGGAGGAGAAGTTTGGGTTGGCGAGGGGAAACAAATTCAGGTATCTGCAGGTGCGGGACTTCCTACGTAAACAGGTGTCAACCTTCCCGCTCCTACCGCTAAGGGGGATTCAGGACAGGGTATTTTCCAGAGGGTGGGTAGGAGAAGGAAGCGTCTCGGACATTTACAAGGAACTTATGGGGTCATTGGAGATGCAGACCGAGGAGCTGAAGCGCAAGTGGGAGGAGGAGCTGGGAGGAGAGATAAATGATGGTCTATGGGCGGACGCGTTGAGTGGAGTCAACGCGTCCACAACATGTGCCAGGCCCAGCCTGATACAAGGTCGTTCACCGGGCTCACATGACAGTGGCCTGGATGAGCAGATTCTTTGGGGTGGAAGACAGGTGTGCAAAATGTGTGGGAGGACCAGAGAACCACGTTCACATGTTCTGGGCATGTCCGAAGCTTAGGGAATTTTGGCAGGGGTTTGCGGATGTCATGTCCACGGTGTTAAAAACAAGGGTGGCGCTGAATCCAGAGGTGGCGATTTTCGGGGTGTCGGAAGACCCGGGAATCCAGGAGGAGAAAGAGGCAGAAATTCTGGCCTTTGCTTCCCTGGTAGCCCGGAGACGAATACAATTAGCTTGGAGGGACTCAAAGCCCCCGAAGTCGGAGACCTGGCTATCGGACATGGCTAGCTTTCTCTGTTTGGAGAAAATGAAGTTCGCCTTGAGAGGGTCAATGTTAGGGTTCGCCCGGAGGTGGCAACTGTTCGTCGACTTCTTCGCGGAAAATTAATCGTCAGCAGAAGGGGAGGGGGGGGGGGTTAGTTTAGCTTAGAGTAGGGGGCTAATTAAGGTGGGACCTGTAAGGGAGGGAGACGGCTTTTGCACTATGTTTATAGTTTCATGTACATTGTTTATTGTGTTGTTGTTATAATACCAAAAAATACCTCAATAAAATGTTTATTAAAAAAAAAAGAAAAGCTTGTTTAACACAAGCATGGACTGCAGATTGAATGAGATCTGATTGAATGAAATGTCACTGTGCGAAATGGGATAGATTCATTGAACAGATCTAGCCACTCAAAACTGATCATCCGTGAGGCGTTGTGGGCCCTGAGTAGCAGCAGAATTGTATTCAGCCACAATCTATTACCACATGGACCAAGCATAACCCCCACTCTACCATTACCATCAAGCCACAGATCAACTCTGGTTCAAAGAAGAGTGCAGGAGGGCATACCAGAAGCAGCACCAGGCATAACAAAAAATTTGATGTCAACCTGGTGAAGCTACAATATTACAACTAGGTAAAGGTAAATTCGCCATACTCCCAGATGACTATTGGTTGCTTTCCCCTTTGAAGGGGAGAGCTGACTGGTGGTGATTTAATCTGAGGATCACCACACCTCGGGCGAGAGGCAAGGTTGAGAAGGCGGGGCCTTCATGAATAACCTCAGGTGGTATGGGAACTGAACCCACGCTGCTGGCCTTGCTCTGCATCATGAATCAACTGTCCAGCCAACTGGCTGAAGGTACTGGATACTGGAAAGGCTATGGGGCCTGACAGCATCCTAACAACACTATTGAAGACTTCTATTCCAGAATTTGCCATGCCCCTAGCCAAGGTGTTCCAGTACAGCTACAACACTGGTATCTACCCAGCAATGTGGAAAATTGCCCAGCTATGTACTGTATACAAGAAACAGGACAAATCTAACCCAACCAATTACTGCCCTATCAGTCTACTTTCCATCATCAGCAAAATGCTGGAAGGGGTCATTGACAGCACTACCAAGCGGCACTGACTCAGCAATAACCTGCTGACGGACGCTCAGTGTGGTTGCCGCCAGGGTCACTCAGCTCCTGACCTCATTACAGCCTTGGTTGAAACATGGACAAAGGAGCTGAATTCCAGAGATGAGGTGAGAGTGACTGCCCTTGACATCAAGGCAGTATTTGACCGAGTATGGCATCAAGGAGCCCGATCAAAACTGGAGTCAATGGGAATCGGGGGGGAAACTCTCCGCTGGTTGGAGTCATACCTAACACAAAGGAAGATGGTAGTGATTATTGGAGGTCAATCATCTCCGCCCAGGACATCACTGCAGGAGTTCTTCAGGATAATGTCCTTAGCCCAACCATCTTCCTACTTCATCAATGATCTTCCCTCCATGATAAGGTCAGAAGTGGGAATGTTCGTTAATGACTGTACAATGTTCAGCACCATTCATGACTCTTCAGATAATGAAGCAGTCCATGTCCAAGTACAGCGAGACCTGGATAACATCCAGACTTGGGCTGACAAGTGCCAAGATACATTCACATCACAAGTGGCAGGCAATGACCAGATCCAACAAGAAAGGATTTAACCATCCCCTTGACATTCAGTGGCATTATCATCACTGAATCCTCCATTAACAACATCCTGGGGTTTACCATTGACCAGAAATTGTACTGGATTAGTTATATTAATACTGTGGCTACAAGAATAGTTCAGAGGCTCGGAACCCTATGAGCAAGCCTATCCACCATCTACAAGGCTCAAGTCTGAAGTGTGATGGAATATTCACCAGTTGCCTCGGTGAGTGAATGTCCTACAAGACTGAAGAAGCTCAACACCATCATGGTCAAAGCAGCACACTTGATTGCTACTCCTTCTATAAATATTTAATCCCTCCATCATCAACAAACAACTGCAGCTGTATGTAATATCTACAATATGCACTGCAAGAACTCACCAAGGCTCCTTAGGCAGAACATTCCAAATCCATGACTGCTACCATTTGGAGGAAAAAGGGCAGCAGATACATGGGAACCCCACCACCTGGAGGTTCCCCTCCAAATCATTCACCATCATGACTTGGAAATATATCACTGTTTCTTCACTGTCGCTGGGGCAACATCCTGGAACTGCCTCCCTTTCAGCACTGTGGGTATACCAACACCACAGAGACTGTAGCGGTTCAAGAAGGCACCACCACGTTCTCAAGGGTAACTATGATGGGTAATAAATACTGGCCTAGCCAGCAATGCCCACATCCTGTAAATGAATTTTTAAAAATTGTCAAGCCAGAAGCAGAGCGAGATCGTGGACATTATCTGGAAAAACTGCTGAAGGGTGCATTTAGGAATCTCTTTCTCTGAGAAGAAAAACCTAAGGCAGGATTTCTGGTGTAACCCGACGCATGTTTCGCGGAGATGTCCTGTCATGGGCCGGCGTTGGGATCTTCTGGTCCTGCCGTTGTCAATAGTGTTTCCTGCTGAATGCGCCCCTTGCTGCTGGGAACTCCACAGCAGGGCTGCACCGTCGGTGGAATGGCTGGAATGTTCCGGCCCTTATCTCTTCACAATCTAAGACTCATTCACAGAGATGGCAATTGTCCATCAGGAAGAACCTCCGGAGAAACTCATCAATTTCTGGGAAACAGTTTACGCAATTAAAAGGAAAGAAATCGTCTCCAGCAAAAAGCAGTTACCTGAACTTTAATTCAACTCCAAGGTTTTAAAGGAACTCGGCTAACTGCCTACAACAATCTACACCTCAAGGACAAGCAGAGAACGTAATCATATATTCTTTTAACTTTAATTTGGACTGGAAGGGCGAGATTCTCCAGCCACTTGCTGGTTCCACCGGCAGTGCACCCCACCCGTGGATTTCCCGGCAGCATGGGGTGGCTTCAATGGGAATTCCCATTAACAAGCGGTGGGAGTGGAGACTCCCGCCGCCAGTGAAAGGCGTGCCAAAATTCTCCGTCCTCACTGACTTGCAACAAATAATCCAACCCTAACTTTTCTTCCTCCTGACATCTGTGAGTGTGTGTTGTCACATATTTTATGATTAGCATTTCCTTGGGTTTACTAACTAGTAAACTTATTCTTTCCTTGACTCTAGGAAACCTGGTTTGATTGGCTCCTAAAGGTGCCCTGCAAAACAGAATTATTTTGTTAAAAACGTGACCACTGCAGTCAAACACACTCTAACCCCAGGCCTCCGACCCTCAAACTACTCAATACTTGGATGAGAGTGGGCAGGCCACACTTTCATCAACTCTGGTTCCTCCTTTGGGTGTGTCTCCTGTGCACATTGGCGAACCACTCCCAAGATGGTGCCTATGCCACTGGCCCCTCCCTCCCCTCCCTAGGGTTCCTGAACCATCCCCGACTCTCGGACTTTGGTTGTTTTGCAACAATTGTTTCTAAGTGGTGCAGGGCTGAACCATATGCCTCTTGCCAGTAAAATTTAACCCCTTATGTTCTTATGTCACATGAGCCCTGGATCATGTTGTCATCTACCAAATCTGTATCCTTCCTTTCTGAAAGCATATGTTTCAAACTCTCTAGTCAGATTTTCAGCTCCTGGTGCTGTGCTAAAGTGTTCATATCAAACTCATCAATTTCTGGGAAACAGTTTACGCAATTAAAAGGAAAGAAATCATCTCCAGCAAAAAGCAGTTACCTGAACTTTAATTCAACTCCAAGGTTTTAAAGGAACTCGGCTAACTGCCTACAACAGTCTACACCTCAAGGACAAGCCGAGACATAATCATATATTCTTTTAACTTTTATTTGGACTGGAAGGGCGAGATTCTCCAGCCACTTGCTGGTTCCACCGGCAGTGCACCCCACCCGTGGATTTCCCGGCAGCATGGGGTGGCTTCAATGGGAATTCCCATTGACAAGCGGTGGGAGTGAAGACTCCCGCCGCCAGTGAAAGGCGTGCCAAAATTCTCCGTCCTCACTGACTTGCAACAAATAATCCAACCCTAACTTTTTTTCCTCCTGATATCTGTGAGTGTGTGTTTTCACATATTTTATGATTAGTATTTCCTTGGGTTTACTAACTAGTAAACGTATTCTTTCCTTGACTCTAGAAAACCTGGTTTGATTGGCTCCTAAAAGTGCCCTGCAAAACAGAATTATTTTGTTAAAAACGTGACCACTGCAGTCAAACACACTCTAACCCCAGGCCTCCGACCCTCAAATTACTCAATACTTGGTGGATGAGAGTGGGCAGGCCGCTCTTTCATCAACTCTGGTTCCTCCTTTGGGTGGGCCTTCACTATCCAAGAAGGACCTTTTTCTGGTCTTCTCCTATGTCTCATCTACCTCTTAGTGACATCATTCGGAAACACCGGGCTGGATTCTCCGGTTTGGAGACTATGTCCTCTCGCCGTCGTGAAAACGATGCGCCATGAAAACTGGCGCAAAATGGCCACCAATTCCCCGTTTTACTGGGGCTAGCAGGGAGGCAGCGTAGAGCACCCAGCTCTAGCTGCCATTATGGCCTGGAGAATTGCCAGGTTCGTGGCCGCACATGTGCGCGGTGACGGCCTGCAGCGGCCGCGCCGTGCTTCATGGCGGAAGCCGCTTGCGGACCCGGCCAAGGGGGGCATTATTTCATGGGCCGGGTCCACGAGTGGCTTCCGCCATGAAGCACGGCGCGGCCACAGACCCAGCAATTCTCCAGGCCGTATCGGCAGCTAGAGCCGGGTGCTCTACGCTGCCTGGCTGCTAGCCCCCCCTCCCCACCCCCGGATCGGGGAATCGGTGGCTGTTTCACAACGTTTTTTCCATCGTGAAACGCCACAGTTTTCATGCCGTGTGGGGACTTAGTCTTCCTGCATCTGCGTGGGTTTCCTCAAGGTGCTCCGGTTGCCTTCCACGGTCCAAAGCTGTGCAGTTTAGATGGATTGCCCATGCTAAATTGCCCCTTAGTGTCCAAAGATGTGCAGGTTTGGTGGGGTTATGGGAATAGGGTGGGGGTATGTGCCGAGGTAGGGCTCTCTTTCAGAGGATTGGTGTCAACTCGATGGGTCGAATGGCCTCCTTCAGCACCTTAGAGATCCTATGGTTCTATTCCATCCTTCTGTCTTTCAATTTTATTATGCTGAAGCTGTAGCCATCTGGGATGGCCACATCCCGATTATAAAATGGACACTTGCAAAGAATGCAGGGAAAATTGGACATTGCTAAGAAACAAGCAGGTGCAAGGTCTGCCTGTTGATTAGAACCTTAGTTCTCAGATAGGACAGAAACTACCAAACGATTTACATACTAATGAGCCATCTCCAGGGACAAAAGGGAAACATTTAGATCACAATGTTAAGGCAGACACCCCGGCGCCAGAAGAGATTAAAACAAAGCAGACCAACGGTCACCTAGGACACGCCCAGCAATCAGGGAACCACCCCTCAATTGGAGGCAGATCGATACGAATGATTGGGAAAGGCCCAATTAATTGAGGCCAAGTTCAAGGCCCGCCCAAAAGCGCGCGAAGCCCTTTTGAGTAAATAAGCACTCAGCAAAGAGAGAATCTTTCTTCTTTGGCTTTGGCTCTCAGTGAAGAGAGAGACCAGCCTAGCAGCTACAGCAGACCAAGTAAGTTCCAAGTCACCGCACGCTACGAGATAGACGCTCCTAGTTGCTATCCTGTAAACAGCTCAACCCAACAGCCTCAGAACCGAGCAACGGCCATTGTTCCTCTGACTGAGTGGGCACCCGAAGCTAAGTATAGGCTTTAGTAATAGTGATAGTTTAGTTTGTAGAGTTTATGCATGAGTAGATTTGACTGTGTAAATAAATGAGCATTGCTTTTGAACTTACTAACTGGTATATCGAGTCATTGATCAGTATTCGGTTCTGAACCTTGTGGCGGTGTCGAAAGATACCTGGCGACTCTTGAGCAAATGTAATTAAACAGCGCCAAATTACAAAACAGCCAAAGTTAGCAACAAAGCAAACCGTTCTCAATTAATGTTCTATTTAACTTTGAGGTGAACTCTGGCCACAGATCTCTGCCCTTATAAAACTGCCTATATCTACCTCCTTAACATTGTCCAACTCAACTCGCCCGCTACTGAGAGCTTCACCCGTGCTTTTGTTATCTCGAGATTTGACTTTTCCAACTCATTCCCGGTTGACATGCCATCTTCACCCTCAATAAACCTGAGGCCCTCGGGATGGAGAGAAGGGGAAGTTTGACCTGATGGAGGAAGAGGAGGAATGGGTGCAGGGGAGTTTGGCATGTCTTTAGGGTGGGGTGGGTCCGGTAGCGAGGGTGGATGCTGCTCAGATTGGAGCTGCTAGGAGGGCTAGGGGTGTGGAGGGAATCCCATGAGGGCGGCATGGTGGCACAATGATTAGCACTGTTGCTTCACAGCTCCAGGGTCCCAGGTTCGATTCCCTGCTTGGGTCACTGTCTGTATGGAGTCTGCACATTGTCCCCGTGTCTGCATGGATTTCTTCCGGGTGCTCCGGTTTCCTTCTACAAGTCCCGGAAAACGTGCTGTTAGTTGAATTGGATATTCTGAATTCTCCCTCTGTGTATCCAAATAGGCGCCGGAATGTGGCGACTAGAGGATTTTCACAGTGACTTCATTGCAGTGTTAATGTAAGCCTACTTGTGACAATAAAGATCATTGTTATTATGATATGAGGAGTCAGTCTGGGCCTGTGCAATAGTTACCCAGAGGTTAGAAGAGGTTTTAATTCTTCTAACTTTTTCTGGGTAACTGGTGATTTAAATTGCATTTCCTGAGGGTTTGCAGTGGGATTGCTCAGAGGAAGTGAAGTTCTGAGAGGGGTTCCCCAGCACATCTTTGGGGTACTTACCCAATCCTATCTTACGTGCCTCCACCGCCACCCCATCACTTTCCTAGCCACCCCCGAGCTAATCCCCATAATACAGGGGGAGGGGGTTTGGGATCGCACTGAAATTGGCAGCTTCCTGCCATATTTAAATAGGCAAAAGCTCAATGAGACTCATTACGGTAGCAGGTAGCACAGTGGTTAGCACTGGTGCTTCACAGCTCCAGGGACCCAGGTTCAATTCCTGACTTGGGTCACTGTCTGTGTGGAGTCTGCACGTTCTCTCTGTGTCTACGTGGGTTTCCTCCGGGTGCTCTGGTTTCCTCCCACAAGTCCTGAAAGACGTGCTGTTAAGTGAACTGGACATTCTGAATTCTCCCTCCTTGTACCCGAACAGGTGCCAGAGCGTGGCGACTAGGGGATTTTCACAGTAACTTCATTGCAGTATTAATGTCAGCCTACTTGTGACACTAATAAAGATTATTATTACCAAGCTGATTGACCCTAATAACATGCTGCCCAAGCCGGGCAGCAGCGGGCAACCCGATTTTTTTTTTTTTTTTTTTTTTTTTTTAACATAAATAAAACAGAAAGTCTGGAAAGGCACAGTAGGTCTGGCAGCATCTGTGAAGAAAGGTTGTTCTTCAAAGCTGAGTCTCATGGGTTCGAAACGTTAACTCTGTTTCTCTCTCTACGGGTGCTGCCAGATCTGCCGAGTCCTTCCAGAATGTTCTGTTTTTATTTCAGATATTCAGCAACTGAAATATTTTGCTTTTATTTTAGTGGTCCAATTTTTAAACACCATTCTTCAAAGGGCGGGAAGGGGGGGGGCATCAGCCCCCTAAACTGGTAGCCCCCCCTCTTTCTAATCCCTCACAGTTGAAACTCAAACCCCCTCCCTGACCTCCCAAAATCCTCCCTACCCAAGACTCCAGACTTACTGGTCTTGGAAATCCAGGGACCTTCTTCCCTCTCTTTTTGCAGTCCTGGCAATGGCCACTAACACTCTCTTAGCGCTGGCAGGATGATGGAGCTGCTGGTCAATTGGACTCGCTGGCAGCTCCAAAGAGCGGGATTTCTTTCCCCGTGAGGGGCGGAAGTCACAAATTTTCCTTGTTAAGTCTCCGGCAGCGCGTTGTGGCTGCAGGACTGGCCATCCAGCTGCTGTTTTATTCACCTAAAGGTGCTATTTAAATCCCAGCTGTTTTTGTCTTCGCTATTTGCCTCAACTGCTCCATGAGGTAAAAGTTCCACATTTTTACCACTCTTTGGGATGAAGAAGTTTTTCCTGAATTCCCTTTTGGATTTTACCAGTGACTATCTTGTATTTATGATGGCCAGTTTTGGCCTTGCCATAAGTGGAACCATTTTCTCTTTGTACAGCCTGTCAAACATTTTCATAACCTTGAAAGACACTCTTCAGCCTTTTCTTTTCTTGTGAATAGACCTCAGCCTTTCCTGATAATTATACCTTCTGAATTTTGGTAGTATCCTTGCAAATCCTTTTAGCACCATCTCCAGTACCTAACTATTCCTTTTATAACATGGAGACCAAAACAGTGCACAACACCTCTGTCGTGATCTAACCCCAGTTTGATGCAAGTTTAGCATAACTTAACTCCTTCTCATTTCTATCCTTCTAGAACTGTACCCCAGGAATTACTTTTGCATATTTATTGCACAATTGACTTTTGATGATTTATGAATGTAAATAATTTGTTTTTTCACCCTGTTCTTTATTATTCAAGCAGTATGTGACTGTTTTATTCTTCCTATCTCCTGCCTATGAGCGACAGGGTTCTAGGTTCGATCCAGCCTCGGGTGACTCTGGACTTTAAAAGTTCTCCCCATGTCTTTGTGGGTTTCCTCGGATGCTCCAATTTCCTCCCGCAGTCGGTTTGGTGGATTGGCCATGCTAAATTGCCTCTTCGTGTCAAAATGTGTGCAAGTTCGATGAGATAGGGATATCCACACTATTCCTGTACCGTAATGTATCATCCACCCTGAATAAGCAGACCAGGAATCCCACACCATTCCTGTACAGTAATGTATAATCCACCCTGAATATGCTGACCAGGAATCTCACACCATTCCTGTACAGTAATGTATAATCCACACTGAATATGCAGACCAGGAATCTCATACCATTCCTGTACAGTAATGGATAATCAGCCACGAATACACAGACCAGGAATCCCACACTATTTCTGTACAGTAATGTATAATCCACCCTGAGTACACAAACCAGGCAACCCACACTATTCCTGTATATTAATGCATAATCCACCCTGAATACACAAACCAGGAATCCCACACTATTCCTGTACAGTAATGCATAATCTACCCTGAATAAGCAGACCATGAATCCCACACTATTCCTGTGCAGTAAAGGATAATCTACCCTGAATAAGCAGACCAGGAATCCCCCACTATTCCTGTGCAGTAAAGGATAATCTACCCTGAATAAGCAGACCAGGAAACCCGCACTATTCCTGTACAGTAATGTATAATCCACAGTGAATATGCAGACCAGGAATCTCATACCATTCCTGTACAGTAATGTATAATCCACCCTGAATATGCAGATCAGTAATCCCACACTATTCCTGTACAGTAATGTATCATCCACCCTGAATAAGCAGACCAGGAATCCCACACCATTCCTGTACAGTAATGTATAATCCACCCTGAATATGCAGACCAGGAATCTCACACCATTCCTGTACAGTAATGTATAATCCACCCTGAATACGCAGACCAGGAATCTCACACCATTCCTGTACAGTAATGTATAATCCACAGTGAATATGCAGACCAAGAATCTCATACCATTCCAGTACAGTAATGGATAATCAGCCATGAATACACAGACTACGAATCTCACACCATTCCGGTCCAGTAATGTATAACCAGCTCTGAATATGCAGACCAGGAATCCCACACTATTTCTGTACAGTAATGTATAATCCACCCTGAGTACACAAACCAGGAATCCCACACTATTCCTGTACAGTAATACATTCTCCACCCTGAATACACAGACCAGGAATCCCACACTATTCCTGTTCAGTAATGTATAATCATCTGGCATATTCAGACCAGGAATCCCACACTATTCTTGTACAGTAATGTATAATCAGCTCCAATTACACAGACCAGGAATCCCACACCATTCCTGTTTAATGAATCATGTTCCAATTCTGGGAAAACTGCTGAACTCTATTAGGTTAGCTGCACTGAGGCCAATATTTCCCTTGTCTATATTTACTGTTACGCCTGCTGAGACCAGCAGCTAAGCACAGAGCTGTGGTCTGCTTTGTGACCTGCTGATGAATGGCTGAGATATGGACTGCTGGTCTCTGATACAGACTGACCATAAGAAGGGCAATCATTGAGAATGGCTGGCTGGCACTGGGATGGGAGAGTTCAAGGGTGCTCAACAGGGAAAAAAGAATCAGGGACTTTCAACTCTGTGATGGCTAACTGCACATTAAGATAATTGCAGAGCCATGTCTCCTGGGTATACACAGTACGAAGTCTTACAACACCAGGTTAAAGTCCAACAGGTTTGTTTCGATGTCACTAGCTTTCGGAGCGCTGCTCCTTCCTCAGGTGAATGAAGAGGACAGACCTCTTCATTCACCTGAGGAAGGAGCAGCGCTCCGAAAGCTAGTGATATCGAAACAAACCTGTTGGACTTTAACCTGGTGTTGTAAGACTTCGTACTGTGCTCACCCCAGTCCAACGCCGGCATCTCCACATCCTGGGTATACAGGCAGGGAGGTCTAATATCTGCAGAGGGCACTGACTCTCTACAGTGACAGGTTCAAAGGAATTTTGTTCATACATTGATGGACACATGAAGAAAGGGTAAAATTTACCTCCCAGTTGGATGAATGCAGGAAGACACAGAATGAAGAGCCCCAAATTTCTCATCTTCTCCATTGTCTCCACAGCTTTTTGTTATCGAGTGCTTGATTTCTTCTGTGATAATTGAAAAGACAGGAAGAGGTCTGTGTGGGCAGATGCAACTGAATGCGAGTCTGAGTTGTTAGTCTTGGGTGTGAAAATGCATTTTTACAGGAGCCTCATTCTGAGTATTAGAAAGAGGAGTATTAGTGCACAGCCTGACACCTTATCACTACTTCCTCAGACACAACACAAGTGTGCAATGCCAGAACTCCAACTATCTGCCCCATTAAACCCAGCCATTCCAATCCAATCTGAGCTTGCGGGAGTACATTTATCAATATATTGTTTAGTCTCAAAATAAAGATGGTAGACTTTGACAATTCATCTGAGGCATCTGCTTAATTTAGTAGAGAGGTTCATGAGGCTTTCGACAAAGTACCACATAAGAGATTAGTGTGTAAAATAAAGCGCATGGGATTAGGAGTAGCGCATGAAAATGGATACAAAACTGGTTGGCAGACAGGAAACAAGAGTAGGAAAAAATGGGTCTTTTTCCAAATGGCAGGCAGTGATTAGTGGAGTACCGCAAGGATCGGTGCTGGGACCCCAGCTATTCACAATATATATTAATGATTTAGATGAAGGAACTAAATGTAAATCTCCAAATTTACAGATGACTCAAAGTTGGGTGGGAGGGTGAGCTGTGAGGAGGATGCAGAGATCCTTCAGTGTGATTCAGACAAATTGAGTGAGTGGGCAAATGCATGGCAGATACAGTATAATGTGGATAAATGCGAGGTTATCCACTTTGGTAACAAAAACAGGAAGGCAGATTATCTGAATGGCTATAGATTGAGAGATGGCAATGTGCAAGAAGACCTGGGTGTCCTTGTATACCAGTCACTGAAAGTAAGCATGCAGATGCAGCAGGCGGTAAAGCAGGAAAATGGCATGTTGGCCTTCATAGCGAGAGGACTTGAGTACAGTAACAAGGATGCCTTGCTGCAGTTATACAGGGCCTTGGTGAGGGCACACTTGGAATATTGTACGGAGATTAGATCTCCTTATCTGAGGAAGGATGTTCTTGCTATTGAGGGGGTACACTAAAAGTTTACCAGACTGATTCCTGGGATGGCAGAACTGATGTAAGAGGGGAGACTGAGTCGGTTAGGATTATATTCACTGGAGTTTAGAAGAATTTTAAAAAATTAATTTACGAGATGTGGGCGTTGCTGGTTAGGCCAGCATTTATTGCCCATCCCTAATTGCCCTTCAGAAGGTGGTGGTGAGTTGCCTTCTTGAACCGCTGCAGTCGCTGTGCTGTTAGGCAGGGAGTTTCAGGACGTTGCCCCAGCGACAGTGAAGGAACAACAATATATTTCCAAATCAGGTTGGTGAGTGACTGGAGGGGAACCTCCAGGTGGTGGGGTTCCCAGGTATCTGATGCTCTTGTCCTTCTGGATGGTAGTGGTCGTGGATTTGGAAGGTGCTGCCTAAGGAACCTTGGTGAGTTGTTGCAGTGAATCTTGTAGATGGTACACACGACTGCCACTGTTCGTCAGTGGTGGAGGGTTTGAATGTTTGTGGAAGGGGGAGCAATCAAGAGGGCTGCTTTGTCCTGGATGGTGTTGAGCTTCTTGAGTGTTGTTGGAGCTGCACTCATCCAGGCAAGTGGAGAGTATTCCATTTCACTCCTGACTTGCGCCTTGTAGATGGTGAACAGGCTTTGGGCTTCAGTGGGGGGGGGGGGGTTCTCGTAGGTTTCCTAGCCTTTGACCTGCTCTTATAGCTACAGTATTAATATGGCTAGTTGATTGTGAGGGATTCAGCGATGGGCATGCCGTTGAATGTCAAGGGGGGGGGGGGTGGTTAGATGCTCTCTTGTAGGAGATGGACATTGCCTAGCACTTGTGTGGTGTGAATGTAACTTGTCACTGGTCAGCCCAAGCCTGGATATTGTCCAGGTCTTGCTGCATTTGGACATGGACTGCTTCATTATCTGAGGAGATGTGAATGGTGCTGAACATTGTGCAGGCATCCGCAAACATCCCACTTCTGACCTTATAATGGAAAGGAGGTCATTGATGAAGCAGCTGATGGTGGTTGGGCCTAGGACCCTACTCTGAGCAACTCCTGCAGTGATGCCCTGGAGCAGAGATTGACTTCCAAACACCACAATCATCTTCCTTTTTGCCACATTTCGCTCCAACCAGCAGAGAGTTTTGCCCCTGATTCCCATTGACTTCAGTTTAGCTAGGGCTCCTTGATGCCATACTCGGTCAAATACTGCCTTGATGTCAAGAACAGTCACTCTCACCTCACCTTTGGCATTCAGCTCTTTTGCCACCACGGGTGGTGATTGTGAGGCTTCATAAGTTTGTGGAGAAGGAGAAGATCCTGTGATGGGCCATGGGGCGTGGAACTGTAAATGGGAGGGGAACAGAGTCCGAATCTATCAAGACATCAGAGCGGAGCTGGCGAAGAGGTACGCTGGGTTCAGCAAGGCCAAATAGGTTTTATACTGAAGGCAGACCCGTTTTGGGGTACTGTAGGAGGCCAATGACTTTATCAGAGACCATAAACTGGGGGAGAACTGAACGTTGATGGGAGACGGAGGAGCTGGAACAACAGAGTTCGGAAGATGCGGGTAGTTTGGGGACTGGAGGGGTGGGGGTTTCTTCTCAGTGGGGGTGATTTAGTTGTTGTGATTATTTGTTAGGGGCAATAAGTTTGTCAGGGCGCAACTGTCTTCCCCCCTTCACCCCCCCCCCCCCCCCCCCCGGTCCCCCACCGCTGCTGGTGGTTTTTCTTTTTGGGAGGATGTGATCTGTGGTTTTGGATGTGTCTTCGTTTGTGAAGGCGTTTAAGTAGAACTGAAATAAATTGGCGATTGCTCTCTTCTTCCCGAAGCCTCTGAAGGGCTCTAACAATCAGAATTGAAAAGAGGGATATTTCCCGTTATTTCAATACTGTTGCTCGGCTGCTAGCCAAGTTAATCAAAATGACATCGCGGGACCCCGCCACATAGCATACTGTACGGAGGGAAATCCCCTTGGACCAGTTCAAATAGCAGCTTGCAGCGTGGGGGGGGGGGGGGGGGGAGGGGGAGGGGGATGGGGGAGGGAGGAGGGGGGGGAAGGGAGGGAGGGGGAGGGGGAGGGGGAGGGGAGGGAGGGAGGGGGAGGGGGAGGGGAGGGAGGGAGGGGAGGGGGGGGGAGAGGGGGGGGAGAGGGGGGGGGAAGAGGGGGGGGGGAGAGGGAGGGGGGGGGAGAGGGAGGGGGGGGGGGGGAGAGGGGGGGGGGAGGGGGGGGGGAGGGGGGGGGAGGGGAGGGGGGGGGGGGAGGGGAGGGGAGGGGGAGGGGGGGGGGGAGAGGGGGGGGGGAGGGGGGGGGGAGGGGAGGGGGGGGGGGAGGGGAGGGGAGGGGGGGGGGAGGGGAGGGGAGGGGGAGGGGGGGGGGGAGGGGAGGGGAGGGGGAGGGGGGGGGGGGAGGGGGGAGGGGGGGGGGGAGGGGAGGGGGGGGGGAGGGGAGGGGGGGGGGGGGGGAGGGTGGGGGGGGGGGGGGAGGAGGGGGGGGAGGGGAGGGGGGGGGGAGAGGGGGGGGAGGGGGGGAGAGGGAGAGGGGGGGGAGAGGGGGGGAGAGGGGGGGAGAGGGAGAGGGGAGGGGAGGGGGGGGAGAGGGAGGGGGGAGGGGAGGGGGGGAGGGGGGGAGAGGGAGGGGGGGGAGGGGGAGGGGAGGGGAGGGGGGAGGGGGGAGGGAGGAGGGGGGGAGGGAGGGGGGGGGGGAGGGGGGGAGGGGAGGGGGGGAGGGGGAGGGGAGGGGGGGAGGGGGAGGGGAGGGGAGGAGGGGGAGGGGGGAGGGGAGGGAGGAGGGGAGAGGGAGGGGAGGGAGGGGGAGGGGGAGGGGAGGGAGGGGGAGGGGGGGGGAGGGAGGGAGGGGAGGGGGAGGGGGAGGGAGGGGAGGGGGGGGAGGGAGGGGAGGGGGGAGGGGGGAGGGGAGGGGAGGGGGGGGAGGGAGGGGGAGGGAGGGGGGGGGAGGGAGGGAGGGGAGGGGGGGGAGGGGGGGGAGGGGGAGGGGGAGGGAGGGGAGGGGGAGGGGGAGGGAGGGGGGGGGAGGGGGAGGGAGGGGGGGGGAGGGAGGGGAGGGGGAGGGGGAGGGGAGGGGGGAGGGGAGGGGGGGGAGGGGGAGGGGGGAGGGGGAGGGGGGGGGAGGGGAGGGGGGGGGAGGGGGAGGGGGGGGGAGGGGGGAGGGGGGGGGGGGGAGAGGGGGGGGGGGGGGGAGGGGGGGGGGGGGGAGGGGGGGGGGGGGAGGGGGGGGGGGAGGAGGGGGGGGGGAGGGGGGGGGGGGAGGGGGGGGGGGGGGGAGGGGGGGGGGGGGGGGGGGGAGGGGGGGGGGGGGGAGGGGGGGGGGGGGGAGGGGGGGGGGGAGGGAGGGGGGGGGGGGAGGGTGGGGGGGGGGAGAGGGGGGGGGGGGGGGGGGGGGAGGGGGGGGGGGGGGGTGGGGGGGGAGGGGGGAGGGGGGGGGGGGGGAGGGGGAGGGGGGGGGAGGGGGGGGGAGGGGAGGGGGGGGGGGAGGGGGAGGGGGGAGGGGGGGGGTGAGGGGGGGGGGGGGAGAGGGGGAGGGAGGGGGGGGGAGAGGGAGGGGGGGGGGAGGGAGGGGGGGAGGGGGGGGGGGAGGGAGGGGGGGGAGGGGGGGGAGAGGGAGGGGGGGGCGAGAGGGAGGGGGGGGCGAGAGGGAGGGGGGGGGCGAGAGGGAGGGGGGGGGGCGAGAGGGAGGGGGGGGGGGAGAGGGGGAGGGGGGGGGGAGAGGGGGAGGGGGGGGGGAGAGGGGGAGGGGGGGGGGGAGAGGGGGAGGGGGGGGGAGAGGGGGAGAGGGAGGGGGGGGGGAGAGGGGGAGGGGGGGGGGGGAGAGGGAGGGGGGGGGAGAGGGGGGAGGGGGGGGGGAGAGGGGGAGGGGGGGGGGGGAGAGGGGGAGGGGGGGGGGAGAGAGGGGGAGAGGGAGG